>NC_077227.1:50344171-50664171 GCF_027887165.1 Monodelphis domestica
GCTCCCCGGCGCCCTATTGACTCGAGGATCAAATATGATTTCATCTTTGTCTGGCGCTTTTTCCATTTTGATTTTCTGTCTCAGGATAATTTATTTTGACTCACGAAGTGGAACACTGTGCAGTTAGAATGACCGATCCTTAGCTGGGGAAGAGATGAAGAAATGCACCTCCTTCTCCTGGGAGGGATAAGGGACTCTGCCTGCAGAGAGCGAGTTAGTTTTGCTTTCCTGCTCCCTTGGCTACAAGAGAATGGATGATTCACTGGGTAAAGGGTTAGAGGAGTATCATTTTGGAAATAACTATGATGGGGCAACTAAGGGGCTAGAGTGTCAGGTCTGGAAATGGGAGGACCTGGGTTCAAATCGGATCTCAGACACTTCCTAGCTGTGTGACCCTGGGCAAGTCACTTAGCCCTGTTTGCCTAATAGCCCTTGCCCTTCTTTTTTAGAGTTGTTACTAAGTCAGAAAGTGGGAATTAAAAAAAATAACACAATAATATCATTATAAAAAAAAGAAGATAACATTTTAATTTAAAAGATTTTTTTTTTTTAATCTTGGGGGATAATGAAGCCTAAGGTCTAGGGCTAGACCCTTCCCAAAGATCTGCAGGAGTTCTGATTCCAGGCTAGAATAGTCCCAGAAGGCTTCCTGAAGGAGGCAAGCCTTGACTTGGGCCCTGAAGGTTTTTAGGGTTGTGGTAGGCTGGGAGGAGTGGGGGAGTGCATTCCAGGTAGGTGGCTGGAAGCTTCCCCCCAGGCATTCAATTCCTATTATCAGCCTGTCAGTTTGAAGGCTCAACATGAAGGTGTTCAGATTAGAGTGAAACCTGAGGTTTTGAGCTTTGCTTTGTTATGACCCTGAGAGCTGGCCCCAGGCCAGGTTTCTAGGGCCCTGGTGGTCACCCTCCCCCAGCTTGTTCTGTCTCTACACTGCCCACAGTGGGATCTGGGCCCAGTGCAGTTCTTAGCCAAATTCTGAATTCTGAAATCTAATTCCGGCTCCTCTCCCCTTTCCATTCACACTTTGGTTCAGTGTTTCCTTCCTGGCCCCTTCTGCCTCTGCTCTCCTCCCTCCCTGCCCCCCATGGAAGGGACTGACCACCATCAGTCAGTCCCTTGAGAGAAGATCTTCCAGGAGTGCTCCGTCCCTTCTAGTGGTCACATTTCTGCCACATGGCCTCTCCCTGCTGGGATTCAGGTCCAGACAATGTCTGTCTGTCCCAGAGCATCTCTTTAGCTCATCCTCTCCAGCCACCGTCTTTGAGGACTTCTTGTCCTCTCTGCCTCCTTGAGCCAACAGAGAAGGCTGGCAAAGTGAGTAATAAAAATTGAGTGAGTAATATAAATTAGTTAACATGGATGAGCTGATAGATGGACTTTCCCCACTTATAATAATCATCTGTAAAATGGGTATAATACTGCTTGTTCTGCCTGCCCCCCAGGCTATGAAGGAAGTAAAAAAGCTGGTTTTGTTTTGTTTTGTTTTTAAAGGTAATCAAAAAACAAAACCCTAATTGTTAGGTGCTATGTTGTTGGCTTCCTGTGTGATGATGGACAAGTTACTTGCTTGGTCTAGACCTCAGTTTTCTCTGTTACCTACCTATCTCACTTAGGGCCAGTGCTTTGAAGGAGGTGGAACAGTGTAAAAAAAAAAAGGATAATAGTACTTTTGGGAGACAGGAGACCTGTGTTCTAATGCTGGCTCTCTGCATTGTGACCTTGAGTAGGTACTAGTTCTCCCTCTCCAAAGGCCTCAGGTTCCTCATCTCTAAAATGGGGACAAGAGCACCTCTCTCACCAGCCAGGAGGGCTTGGGAGACCATAAAGTGTTCTGCCAGGGTAAGGGTGTAGCCCTTTTAAACGACAGCAAAGCTAAAGCTGTTAAGGTGATGTTACTGCTGTTGCTAAGGGGCCCAGACTGAGACAATGACATGTAAGGGTAAGGCCCTCTCAGATAGAATTGGCACCCTCAAACCTTATAGGAACTAGGAGGCGCTGAGCAGCTCAATTGTAGAAGACAAGGCTAGCAGAGGAGAGCTCAGAAGCCTCAGGACCCTCCCCCAGTCATTCCTTCATAGAACAGAGAGCCAGAGATCCCTCACCAAGGGAGCCCAGCTCTGACCCAGGAAGAATGACAAAAAAAAGTGGTCCCCCATCTTTCAACTTTGCTAAAAAGAGCGCCCACTTCCACAAACTGGACACCTTATTTTTTATCTTGTTTATTTCTTTTGGCAAGAACGAGGGTCTTCTCTCTCCTCCCTCCACTGTGGGTACATCTCAGAGAAGGAAAGACCAAGGAATGATGGGGAAAAGGTAGTCAGGACAGTTTCCAATCTTGGATGGGAGGGAAAAAAGCACAACTGTTTACAAACAAGGCTTGCATGGCTTTAGGACCCATTGGGAAATCTGCTTTGTTTCCATTCAGGAGATAATTGTCAGATAAGGAGCCAGTGGCCAGACAAGGTTAACTTATGGAATAGAAGGGAAAATACACTTTGAAACCTTACATATGATATAGAAATAATTATGCCTAATAGCAGAGTACAAAGCTGTACGTGATTATAAATTGCATTTTTCAAGGTAACCGAACAACAACAATAGTAATCCTTAGGTTGAGGTCAGTACAAACAGGTGTGCTTTTAAGGGAAGTGACTTGAGAAAGATTGATCAGTCTCCCAGAGGCTTACCACTTCTAGGAATTGCTCTGTTATTTAAGTCTTTCTTTTAGCTTGTCCCCAAGTCAAGGATTCCAGGGCTTGGGTCCTCTGGGTGGTCTCCATATTCTGTTGTTTCTGAGCCATTGGTGTCTTTTTCCTATGTACAAACCCTCAACCCAAAGGTAAAACTGTGACTCTCATACTATAATTTTTTGTAAAAGATTGAGAGCCGTTTTGGTCAGGTGGTGTTTCTTGTTCCTTTCAACTATAATATTGGTCAGTTCCTCTTTCTTGTTTTTTAAGTGTGTACTCTAATGGCTAAACTATGAAGGATCATCTAACTGAGATTTTTAGAGAAAGGGCCATGAAAAATTGGGATACTAATACATTGCTGGTGGATTTGTGAAGTAGTCCAACCATCCCGGAGAGCAATTTGGAATAGTACGCAAAGGGCTTTAAAAGACTGCCTGCCCTTTGACCCAGCCATACCACTGCTGGGTTTGTACCCCAAAGAGATCATAAGGAAAAATACTTGTACAAAAATATTCATAACCACGCTCTTTGTGGTGGCCAAAATTTGGAAAATGAGGGGATGTTCATCTATTGGGGAATGGCTGAATAAATTGTGGTATCTGTTGGTGATGGAATACTATAGCTCAAAGGAATAATGAACTGGAGGGATTCCATGTGAACTGGAATGACCTGCAGGAACTGATGTAGAGTGAGAGGAGCATAACCAGGAGAACATTGTACACAGAGACAGATACAATGGCACAAATGAACATAATAGACTTCTCAACTAGCAGCAATGCTAGTAGATCCAGGACAATCCAGAGGAATTTAGGAGAAAGGACACTATCCACATCCAGAGAAAGAACTGTGGGAGCAGAAAAACAGAAGAAAAGCATAGGATCAATCACGGGGTTCGATGGGATTATGATTAGGGTTTTGGTGCTAAAAGATCGATCTACTGCAAGTACGAAAAACATGGAAATAGGTATTGAACAATGATGCATGTATAACCCAGTGGAATTGCTTGTCATCTCTGGGAGGGGGAGGGAAGAGGGACAGGAAAAATCATGAATTATTTAACCATGGACAAATATTATAAAGAAAAAAAAGGGAGAAAGGGCCATGAGTTTTGGGGAAAGGGGGTGTTTTGGACTTCTCAAAACTGCTTCCTGTTGAAAGAGGGCAGCATGGATGATTCTCATGGCAGATGATTTTCTCATGGTCTAATCTCTATCTAAAAAGGATCTAATTTGGAAATGTAAGCCAATTGTATTATTTTAATAATTTTGCTGGGAATTAGATGTTCACTGACACCAGTTTGATTAATGGTAGATTGAACTCACAGTTGTTTAAAGAAGCTTTTTCACTCTTGAGTAAGCACTGAGTTAGATTTATGACTTTGAGTAGCTAGGAAAATTTGAGCTGCAAACTTCAGAGTGTAATAGTTTGCAAGCAGGAGCTAGATAGATGGCAACAAGGCACACAATATAGCCTTGAAATTTTGGTCAATGGGATGAGGATACAGGCCTGTACAATGAAGCTTCCTCACTCTGTGAGTCAAGGACAAAGTAGAGAACAGGAAGTAGGGAAGCTAGTGGCAGCTGAGCCTTTACCTTCAAACCTTCTTGACTTTCAACATGACCTTGTTTAAGAAGGTCCAAGACCCTGATTATTCTGATTTCTTAATAATATTTTGCTGGATTTCTTCTTTGTACTCATATTTTCCCTCCTATCTGCCCTATTTATGGACCTGCTCTTTCCCTCTAGTAGATTACAAACTCTTTGAGGGCAGATTCTGATCTAGCTTTGTATCCCCCAAACTCAGCACATGGTTCCTAGCACATAATCAGTATTTTATAAATATTTGTTGAGTTTGAATCAAATTATACTTGAGGAGCTAGGGAAGCAAAAGGACAAATTAGATATCTGTATGTTGGTTTCTTGGGACATACCCATCTCTCAGACTATCCTCCTTTGCCCTCCAGGAACAGACTAAGAGGGAAGGGAACAAAAATTTATTAAGTGCCTATTATGTGCCATTTTACAAATAGTAACCCATTTGACCCTATGAGGTTCGAGACTCAACTTCACCAGCCTGCCAGCCAAAGGATTTTGTGGCTTTTATGGTGGTTTCCTATCCCTGCCCCTCTTCACAGGGGCCAATCACAGTTTCCAAAGTTGTCACACCTCTCATCCTCTGAAGCTGACAATTCTCCTCTTAGGATTCACACTTTTCTGAATTGTCACCTTTGGATTCACATGTTTCTGGGTGTGTGAACTCTTAAATAAAAGAATTCAAAAGTCTCTGGCTGTTTGATTTAGAAAAAAGGGTGGAGCTCTTCCAAGTATCTTGCTGGCTTCTCACCTCTCAAGGTGTTAACTCTCCTCTTAAGAGTAAGAGTTTGTGGACTTCCCTTACTTTAGGGTTGAGTATGGGTGTATAGACTTTTGTTGATTAATTCAAAAGTAGACAAAAGAGAGTTAATCCTGTCTTCAGTCTAGTAAGGTACTAAGTAAGGGTACTTAAGTTATTGTTATTCCAAAGTGTTAAATCCAACTAGGCAAAGAGAACAAAGGATTCCCTTTTCACAAGTGCAAACAGAATAGACAAAGTGTAAAAATTAAATTATATTTCTAATAATATAAATATTATATTTTATGAGGTTTATTAAGGATTATTAGAAATCAAGGAATAAAGAAGATACAAAATAGAAACCACATGCCCATGGCTGATTAGCCAATTCAGAATCCCTGCGCTTAGCTTACCACTAACTTCCTACATCATTGCAATTGAAGCGAAGAGAGCATTGGAGGCCTTACTGACAGTTAAATACCAATTGTGATCTCACCAACGTGGAGATTCAGGTGAGATTATTGGGAATTCAGGGAAATACCAAGGACTTCTGGGGATTAAAGTCTAGGGTTCAAAATCTCCTTTTTTACATAAGAGAACCAAGAATTTCCTTTCACAACAATGAATATGTTGCTTCTCTGTTCAAAATCTTTTAATGACTTCCTGTTGCCCAATAAATAAAATGTAAACTTTTGATCCTGGAATAAAGTCCTTAACATTCAGGCTCCAACCTATTATGTCACCTCAGAAATCTCCAATGGCTCCCTAATGCCTTAAGAATAAAATACAAAATCCTGCTAGCATTTAAAGTCCTCCAAAACCTAAGTTATCCCAAGCTGTCTTAAATCATATTATTTACCTTCACATATTCACCATTCCAGTCAAAGGACCCTGTTAGCTGATGCAACAGTGCATCTCTTATCTCTGTCTCTTTGTACTTGTGCTGCTCCTATTCAGATGCTGCTAATGACAGCTGGAAAAAAATAATGATCCTGAACTGACTAGATATACTGTAAATTTGTTTCAAATCTCTCTGGGACCTCACCATAGCAAACCAGTCCTCTTCTATCTCCCTAGTCAATTTGCTGTCCCACTCACCCCGGTGGCTTTTCATTCCTTCTCATCCCATCTCATGCCTCCCATAACACTCTCTTCCCTTTTCTTCTCATCTGAGGACTGTATTGGAGACTACCCTCCTTGCTCAGCAATCAACAGATTTTCTGGAGGCTCAGAGCACTTATGAATTTTATTTACAAGACAGATTGTTGTTTAACCCTATAAGATGAAAAATTAATATCCAATTACTCCAAGTATTATATTTTATAAGATTTATTAATAATCTCTTGAAGTAGAGGAACATAGAAACCATCAGTAAAGAGAAGTTTACCTGGACCACAATAGCAGGAAAAGAGAGAGGGCACAATTACAGAAAATTTTACCTACAAAACATAGGGACATAGTTGGGGGACAAAAGAGGAATGCTGGGAAATGTAGTTCAAGGGTACAACATTCTAATTATACAGTCCTTCACAACCTGGCCTCAACCTCTTCTGCCTCATTAGTACTACAGCTAAAGTGGCCTTCTCTTGGGTCCTCACACAGAATAGAGCATTTCTCACATTTGTCTCTTTAAATTCTCCCTCCTCACCTCAGCCTCATAGAACCTCCTCCCCTTTCCTTTAAGAAATAGTTCAAGTTGGCTGATCAAATTGTGGTATATGTTGGTGATGGAATACTATTATGCTCAAAGGAATAATGAACTGGAGGAATTCCATGTGAACTGGAACGCCCTCCAAGAAGTGATGCAGAGCAAAAGGAGCAGAACTAGGAGAAAAATGTACACAGAAACTGATACACTGTGGTACAATCAAATGTAATGGACTTCTCCATTAGTGGCAATGCAGTGATCCTGAACAACCCGGAGGGATTCATGAGAAAGAACATTATCCACATCAAGAGAAAAAACTGTGGGAGTAGAAACACAGAAGAAAAACAACTGCTTGATTACATGGGTCGAGGGGATGTGACTGGGGATGTAGACTCTAAATGAACATCCTAGTGCAAATATCAACAACATGGAAATAGGTTCTAATCAAGGACACATGTAATACCCAATGAAATTGTGCATTGGCTGTGGGAAGGGAGGGGGAGGGGGCAAGAATACAATATGATTTTTGTAACCAAGGAATGTTTGAAATTTACCAAATAAAGTTTAAAAAAAAAAAGTAGTTCAAGTATCTGCATCTATATTAACTCTCTCCTGACATCACCTTGCCACATCTACCTGTCCCCAACTACTGCCAGTGCCTCTCTTTCAAATAACTTTTATCTAACCATTTTGTAGTTCTTCTTCTGATATTTAATCAAATGAGCTGTTAGGTACAGATTGTCTTTTTCATTAAAATGTAAGTTCCCTGAGAATAGGAATTACAAAATATTTTGTTTCCCTGGTGCCTAGGACAGCTCCTGGCATATAGTAACTGCTTAATAATTGTATGTTGAAGTGACCAGTATGGAAGAATGTTTCACATGATAATGCATGTATAATCCTGATCAAATTACTTAATATCTCCGAGAAGTGGGAGGGAGATCATTTGGATCTTATAATTTTGGAAAGTGCATATAGAAAATCATTATTGCATGTAATTGGGAAAATAAAATATATTTGAATAAAACAAAATAAAAGAAGAAAGTCATACTAAAAAAAAAAACTGTGTTGATTGATCAATTTTGTGTCATGAGAAAGTATCTGCCAGAAAGGGTAGAAAACCAGGATGCCATTATGAGTCTGATGTCTTACTCTCCACTGGAGTGGTACATAATAATAATAGAATTTATATGGTGCTTTAATGTCAGCAAAATATTTTTACTTATATCAATCTCGTTTAAGACTCACAATAACCCTGGAAGTGCTATTATTACCCCCATTTTTATAGATAAGGAAATTAGTGCTAAGAGAAGTCAAGTGACTTGTCCAAGCTCAAAATAATATCTGAGGCAAATTTGGAACAGGATTTCCTGACTCTAAGTCTATCAAGGACCAATAGTCAATTAAGCATTGGGAACAGTTAGGTAGCTCAGTGGATTGAGAGCCAGGTCTAGAGATTATTTCCTAGCTAGATTCCTAGCTTTGTGGCCCCTGTGCAAGTCACTTAATCCTCCTTGCCTACCCTTACCATCCTTCTGCCTCAGAACCTAAACACAGTATTAATTCTAAGACAGAAGGTAAGGGCTTAAAAAAATCATCAGTCAGCATTTATTAAGCACCCACTATGTGCTTGAGCAGCTAGACCAGTGAATGGACAGAGTGATGACCCTGGAATTAGGAAGACCTGAATTTAAATCTAGCCTGTGACCCAGGGAAGTCATTTAACTTCTGTTTGCCTCTAAAGAAAGAAATGGCAAACCACTCCAGTATCTTTGCCAAGAAAACCCCATGGACAGTACTGGTATGCTATGGTCCACAGTGTCAGAAGCGAATGGGACTCTGCGAACAGCAATCTGCTTAATGCTAAGGCCACAAATGAGAGAAAGAAGAGTCCTTGCCCTCAAGGAATTTATGATCTAATGGTGGAAGCAGGACAGAATGGTACCTGGGAGGGGCGTGATGTTTGTGGAGCTGAAATGAAGCAGAGCAGCTGATGGGCAGAGAAGAATTTGCTGGAATATCTGAGCCTCTCTAAAAAGAGTCTTTGAGGAGGATGTTGTGATCCATCTAGTCAGAGGGGAGAGGCTCCAGACAGTCCTGAGGAGAAATGGAATATCAAAGCCAATCTCCATGTTTGTGAGATTTCAGAGGATGATTTTATCCTGGGAGAATATCCTAGAGATGGAACCAAGAAGAGAAGGTAGCAGGAAAAGTCTGAATCCCCATGAAGGGAAGCTTTGGGAGAGTTTATCACTCTGTTCACCTGTCACTTTAGCCACTGCCCCTGTCAATATAGCTGGTCAGGGCACCTTTGTCCCCAAATCCCAGGATTAGAAAAGACCTCAGAGTCTGCAACAGGGCTTAGGCTGTGAGTCAAACTGGAGAAAGCTAACAGTGGCCTAGTGATTACCTCACCACACCCATACCAAGGCTAGGAGAGCAGAATCACAATGGCCACTAATAGGTGCCCAAATGGGAAGGCAAGAATCATGGCGATTTTGTCATTCTACTACCAGCCTTTAAAGGGAAGCCTGATGACACATGCTTGTTGTAGGACTGGGCAAATCCCTTCATTTCTTAGCTCCTCAAGCAACTCTCTAAGACAACAAATTGCATGGTAGTTACTGATCGGTACTGGTATAGGGGGTATAGGGAATTTCCTCACTAGTTCTGTACACCAATGAAATTAGAGGTGGAGACCAAAACAAAAAACACCAAACCCAAACCAAGCTTCCAGCATAAAGCCTTGAGTATAAGAGATGTTTAAAGAAAATGCTTGGTCAAATGAATTGGATCAGTTAAATTGGAAAGTAACAAGAGGGGTCACTGTTCTGAAGCTTGGATCTGAGTTGTTAACACCCAGACGCCATCCCTGCCAACCTTTACAGAAATCCATTCTACAGCACTCCAGGCATGAGGTCATTCAGCCTCTGCTTGAGGACATCTAGTCCTGAGGAACACATGACCTCCACAGACAGCCAGCCCATCCCACTCTGGGAAAGGTCTCCTTATTTGAAAGATTTTCCTTACATTAAGCATCAATCTGCCTCCCTGTGGCTTCCCTCCCCTCTCATCGTTCCTAGCTCTTCTCTCTGGGGTCAAGCCCAACAAGCCCAGCCCCACTTCTACATGACAGCCCTTGGAGTTAGTCATTATGGTCCTCTGAGTCTTCTCTTCTCCAATCCAACCATCCTCAGTTTCTCTAACAGATCCTTGTATGGAAAGGACTGAGTGACTGAGTAAACACTGACTGCTGCTTCTCTCTCTTCCTCCCTCTCTCTCTCTCTCCCTCTCCTCTCTCTCTCTCTCTCTCTCTCTCTCTCTCTCTCTCTCTCTCTCTCTCTCTCTCTCTCTCTCTCTCTCAGTGTTCCATGTAGACTTCAACCCTTCTGTCACAACAGAGGTCTCTGACATTTTACAGAGCTTCAGATCATAGCTTATTTTTAGATTGGTGTCTCCTCTTTTGATCTAGTACTTAAGATTTCTGGCTTTTACCCAGGCAGCCTGAGTTCAACTTCTGGCTATGGAATAATTAGGATTTATGGAAACAACCTGCCATAGTGGAAAGAACCCAGAATGAATAGTCAGGGGACTTGGATTGCCATCCCATATCTTCCACTAACTCCGATTTTTAGACTCCAGATATAGTTCTCAGACTGTCTGGTTTCCAGGCAATGAATTTGGCTGTAGCAACATCTCTCTCCAACATCCCCTCTAGGACTCCAGGATGTCTTCAACTCTATGGTAAGAGCAGGGACAACTTTTTTTTTCTTTCCCTCTAGTCCAGGCTCTTACCTAGACTATTATAATAGCTTCCTAAGTGGCCTCCCTGCCCCAAATCACTCTGTTTTCTTTTTTTTTTTTTAATATATTTTATTTGATCATTTCCAAGCATTATTCGTTAAAGACATAGATCATTTTCTTTTCCTCCCCCCCACCCCCATAGCCGACGCGTAAGTCCACTGGGCATTCGATGTTTTCTTGATTTGAACCCATTGCTTTGTTGATAGTATTTGCATTAGAGTGTTCATTTAAAGTCTATCCTCTGTCATGTCCCCTCAACCTCTGTATTCAGGCAGTTGCTTTTTCTCGGTGTTTCCACTCCCATAGTTTATCCCCTGCTTATGAATGGTGTTTTTTTTCTCCTGGATCCCTGCAAGTTGTTCAGGGACATTACACCGCCACTAATGGAGAAGTCCATTACGTTCGATTATACCACAGTGTATTAGTCTCTGTGTACAATGTTCTCCTGGTTCTGCTCCTCTCGCTCTGCATCACTTCCTGGAGGTCGTTCCAGTCTCCATGGAACTTCTCCACTTTATTATTCCTTTGAGCACAATAGTATTCCATCACCAACATATACCACAATTTGTTCAGCCATTCCCCAATTGATGGGCTTCCCCTCGTTTTCCAGTTTTGGGCCACCACAAAGAGCGCAGCTATGAATATTTTTGTACAAGTCTTTGTGTCCATTATCTCTTTGGGGTACAGACCCAGCAGTGCTATGGCTGGGTCAAAGGGTAGATATTCTTTTGTCGCCCTTTGGGCATAGTCACTCTGTTTTCTAATCCATACTCCCAATAGCTCCCAATTTTCCTTAACTCCAAGGCTGACTATGTCACTCCCCTACTCAGGAATCTCCAATGGCTGCCTATTGCCTCTAGGATCCAATATATTCCTCCATTTGGCTTTTAAAGTTCTTCACACAACCTGGAGCCAACCTATCTTTCTAACACACTTCTTGCACTGTGGATTAGTTTAACTGGTTTTCTTTCTCTCTACACATGACAATTAATTTCTCTCATCTCCATGCATGTGCTCTGGCTATCCCCCACACCTGGAATGTATAACACTTCACACTGACTTCTTGGAATCTCTTGTTTCCTTCAAAGTTGGCTCAAAGCCACTTCCTACATGAAGCCTGACTTAGTCTCCCTTCTGCTAGTGCCCCACCTTCATTTTTTTTTACCTTGTATTTTTTGGGCATATATGGTGCATGATATCTAGTTTTAAAAAACCCTTACTTCCTGTCTTAGAATTGATATTAAATATCATTTCCAAGGTGGAAGAATGGTAAGGGCTGGGTGATTTGGGTTAAGTGACTTGTCCAGGGTCACACAGCCAAGAAATGTCTGGGGCTAGATTTGAACCCAGGACCTACCAATTCTAGGTCCAGTCCTCTGTCCATTGAACCACCTACCTCCCCCCATGATATCTATTTTAACAGGATATAAACTACTTGATGGAAGGGACTATTTCATTTTGCCTTCATGTCCCCAGCGCCTAGTATAGGGCCTGACACAATGTAAATGAAATCAAGTCAAATCAATAAGGCTTTATTAAGGGTCTACTATGTGTCAGTCCTTTAGGATAAAATGGCTACTGTTACTATTACTGTTTCTCCTCCTCCTCCTCCTCCTCCTCCTCCTCCTCCTCCTCCTCCTCCTCCTCCTCCTCCTCTTCCTTCTACTACTACTATTACTTCTTAGAATTTATATAGCACCTACTATGTGCCAGGCAGTATACTAAAACACTTTACAACCATTATCTCATTTGATCCTCACAACACCTCTGGGAGATAGATGTCATTATTACCCCCATCTTACACATGAGGAAACAGAGGCAAACAAGGGTTAAGTGATTTGCTTAAGTTCACACAGCTAGTAAATATCTGATCAGGATTTGAACTCAGGTCTTCCTGACTCCAGACCTAATAATCTATCCACTGAATCATCTGGTTGCCTCTACCAAGGAAGGCAAAAACTAGTCTCTCTTGTCAAGGAGCTCACAGCATCATGGAGAACTCAGCATGCAAAGAACAATGCACCAAAAAAAAAAAAGCAGAATGGGGCTTTACCTTTTATTTATGTGTTTGTTTCTTCACTATACTTACTTCTAAAATATTTAATAACAAATTTCCACATAAGTTTTCCAAAATTATATGCCCCAAATTGTCTCCCTCCCTTTTCCCCTCCCCCTTCCCAGAGCTGGCAAGCAATTCAATCTGGGCTATACATGTCGTAATGAGGCTTTAACAAATGCCCAGATCACAGAGGCTGGAGGGAGATGCCAGGGACCTACTTTGGGGAAAAGGCATTCTACATTCCCTTACTACCATAGTGGGAACAGCAGCCTTTTCCACTGACTTCATTGCTGGAACATGAGTTAGGGGAGTCTCTGCCTCTCAGCCTCTGTCTCTGTTTCTCTCTGCAGTAGCATCCAGGGAGTGAAAGTCCAGTTCTCCAATAACCTGAAAATCACAAAGTAAGCTGGGTGGAGGTGGGGGGGGGCAGTTACCTCTCCCCACTCCCTTTTAGGCCCTTTGACCCTGAGAAACAGGTTTGGGGTCTTAGTCTGTTGTGTTTGTCCTTTTCTGTTTGAAGTTCTTGGTATGAGGGTCTCATACCAAGAGAAGGCAGCAGAGCCCATGGACCAAGGAGCTGGGATCCTGATGAGCTTGCGGGCAGGATACCAGCCCAGAGAAGCCAGAGAGCAGGGACATAAAGGAAGGAGTTCGGACTTGGAACTTGGTGGGACTAATGCTATGTAGGAACCAGGTTAAACTGTAAAGCCAATCCCCCTCCCTTTCTTAGAGACTGAGATCAGGTAGGGAGGATTATGCTCCTTAGGAATAGGGGGTGGGGGGAGAGGAGATTGAGACAGGGAGAAATTTTTGGGCATTTGTTCTCACTGTGCCTTTGAAATAAATATTTTTTGCAAAAACGAATGTGACTGTTGAGTGATTGAATGGAATTGGAGTGCAAAGGACTAAAAAATGTAACTTAATATCCAATAACTCCAAGTATATTATTTTATAAGGTTTATTAATAATCACTTGAAGTAGGGGGCAGCTGGGTAGCTCAGTGGATTGAGAGCCAGGCCTAGAGACAGGAGGTCCTAGGTTCAAATCTAGCCTCAGACACTTCCCAGCTGTGTGACCCTGGGCAAGTCACTTAACCTCCATTGCCTAGCCCTTACCACTCTTCTGCCTTGGAGCCAATACACAGTATTGACTCCAAGATGGAAGGTAAGAGTTTAAAAAATAATCACTTGAAGTAGAAGAAAAAAGAAATAGAAGTAAAACCTGAGCAAAATTCTCCTGCCTGTCACCTCACTCCACCTCCACAGTCGAGTTTCTGGGAGGAGAGAGAGAAGGCAGAGCTACACAAAACTTATGTCCTCCCTATGTTAGCACATAATGTGAGAAAGAATAAGGAAAGTTGGGAAAGAGTTCTGGCGAGCAAATTTCTAATTATACAGGACCCCCAAAATTGAAGCAACACAATTGGTGGAGGCTAGAGTTAATGACATAGATGATGCCCCCCTTTAAGGGTACTGGGGAGAAGAATGAAGAATGAAATTGAACACATCTGGCCTTCAGGCAGTGGGGAGCCACAGTAATCACTACTGGATAATATTTGGATAGGATAAGATGGAGGTAAACCCAGAGAGAAAGTCCCAAGATTAAGAGAAACTGAGGAAAATTTCTGGGAAAAGGGACTATAACTGAGTGTGTAAAGGAATGTGATTGTATAAAGGCAGCCAGAGAAGCTGGGCAGTGACTATGAGGAGGAAAAGAATTCCAGATATGGGGAATAATCAGTGAAAATGTATAGTCAGGAAACTGAGTCACTTGTGCAATGAACAGCAAGGGGGACAATATCATTGGATCTCACAGTATGCAGGCAGAGGAGCAACATGCTAAAAAGCCTGAAAAGGTAGGTAGGGGCCAGGTTCTGAAGGACTTTAAAAGTCAAACAGAGGCACTTATATTTAATGCTGGAGGTAATAAGATGCCAGCCTCTGGAGTTACAGAAAAAGGAGTGGGGTGGGGTAGAGAGGGAGGACACATAGTCAGATTTAAAGGTCAGAAAGATCACCTAGATAGCTAAATGGAAAATGAACTCCAGGGGGCAGAAGTTTGAGACAGGGAACCCAACCAGCAGCCTATTGCAATAGTCCAGGTGAATGGCAATGAGGATCTACACCAGTGTGGTAGCCACATCAGAGGACAGAAGGCTGCATATATGAAAGATGGTGATTCCAAGGCAGAATCAATGGGCTTTTGAAACTAATTGGGAATGTGGATGGGAGTGAGCGAGAGTAAGGAATTAAGGATGCCACGTAGGCTGAGGTCTGAGTGACTAGAAGTTTGGTGGAAGTTATTAGGAAGAAGAAGGGGAGGGATTGGGGGGAAAGATAATGAGTTCAGTTTGGAGCATGTAAGTTTGAAATGTCTTGTCAGGCTGGCAGGAGGAGCAGGATAATTGAGCAGGGTCACAGAAACCTAGAAAGAAAAGAATATTAAGGAGAAGAGAGTGATTGACAGTATCAAAGGCTATAGAGAGGTCAAGAAGGATGAGAACGGAGAAAAGTCCACTAGATTTGGTAATTAAGGGATCATTAGTGACTTTGGAGAGAGAATTTCAATTGAATGATGAAGTCAGAAGGCAGATGATGGAGGGTTAAGATGGTCATCTCAAGGAGTTCAGCCCTGAAAAAGAGGAGAGATAAAGAGTTGTTAATTAGTTGATTCTCTAATATTCATCCATCCATTCATTCATTCATGAATTCATTCACTTACTGAGGTTCGCTATGTGTGAGGCCCTGTGCTAGGTGCCCCAAGGGAAACAAAGATGAATAAGACACTGTGACAGAATCACACAATGTCAGAGTTGGATGGGATGTGAAAGGCCATTGAGTCCAACTTGGGCCTGACTACGAGTGTGGGAAAGCCATTTCAACTCTTTCCTCCTTTATAAAATGAGATCATTTAATTAGTTATTTTCTAAGGTTCCTTCTAGCTCTAACAATCTATCAATTCTTGAATGATGACATGTTTTTAGGTAATGGTCTGCTCTGTCTGATCAGCTTTGGAAAGAGCGTATTCCTGGTGTCTTGCACTTCTCTTACATTTTGCCCTGGTCAGTAAATACTCTGAAGGCAATTAAAAAAAATTTTATTTTTCTACTGGAAACTATACTGCTGGATCAGGATAATATTGTAGATACAATCAATCTAGATTTTTAGCAAAGTATTTGAAAAGTATATGTAAATTGAGAGCCAGGCCTAGAGGCAGGAGATCCTGGGTTCAAATCTGACCTCAGACTCTCCTGTGTGATCCTGGGCAAGTCACTGAACCCCCATTGCCTAGCCCTTACCACTCTTCTGCCTTGGAACCAATACCCAGTATTGATTCTAAGACAAAAGGTCAGGATTTAAAAAAGAAAAGAAAAAGCCATTCTTATGAGCAAGGTAGAAAGCTATGTGCTGGATGATAATAAAGTCAGATGAATTAGAACTGGCTATATAGTCAGAGCTTAAAAGAAAAGTCACTAATAGCTGATTATTCATTTGGAAGGGGGTCCCCAGCAGAGACCTTGTGTTTTCCGATATTTTTATCAGTGACTTAAATAAAGACACAAATTGCATGTTTGTCAAATTTGTAGATGAATTAAAGCTAGAACATGTTGCTAACACATGGGTAACAGGGTTAGGATTCAAGATCTTGGCGAGCTAGAATTTGGGGCCAAATCCAATAGGATGAACTTTTTTTTTTCTTTTGAATTAATTTGTTTAGTCAATTTAGAACATTATTCCTTGGTTACAATAATCACATTATTTCCCTCCCTCCCCATCCCCCACCCTTCCCACAGCTGACACACAATTCCACTGGGTATTACATGTGTCCTTGATCAGAACCTATTTCCATGTTGTTGGTGTTTGCATTAGGATGTTCATAGGACGAACTTTAAATAAGGAAGGATGTGAAGTCTTACACTTGGGTCCTAAAAATCAATTTTGTAAGTCTAAGGAGAGAAGCATAGCTGTTTATTGGGGGGAAAAGAAGTGAGGGTTTGAGTAGATTACATGTTCTCTATTATTATCAGCAGTGTGATATGAGGCAAATGTGATCTCAAACTACATGAAGAGAAATCCAGATCTAGGACTGAGGAAGTAAAAGTCTTTCTGGAGTAAATGATGATCAGAGCACATTGGCAGTATTGTCTGTGTCCAGAGCTAGATATGATTTGAGGAGGCACAGGGGGATCACCCAGAGAAGGGTCACCAGGATGATAAAGGGTTTGAAGAGTAAGACATCTGAAGGCTAGATGAAGGAACAGGGTCTGTGTAACCCACACAAGAGAATACTTGGGAAGGATATGACAGCTACCTTTGATTATCTGGAAATGTCATTTTGAAGTGAAATTAAACTTCCTTGGCCCCAGAGTTCAGGATGGGAAGTTATGGGTGCAAATTGCAGAGAAGCAGTTCTTAACTCCATGTAGGAAAAAAAGGTCTAGCCATTCTGGCTGTCAAAAAGTGGGATGGGAGGTTCTCAGGGCTGTTAGGTTCTCTCTCCATGGAGATCAAACAGAGGCTGGATGGTCATTTTTCAAGTGTATGCATCCTTGTGCATTTGGAGCGTGGGTTGGAGTGGATTTTATTGGGCTTTCTTCCAATCCTGAGGTTCTTTATGATTCTTGAAAGATGTCTTTTTTATTTTTGTCTTCTCCAAGATACCTAGTGTAGAACCTGGAATGTAGTAGATAACAAGAAAAGTAGAAAGGAAGGAAGGAAGGAAGGAAGGAAGGAAGGAAGGAAGGAAGGAAGGAAGGAAGGAAGGAAGGGAGGGAGGGAGGGAGGGAAAGGAAGGGAAGGGAGGAAGGAAGGGAGGAAGGGAGGAAGGAAGGGAGGAAGGGAGGAAGGAAGGAAGGAAGAAGGGAAGGAAGGAAGGAAGGAAGGAAGGAAGGAAGGAAGGAAGGAAGGAAGGAAGGAAGGAAGGAAGGAAGGAAGGTGCAATGGAACACTTCATAAAGCAAGTCTGGACACCTAGAAATGCAATTATTGGAACCATGATTTATTTATTTAAAAAAAGAATAAAGAATCTACCACCTGGTACAGCCTTCCCTAGAAGTTGTATCAGACTGACGTTATAGATAGATTATGTAGGTTACAAGATACAAAGTTATTTCCTTTCACGTTCAGGTTCTTATCTGAGAATCAAACAAACCTTATCATAAACACTGGTAAGTGTGGTCAGTGACAATCCTCAGGTTATTCTGGGGTTGTTGACTTTCACATGTACTTAATTCACTTATCCCAAGTTACTAAGTGTTATCTTGCATTCCATCCAGACCTCTTTGATATTCCTGAAGTTCCTTTTTTTTCCTGACCTTCCTAATTCTCATCCCTAGGCTAATTAGAGCCTACTCTTCTGCTTGGGGGGAGGGGGGAGGCTGGGTCTGTTTCCTAAAAATGCAGGAAGGGATCAGTTTGCTTTATCTACTTCAGTTTTATTATCTTCCCTTAGTCAGTCTACTAGGAAGGAAGGAAGGAAAAAGGAAGGAAGGAAGGAAGGAAGGAAGGGAGGGAGGGAAGGAGGGGGGGAGAGAGGAAGGAAGGAAGGAAGGAAGGAAGGAAGGAAGGAAGGAAGGAAGGAAGGAAGGAAGGAAGGAAGGAAGGAAGGAAGGAAGGAAGGAAGGAAGGAAGGAAGGAAGGAAGGAAGGAAGGAGGAAGAGAGACCGAGGGAGGGAAGGATATCTGAAAAGAATGGCCCCTGCTGTTGCTATGAATTTGAAGAGATCTTAGAGCTACAGAAGGAAAAGTTGAAGATGGATATTGCATCAAGGAAGTACAAGTTCATTCCAAGAAACTAGGCTGCAGATAGTGCAAGGAGGGCTGGACTTGGAGTTGGAGTCCAAAGACCTAGATCAGACTTCCATTTCTTCTCCTCATTAACTGTGTAACCCTGGGCAAGTCACGGATTCTCTATACCTTAGCTTCCTCATCTCTAAAATGGGGGCAGATAATTCTTGGATCAGCAACCTCCCAGGTGGCTGTGGGGATCAAGTATTTGGACATGCCTTGGGAAACACTAGGTAATTCAACTCATACAACATACTGGTAAAAGCACAGTATAAATGTGACTTCTAATTATTTTATATTCATATATAATATAATATTACATTATGTTCTATTATAATAATATTATTTAATCCTTGTCTAAAGTACTCTGGGATACAGAATATCCCCCTGGGCAGAGCCGGCCAGTATGAGAAACAGCCCTATGCTAAGGCTTTCCAACATTAGTCTCTGGGGATTCGTGATTACATATGTATGGAGAATTCCTAGTAGGAAAGCTCCCACCTCTAACGATGCCCAACAAATCATATATAACCCTGTAGTCTTAGAGAGTTGTCTGGGGGGCACTGAGGCTATTAAGTAATTAGCCCGTGGTTACACAGCCAGTAACATGTCAGGCTGGTCTTGAATCAGCACCTTCCTGTGTCTGGCCTAAATCTACATCTCCCTGATGCTACTTAGAATATCTTGGTACCTCTCATCATTTTATGTCCTTAGAGATGGGCAGCTAGGTGGTGCTATCATAGTGCACCTGAAGTCATGAAGCCCTGCATTAAAATCTCACGTCAGACACATACTAGCTGTGGGACCCTGGGCAAGTCACTTAACCTCTGCCTCAGTTTCTTTATCTGTAAATGAATTATAATAGCACCTATGTCACAGGGTTGTTGTGAGATAATACTGGTAAAATTCTTAGAGTACCTGGCACATAGTAGGCACTACTTAAATGTTAGCTATTATAACTATTCCTACTGCAACAACTTTTTTCTTGGATCTGCTATATATTTCTGTGCTAAGATTCTTCACAGCAAATGTCACAAATTTTTCCTCTAGAGGCTGGAGCCCAGAAGAAGCCTCAAAGGTGGCAAACCCTCAGCTCCAACCATCTTGACAGTAATAGAATCTTAGACTTCAGAGCCAGAGCTTATCTAAAGCAACTACTTCATTTTATATATGAGAACAGGGTCCAGGGAGGGGGAGCCGGAGAATCTAAAATCAAATCTCACCTTTGACAATTCCTGTGTGACCTTGGATCACTCACCTCCCAGGGCTTCAATTTCTACTCTGTAAAATGAGGAGTTTAGACTTGATATTCTTTAATGTTCCTTCTAGCTCCAGATCTAGGATCTTATAATCCTCACTCCTCAAGTCCTTAGATATATCTACATTCCCCCTCTCTCTGGATATATTCTCTCTCTCTCTCTCTCTCTCTCTCTCTCTCTCTCTCTCACTCACACACACACACACACACACACACACACACACACACACACACACACACAAAGAACTTCCCCGGGAACACCAAGGCCATCCAATGGAATTTCCTTTAATTCTCCAATTCCATTCCTCCAAATTTTTACAGGGACATTATCTGTTCCTTCCTCTCCTTCTGTATCATCTCATAGAAGAGGACACTGTGGCCTTGGACTCATTTTCTCCCCCTTACCCCATGACCTTGCTCCAGTAGTGAGCCCCACTCTGTTGGACGTCTTTGATGTCTCCAACTCTGCTGAACTATCAGATGTGCTCAAGCCTTCCCTTGACACTTGCAGGAACTACCCCTTCTCTCTCCTTCCTTTAACACAAGCAAACTTCTTGAACAAGTTGTAGAGACGCCATGTCTCCCCTTGCTCGGGGTCCTGGGTGGCCTTTTGAACAAAATCAACCAGTGCCTTATCTTGCCCGCTGTGGCCCAGCCCAAGGTTGGAGGTGCTCCTGAGCTATGGATTCCCACTTGTACAAGTGAGGCAAAGCGATGGATTGGGTCAGGAGTGTGACTGCTGTTGCCTATTGACCAAAACTGTGTATTCCAGAACGCTGCACTCTGCCATCCATCTGCAAACTCACACCCTTACTTAACTTTTCCTATAGCGGAATGCAAGTCCCATTTTTTGGAGCCCTCTTTCCAAAGCAGAAGGAACTTCTTTATTACATATTACGTTTATAGTAATCTTTTGTGTTTTCATATCAAGAGTTAAAAGGGTTTTTTGAAGCATAGCTGGGGTAGCCTCCTAAATTTGCTTGTCAAAATTGCAACGTGTCCCCCCATCCCTCGCCTTTTCTTCTAATCCTGCAAAAGATACCCCTCCTCCTCTTGACCTTCATCCCCACCATACACACACGATCTCAGATAAAAGTAGCTTCTGTCAAGGACTTTCTCAGAGTATTTATTAGCATCCAGACTGAGCAGGCTAACCATCCTGAGATAACCCCCACCTCCTAATGTTACCACCAGTATGTTATCTTTAAGTTCATGATGAGAACCGGCCCATCACACGTTTTCCCCCAGACAATAGTTGCTTATGTCTAAGTCTGCTCAAGGTCTTGAATATGTGCCAAGGCTGAAAACCAATCATGAGTGAGAAAAAGGCCACCCACAAGCTGGGCCAATGTGCCCCAGCCAATTAGTACTCAGGAAGGGCTGGCTGTTCATGAACTCAGGCTGGTGATCCCTGGCCAATTAGTGCTTGTAAATCTTCAAGAGCACTTGAAGCCAGGCAGGGATGCCTCAGGGACAAAGACTGACATCAGGATCAGAGCCTTTTCATTATCCAAGTATGAGAATTCCAGTCTCAAATCACATTGATACTCAAGTGAGTCCTGGGAGCCTCCCCTAGATACTGAACATCAATGTGGGCATGGAATAATCTGGCAAAACAAGCCTGCTGGAGGGGGCCCTTCTTGTGGAAGCAACCAAGGAACTACAGGCAACAATTAGACTCCCAATATTCATTTTCCATCTACAGTTGGTCCACGAGTTCTTAATCTCTACAATAACTCATATCCTTCCATAAATCTCACTAGAGCTGTATGTCGGACTTTGCTTTCATTGTTTAGCCATACAAGGGTGAGGCTACATTACTATTCATTTAGAGAACAACATCTGCTAAAGGCTGAGGAATTGGGAATTTCCTCAACCCTCTGAATTAGTCCCACAAATCTAGAACACTCACCATTTACTCTCCCCTAATCTTTGCAATCTGCCTTCTGTTTCCACCACTTTACTAAAACGATTTTTAAAATTTCCAATTTCTCCTCCTAATTGACCAATTCAGCCATTCTCCCACACCCCTATCCTCCTTACCTTTCTACTGTATTTGATGCTACTGTTGTTATTCAGTCTTTGAGTTGTGTCTCACTCTTCTCGACTACATTTGGGATTTTCTTGGCAAAGATACTGGAGTGGTTTGCATTTCCTTCTCTAGTTCATTTTACACATGAGGAGATTGAGGCAAACAGGGTTGAGTGACTTACCCAGGAACACACAGCTGGCATCTCAAGCCAGATTTGAACTCAGGAAGATGGGTTAACCACTTCCATCAGCTACAAGCTTTCTCTTCTCTTGGTTTCCATGACACAGGACTTGACTGGCCCCCTTCTTTCATCTGACTGTTCTTCCCAACACTTTTAAATAGTTGTTCCTCAAGGTTCAGTCTTTAGAGAAAAAAAAAGTTATCTTTGGCCCTTTGTTTTCCTCTCTTTTCTCTCTACCTTGCCCATGGCTTCAGATCTAAGCCATCTTAGATCTAAGGTCTGTGTCTTCTAGGTCTGCATTTTTAGCTCTGATCTTTCTCCTCATCTCAACCTACATCTCCAATTGCTTGTTGGAGAAATCTCCATCTAGATCAGCTGTTCTCAACCTCTCAACTTGTAGCAATGAGAATACATAATACATATCAGGTATTTACATTCCAGATCATAACTGTAGCAAAATTACAGTTTTGAAGTAGCCACCAAAATCATTTTTTGGTTTGGGGTCACCGCAACATGAGGAACTGTATTGCGGGGTCACGGCATTAGAAAAGTTGGGAACCACTGATCTAAATGACTCATTGGCACTTTCAACTCAATAAGTCCCCAAGTCCAGTTATTATCTCTTCCCCAACACCTGCCCTTCCTTCTGACTCACCATTTGCTGAGGCTCTAGTGTTTAAAAACTTGACTCTTCCAAATCCTTGTCATGTTCAGTTGGCTACCAAGTGCTACCAATTCCATCCCTGTAATAGTTTTTTGAAATTTTTATTTGTTTTTCAATTAATATGAATTTTTCTTTCCTTCTTACTCACTTCCAATTTATAAGAAAAGAAGAAAAAACCACCCTTTATAACCAATATGGACAGTCAAGCAAAACAAATTCCCACATTGGCCATTTCCAAAAAACCTCTGTCTCATTTGGCCTCTTGAATCCATAATCTCCCCATCAGAAGATGCTTAATAAAGGTTGTCATTAGTCTCTGGAATCCTAGGTGACCATGGCATTAGTAGAAGAGCTTAAGGCTTTCCATGTTGTCTTTACAGTGTTGTTTTTATCATATAAATATTGTTCTCCTGGTGCTGCTCACTTCTCTTTGCTTCAGTTTATACAAGACTTCTCTGGCTCCCCTCCCGGATCTCATCTTTTCTTAGAGCACAATTTTTTGTGCTCTAATCACATTTTATCATATCATAATCAAAATCATATTTTATCACATCCATATGCAATAATTTGTTTAGCCATTCCCCAACTGCTGGGCACCCATTTGGTTTCTAGCTCTTTTTCAACACAAAAAGAGCTCCTATCAATATTTTGTAAACATGGGCCTTTTCCTCCTTCTTTGATATCTTTAGGGAATACATCTAGTAGTGGTATAGCTAGAGTGATTTCTTATCACAATGTTCTGTATACAATAGGAGCTTAATGAATGTTTATTGGATTGAGTTGCATGATATGATCTAGTGCTATAGTCTCTTTTATAATCCAACCGTCTTCCCAACCAGACTTTCAACTCTCTGAGGGCAGGGAGTACTCTCCCCAAGGGTTTGGCTAGAGCTTACCTGTGCTCTGAGAGGGTTCCATTATCCAGTCAAACAGAACTTGGCCTTAGTTCTGGCCCCTCACTCCTCCCTCCAGCCAACCGAAGGCCCTTCTCTGGTCCTGGCTCCTCATGTGTACAAGAGATTTGCCCACTCGCTCATGGAGGCGCACGAGATAGACCAAAAAGGCTACTGGCTCTGTGGTCAGCGAACCTGACTGTAAGTCTCAGCTCTAACACTTGCCACTTATTTGAATTCCTTTGCCTGTTAAGACCACCACAATTCTGCTCCACTTCTCTTGACTGCCTCAGTGTACACCAAGGCAGTATGATCTAGTGGAAAGGGCTAGATTTGGAAAGGGAAGAGCTGGGTTCGAACATTAGCTGTTACTTGCTGCCAGTGAGACCTTGAGCCAATACCGCACTTCTCTCTGCTTCAGTTTGCTCATCTATAAAACAAGGCAGTTGGCCTGGAGGGCCTCTGAGCTCTCCTCTAACTACAAATCTACCATCCTTCGGTCATGAAATCCCAACTTTCCAAAGTCTTGGCCAGTCCTTGACTGCGAGCCTCTCTTTCCGCTCTACCCTCCTTTCCCTGACGTCTCTACATAGGACAATAAAGGGTGAGAGAAAAACATTTGTGTGTATATGGAGGATTTGTGTGTTAGTGAAATAAATAAGTGGGAAAAAATTAATGTAGGGTGTGTATGTGCATAAGGAGGGTTTGTATGTATTGTGGGGGAAAAGGAGACGGGGCAGAATACATTGTCCAGGAGCATCGAAGCAGGCAAGTCTCTACTTGTCTCCACACAGGAGCCAATTTGAGCCTTTGGTGAATGAATTGGAACTGAATGCAAGAATTATAGCTGGGATTCCCCCCCCCCCCCCAATCCAAGAAGACTTCCTACATTCCTAGGGCGAGGAAATAGGGAAGAGAGATTTTGAGGAAGAGAGTAATGGGTCAGTGTCAGAAACTGAGGGAACAGAACATCATGGAAGAGAGGTTGGTTCTTTTGTCCTTTTAATACCTGGGCCCTCTAGAAGAATACCTCCTACTTACAGAGTACTTTGGGGTTAGCGGATCCTTTCCTTCAAATAGGTCCTACTCAGCTTGGGATTACGGTAGTCATCGACTCATGAAATGTTGAACTTAAAAGAGAGCCACCCCTTCTCTTTTGAAGAATTGGAAATTAAAGCTCTGAGAGTCAAGTGTAAGAGCCAGTATTAAGACCCAGAATATAAATAGAGTCAGAAAACTGGCCTTGGGAAGAGACGATGGAGATACAAGGCCAGGCCATGGGCCATAGCCAACCAAACAACTTCAGATATATCCAGGGGTCCCCCACCTGCAACCGGGAGAGCCAAGCCTTTTATAAAGAGGAGCCAGGAGTCAACCGCAGGATATGGCCTTTGGTAGAGCACAAGTGAGCAGGTTGACTGGAGTGAGAAGAGAGGGGCCAGAACTAAGGCCAGCTCCTGCTCCTTCCCTACAGTCTTGCCAGAGAGCCTGAAGCTCATGTAGTGGAAGCCAGAGCTATTCCTCCCAGCTTCCTCTCTCACATCTCCAAGAACCCTGAGAAGGGTAAAAAGTAGGACAGCCTGAGATCCTTAGATGCCTAGGGGCAGAAAGGGGCCTGAGCCAGTAATGGTGGACACCAGGCAGAAATTCTACCAACTTTTTTTTTGTTGTTGTTCTGGGCTGTCCAGACTCCCCAGATCCAGGGAGAAGCAGTATAGTAGAGTGGAATGAGCCCTAAGTTTAGAATCAGAGCACCTGGGTTAAGATGCATGCTGCCATTTACTTGCTGTGTGGTCTTGGGAAAGTCACTTCCTTTATTTAGGGCTCAGTTTCCACATTTGTAAAAGGAAGAGGTTGAAATAGACTAGAGAATCACTAAGACACCCTCCCTCCATCTCTCAATCTATGTTGTCCTTCCCTTCTCTTTTTTTTTAACCCTTACCTTCCATCTTAGAATCAATACTATTAATTCTTAAGCAGACGAGCAGTAAGGGGTAGGCAATGGGGATTAAGTGACTTGCCCAGGGTCACACAGCTAGAAAGTATCTCAGACTAGATTTAATTGTGCTTCTTTTCTTGATGAAGAAGTGATTTAGCAGAATTAAAAGTGAGAATATCACCTGGGGCCTTGGAGAAAGGTTGGTCTGGTGCTAGAGAAAGAAATGTAGAAGGAAAAACAGAAGGGAAAAATATAGAAGGAAAAACAGAAGGAAAAGTCAACAAAGTAGTATAGAAACTGAGGAAAGAGACTGCAGGAAAAGATCATGCAGGGTTTTTTATTCATTGATAGAAAAAATGTCAGCAAGGTGGCATGATTGATGGGTTATTTGCCTCCCTGATCCTTTGCTTCTCTAGTGATCACAGCAAGAGCTTGGTGACTCTTAACTGTGGGTTTGGCCCCAATTCAAGTCCTAGGATTAAGCCTGGTCCTAGAGAAAGATAATATAGGGAGAATGAAGTTAGTGTCTCAGTGGTTCAACGTCAACTCAGTCTTGATGCTTTGGTGACACATCAGATGGTCCTGTCAGCAAATTTCTGTGCTATAAGAATTCTTCAAAGGGGAAGCTGGGAGGTTCAGTGGATTGAGAGCCAGGTCTAGAGATGGGAGGTCCTGGGTTCAAATTTAGTCCCAGATACTTCTTAGCTATATGACCCTGGGCAAGTCACTTAACCCCCATTGCCTTAGAACCAATACATAGTACTAATTCTAAGATGGTAGGTAAGGGTTTAAAATTTTTTTTTTTACTAAGTATAGGTTCCAAGGCCAAAAGAGTGGTAAGGGCTAGGCAATGGGGGTTAAGTGACTTGCCCAGGGTCACACAGCCAGGAAATGTCTGAGGATGCATTTGAACCCAGGACTTCCCACCTCTGGATCTGGCTTTCAATCCACTGAGCCACCCAGCTGTCCCCCTACTATTAATTCTAAGACAGAGAGTAAGGGAAAGACAGAAAGACAGAAAGACAGAAAGAAAGAAAGAAAGAAAGACAGAAAGACAGAAAGAAAGAAAGACAGAAAGAAAGAAAGAAAGAAAGAAAGAAAGAAAGAAAGAAAGAAAGAAAGAAAGAAAGAAAGAAAGAAAGAAAGAAAGAAAGAAAGAAGGAAAGAAAGAAAAAAGGAAGAAAGAAAAAAGAAAGAAAGAAAGAAAGAAAGAAAGAAAGAAAGAAAGAAAGAAAGAAAGAAAGAAAGAAAGAAAGAAAGAAAGAAAGAAAGAAAGAAAGAAAGAAAGAAAGAAAGAGAATCTCAGACCATCTAGTGCAATGTGCACCTGTGTCAGGCTATATGCCTCCGTGAATAGAAAGCCAGGCCTAGAGACAGAAGGTCCTGGATTTAAATTTTGCCTCAGATATTTCCTAGTTGTATGAACCTGAGCAAGTCACTTAACCCCCTCTGCCTAACCCTTACCACTCTTCTGCCTTGGAACCAATATACATTACTGATTCTAAGATGGAAGCTAAGGGTTTTCTAAAAAAAAAAAGATGGAACTAGAATTCAGAGCTCTTCTGACTCTTGGGCCTATGTTCTTTCTACTTCTGATCTCTGACTTCCTTCTGAACCCCCACCTCCTATCTGCTCCCAACACCACCCTCTCCCCAAACATCCTGTCTTTCTGTCCTATGAAGCCCATAGAGTGGGAATCCAGATGTCCCTTCTTTTTTGCTGTCCTCCATGGTTGTTTGGAACTATTGGCCAAGAAGAAATTATTGAGTCTATGCAAATCTGAAGACTTCCCAGGAGAGCAGTAACCTTATACTTTTAGATCCCTTAGAGCCCCTTCTCCCTATTGTGAGGCAGCCCTGGGACTTCCAGAGTGCTAGGAGGTCCCAACTGCCAAGCCTTTAGTCCCAGACTCATCATTAGTGAATTCCCTGCTCTTCTCTCTTGGGGCACCCTCTACCTTACTCAACTTGTCCAAAGGCTAAGCCTCCCCATCAACTTCTCCAGGAAGCCTTCTCAGATCATTTAGATCCCCAGGAATCTCTTCCTCCTCTGACTATCCCTAGCCCATAGAGCAGCGGTTCTCAACCTGTGGGTCAGGACCCCGGTGGGGGGGTCCAACGACCAAAACACAGGGGTTGCCTACATATTTCAGATGGCTTTAGCCGCTGAGAAATCGTGCTACTTTACAGCAAGATCTCGGAAAGAATGGGGACCCTGCTGCCCGCACATTGTACTAATATTAGTTACCTATCAGCAGCCCTCCCCCTATGAGGGGCGATGGATTTACCCTGTTGCCTGGAGACGGGACTCAAACAGAGACCCAGAGAGAGCACCCCAGCACTGGCTCCGGAGGTGTTAAGAACGAGTCCTGGAGAGGATAACAGAGCCAAATAACCCCAGCAAAGTGAAGCCTCAGCTCGAGCTGGAGGGAGATGACAGGAAGAAGAAGGCAGTGTTTATGGACCCCCTCCCCAGGCAGGACTTACCTCCAGCCCCAGAGCTCAGGCTGCCTCCTGCTGGATTCTCAACATATAATTAAATATTGTTTTTGTGATTAATCACTACGTTTAAATTATGTTCGATTTGTAGCAATGAGAATACATAATGCCTATCAGGTATTTACATTCTGAATCATAACTGTAGCAAAATTACAGTTTTGAAGTAGCCACCAAAATAATTTTTTGGTTTGGGGTCACTGCAACATGAGGAACTGTATTGCGGGGTCACAGCATTAGAAAGGTGGAGAACCACTGCCTTAGAGTCTACACTTCTTCTTTGATCACTTTTTGATGCAAGAATTTGTCTACAATTTTGCATATGAGTTTTATCTCTTTAAAACTTCTAAAAGAAAACCAAAACTTAGCCTCTGCCCTGAGGGAGCTCCCATGGGAAGAAGAGATGTGACCTTGCCATCTGGGAGCCTCCAGCAGGAGGGGAGAGATTTGGTCCTGAGGGAACCTCCTCCCCCACAAATGGGGGCGGTTCCAGATTCAGAGACCCTGGGGGGTGGAGATGTGTAGAGAGACCTTTACTAGAAGATGAGTTGTGGTTTGAAAGGCAAAGAAGCTCTTCAAGGGCTGTTTCCTTCCTGGAGGATTGTCTAACAAGGTCAGGTCCTACAGCTGATGCTTAGAAATGAGAGTTGGAAACTCCTAGAGGATGTCTGAGTTTGGATTGGAATCTTAATCTCCATCCTGGGAATCCTTACCACCTGGAAGGCTGGGAGCAGATGGGAGGGGGCCGAGGAGAAGGAGAGACTCTTAGGACTGTTTTCTAGGTTTCTTCTTCAGCCTCAAATCTCAGCACTTTGACATTTCCCATTGCCATATCCTGCACTCCTTTGTACCATCAATCAGCATACGAGTCCTGTCTCTTTTCCAAGCTTTGTAAACTCCCTACAAACCTTGAGTCTAGATTTCTCAGTTTCCTGCGGAGAATCCTGAATCTGGATTTAGAAACTTCTTGAAGACAGAGACTGTCATTTTAGTCAGTTTCCTCTTTGTATCCCCACCTTCTACCATGTAATAAGGGCTCATTATCTGTTGAGTTGAGTTCAGTCTTTGGTCTGGATACTTGCCCTGGTTGGCTTTAGACTGGGCTAGAAACGAACTGAGACCCTGCTCTGCCCTGGCTGCAACCATTCCCTTCACCAAAAGATTCCTGTTCAGGGACCAGTTGGATTAGAAGTCCCTTCTTGCCCCAGACATCCTGTGATTTGGGGCTACAGAAGACAAAATCATGCCTCTCATGGAGCTTCCAATCTGGCCAACTGTCACCCTCCATGCTCAGACCTTGCGTTAATGCAGATGAAGAGCCCTTTTCTATTTGAATGAAAAGGAAATTCCCCTGGGGACCTGGTGGTTTAGGGCACTAAAGGGTGGCCTTGGCCTTTTCTGTAGAGATGCCACCACAGATAGGAAACACCTGAAAGGCCCCATGCCCACAAAGAGGTATGCAAATGGTATACAAAGCCCTCTGCAGAGGTGACAACGTGTGGCTGAGCCGGAGGCCCTTTTTCTGAGAACGTCTGAGCCACAAGAGGCCTCAGAGGGGCCAAACCATCAGCTTTTCCAATCTTCTTGAAGGCCACAGCATCATAGACTTTAGAGTCAGAAGTTATCTGAACCAACTATTTCATTTTACATAAGAGAAACTGAGTCTAGGGAGGGGGAGGGAAAGGAACAACAACTGATTAAGCATCTACTCTATGCCAAATACTGTGCATTTTACAAATATCCTTTCATTTGGTCCTCACAACAACCCTGGGTAGTAGGTGTTATCATTATCCATATTGGACAGATAAAGAGACTAAGGCAAACAGAGGTGACCAGGGTCACATAGCTAGTAAGTGTCGGAAGTCTGATTTGAAATCAGGTCTTCCTGACTCCAGATCCTGTGTTCTAACAACAACGCTACCCAACTGCCTTGTTCAATACAGTATCTACTTTACCAGGCTGTCTTGCCTTCATTTACCGGCTCTAGACTAGACACTGGATGGACAAGAACTAGATGAATAAAGGACTTTGAGATCCAGGGACAAAAACTCCTTGAGCTTTTTCACTTATTTTTTTTTCAGTCAGTGGGGTTTGGATACAAAGCTCCCACATGCCCACTTGGCTCTTCAGACTGTGCCTCCTGAATTAGAGAGAAGGAATGGATTAGGATATATTAGGCTAATCCCTCCCACTGGAGTCCTTTCGCTGAATGGCTCCCTTTAAGGTATTTCAGAGGTCCAGGCAAAGACTCCTGAGTTCATCTTATCCTTCTCTTCCTCCCAGATTCCAGGTGGTGTTCCTTCACCAGCTAGCAGAGTTAAGTGCTTCTCTAAGGAGCTGAATAGGCAGCTGTCTATAAGGTACTCATTGCCACTCTCTTAGGCTAATAAGATCTTCCTACTAGACCTTCCTAAACTAAAAGGATGTCCCTCAATAGGGGAATGGCTGAACAAACTGTGGTATATGACAGTGATGGAAAACTATAGTGCTGGAAGGAACAATGAACAGGATGCTTTCAGAAAGAGCTGGAAGTTCTTGCCTGAACTGATGCAGAGTGGAATGAGCAGAACCAAGAAAACACTGTACAAAGTAACATCAGTACTGTGGAATGATCAACTGTGATAGACGTGGGCATGTCACTTACTCCCAATTGCCTAGTTCTTACCACTCTTCTGCCTTGGAGCTGGTACTTAGTATTGATTTTAAGACTGAAGAGTTTTAAAAATGAAATAAACATTTATTCAGTGTCAGGTATTGCTATGCCCAGATTATTATTATTCCCCCTTTAAGATGAGGATAATAGCGCTAACCCCACCAGGGTTATTGTGAGGATCAAATGAGACATTTGTAAAGTGCTTTGCAAACTTTAATGAGCCATATAAATGCCAGCTCTTAGCTGTAGGTCCCAGCTTCCTCCAAAAAATCTTCCTTGGTCCTCTTAGAATAATAACTCATGTCTACCTAGGTTTACTAAGTGTTTTCCTGGCTATAACTGAGGGAACTCTGATCAGTAAAATGACTTGCCCACAGTCACAAAGCTAGTAAGTGTCTGCTCCAAATTTTGAACCCAAAGTTCCTAATTCTAGCTCTCAACATCTTCCCATTGTACCATATGGCTTTTTAGCAGCCAAATATCTTATCATCATGTAAAAATGGTATATTATGGCAACCAAGAATGATAAGATTTGCAAAACATCTTCACTATCTTATCTCTTTTTTCTTGGGATCAACTCTATGAGATAGACACCATAAGTCTCATTACATACAATTTACAGATGACATCATGAGACTTTGAGAAGCTAAGAGAATTTACTTGGTAAACATAAAAGGGAGGATTTGTACCCAGGTCTCTCCTGGACCCAAGTCAAGAACTTCCTACTTTCCCACAGTACCTCTCAGGAAGAAATCTCATCTTCCCACCCTCTATCCCTAAGGTTTCCTTACCGTCCTTGTCATGGTGCCTGAGACATCACCATTAGAGTTTCATCTCTTTGGGTACAGTATTGGAAGTCTTATTTAAACAGAAACTATTAAATGCTAAGCAGGCTGATCTTTGAACTGGGAATCAGCATGGCACAGGGCAAAGAATATTGGGCTGGGATTTGAAAGGAGCTGCCATTGACTCTGAGCTCTGCTTCCTATGATGTGACCCTGGACAAGTCCTTTCTTTCAGGGTCTCATCTTCCTCACAGATAAAATGAGTTGACAGTCACGTTTAGAAAAGTCAAGTTTAGAAAACTTTAGAAAAGAATCACAGAGAGACAGGCCTAGAAGTGGGAGGTCCTGGATTCAAAGCTAGTGCAGACACTTTGTAGCTGTGTGACCTTGGACAATTCATTTAACTCCAATTGCCTAGCCTTCACTGCTCTTCTGCCTTGGAACTAATACAGGTGGGTGTTTTGTTTTGTTTTGTTTTTTAAAGAAGAGAATTACAATTGTGTGATCCTGGGCAAGTCACTTAACCCCAATTGCCTAGTCCTTCCTTGCCTCTCTTCTGTCTTAGATTTGATACCAAGACAGAATCTGGTAAGGGTTTAAAAAAAAGAGAGAAGACAATCACAAATTAGGGAGGGCCTTGGGGATCATCACATTCCATCCTCTCATTTCACAGATGAGGAAATTCTAGTCCAGAGAGATGTGGCTTTCACCCAAAGCCACGCACTGCGGTAGTTAGGGAGCTAAAACTGGAACCCCAGGTCTCCTGACACCCAGTTCCATCGCACAGGCTTTATCTGATTATCCCTGGCAGAGAGCTGGCCCTAGGGGATTCTTCGAGAGCTCTGCTTACAAATACCACATGGGGAGGTCATGACAAGCAGAATCTCCTTTCTCATTTTGACTTGCCAGAATCAGAATCTCAGAGGGCCCAGGTCAAGCCTATGTGAATGAGAATCTCATCTATTCAAGAACTGATCACTTAGCCTTTGTTTGGAGACCTTGGGGACGGGGGCGCTCCCTACCTCTGCAGGCTGCTCATCCCATTCCACTTTAGGGCAGCCCTGCTTAGGAAGCTTTTCCTGACAACAAGCCTTAAACTTGCAGCTTTGCAACTCCTCTCTCCTCTTGGTTCTGAGTTCTTTCCTCTGGGACCAAGCAAAACAAGTCCAATTTTTGTTCCAGGAGACGGCCCCTTAAAGGCAATTTCCATGTGGCTAAAGTCTTTTCTTTTCTTTTTAAATAAACCCTTACCTTCCGTCTTAGAATCGATACTAGGTATTGGTTCTAAGGCAGAAGAGTGGTAAGGGCTAGGCAATGGGGGTGAAGTGACTTGCCCAGGGTCACACAGCTGGGAAGTGTCTGAGGTCATATTTGAGCCCAGGACCTGGCTCTCAATCCACTGAGCCACCCTGCTGCCCCCTAAAGTCTTTTCTTTACTAGTTCACGCATGGTTGGCCTCAAGGTCCTTTGCCATCATGGTCACCATTCTTTGGGCCAGTTCTCTCCAGAACTAGACACAATCCTTCAGGTGGGCTCTGACCAGAGCAGCATACAAGACTGTTACTATCCTAATGGATTACCTCTAATTGTTGGGGGCAGAATGATAGCACTTTAAGGGGTGCACAATATTAATGCACATTATCCTCACAATAACCCTGGGAGGCAGGTACTAGAGGTGGCATTATCCCCAATTTTCAGATGAGGTAACAGATATTAAGTGACTAGTCCAGGACCACAGAAGTTAGTATCTGAGGCTAGATTTGAACTCTGGTCTTTCTGACTCCCCCTGGTCCAGCACTCTGTCTGGTAGACACCTAACTCACAGAGCACTGGACTTAGGGTTAGGAAGACTTGAGTTTGAATCTCCCCTCTAACATTCATTAGCTTAATTGTGTGATTTTCAGGAAGCCACTTAACTTCTTGGCACCTATTTCTTCATTTGTAAAATGGGGCTAATAACATTTCGAGTACCTACCTCACAGGCTTTTAGTGAGGCACATTAAGAGTATTACGGTAGGTAAAGCACTTTGCAAATTTTAGCTCTCTTGGGGTAGCTGGGTGGCTCAGTGGATAGAGAGCCAGGCCTGGAATTGGGAGAACTTGAGTTCAAATTTGGCCTCAGATACTTCCTAGTTATATAACCCTGAGTGAGTCACTTAATATGGATTGTCAACCCCTTGCTGCTTTTTTGTCTTAGAAGTTATACTAAGACAGAAGGTAAGGGAGAAAGGAAAGAAGGAAGAAAGGAAGGAAGAAAGGAAGGAAGGAAGGAAGGAAGGAAGGAAGGAAGGAAGGAAGGAAGGAAGGAAGGAAGGAAGGAAGGAAGGAAGGAAGGAAGAAAGAAAGAAAGAAAGAAAGAAAGAAAGAAAGAAAGAAAGAAAGAAAGAAAGAAAGAAAGAAAGAAAGAAAGAAAGAAAGAAAGAAAGAAAGAAAGAAAGAGAGAAAGAGAGAAGAGAGAGAGAGAGAGAGAGAGAGAGAGAGAGAGAGAGAGAGAGAGAGAGAGAGAGAGAGAGAGAGAGAGAGAGGGAAAGAGGGAGGGAGGAAGGGAGGAAAGGAGGGAGGGAGGGAAGGAGGGAGGGAGGGAGGGAGGAGGGAAGGAGGGAGGGAGGGAGGAGGGAGGGAGGAAGGAAGGAAGGAGGGAAGGAGGGAAGGAGGGAGGGAGGGAGGGAGGAAGGAAGGAAGGAAGGACACTAGGTATACCTTTTTGTCAAATGATATCTTCTCTAGTGCAGGAGGGGAAGGAAGAAGGGAGACACCTGGGAATTTTAACCAACTAACCAGCAAACAAATGAATTAATGATAAAAGAAAAGAAAGTATAACTAGGCTTGGGGCTAGAAGACTCCAAGTTAGAATCTGGGTTCTTCCATTTACTAGCTAAGTGGGTCATATTACTTCATTTCTCCAAGCCTCAGTTTCTTTGTCTGTTAATGATAGGATCCATGCCTAATCTTATAGAGCTGGGAACAGGACCAGCCGGATATGGGTGGAAGCACTCATTGTTATGTCTATAATGGATTCTGTAGGGAGTATGGGAAGACAGGCAAGAGGAGAATATTTACACTGGGCTTATACCTGGCAATGCCTGCATTTCTAACATCTGGACGAATCCTGGGCCCTGTATCTGGGGTCCCAATTTCTGAGAATCATAATTTGACCATTTGCCAATTGGCAGGTTTGGTTTCTTGGAGGAAGGATAAAAGGGGGTGGACCCTGCAGCCCCCAGGAATTGAGGTCAAGATAAGGGGAGGGTCTGGCCAAGAGCAGGAGGGAAATGGGCTACAACCAGGGAGTTAGTGCTGGTATTTTAGAAAGAGGGTGAGCCGAGGAAGAGACCTCCAGTTGGACGATGGCAAGGAACACTGATTTGTAGGAGTAGGAAGGCACAATAGCAGCATCTTGTCCTACATTTTAGGTAATCTGGCCCCCTGGAGAAATACAGAATATCCAAGCTGGAAGTAATGTTTCCTCGTTTGATAACTGAAAAACCAGAAACCCAAAGAGAACTGACTTGCCTAGGTTAGTTGTTGTTATTCAGTCATGAACAATTCTTTCTGATCCCTTTTGGGATATTCTTGGCAAAGATAATGGCGGGGTGTGCTATTTCCTTCTCCAGCTCCTTTTACAGATGCAAGTGACATGCCCAGGGTCACCCAGCTAATAAGTGTCTGAGGCTGGATTTGAACTTGGAAGAGTTATCTTCCTGACTCCATGCCCAGTATTCTATCCACTGTGCCACCTAGCCTACAGTCTACATAGCTAATAAGAGTCTGAAGCATAACTTGAATTCATGTATTCTTGACTTCAAATTCAACATCACCTAGCTGCCTCTAAGGCAAACTGAGGGGTACGGGGGTAGGAAAAGGGAAAACATTGGGGGACAGTCAAGAAAGGTTTTATTACTTAGCTCTTGGATTGAGCCTCTAAAATGTTTTTAAACCCTTACCTTCATCTTGGAATCAACACTGTGTATTGTTTCCAAGGCAGAAGAGCAGTAAGGGCTCAGCAAGGGGAGTTATGTGACTTGCCCAGGGTCAACCAGCTAAGACGGGTCTGAGGTCAAATTTGAACCCAGAACTTCCTATCTCAATGTCTGGCTCTCCATCCACTGAGCCACTCAGCTGTCCCCTTGGACTAAGACTTGAAGGAAACCAGGATTCCAAGATGTAGAGTAAGGAAGGCCCAGAGATGAAAGCGTCATCACACCAGAGGGATAGTAAGGACAATGTGTCTGAGTCATACATAGAGTGTGCAAAGGAGAGTCATGCGCAATCAGTCTGGAAAGGGAGATAAAGGTCACATCGTGAAGAGATGTCAGCCAAAGAGAGAATTTTCTGAATACAAAAATACTCTGGATTTATTGGGCAGGAAATGGGGGGTTGGCATAGTCCTAGCCACAGTTTAGGGAACTCTGTGGAGGAGAGATCGAAGGGGAGATATGGGGAGGGGGCAGAGTTAGGAGGCCAGGCAAGAGGCAAGTCTGGGCTGGACCCGGCTCCGACCTACTTGGAAGAGCTGATCAATACATGATCAGCATGAGTCTGTCTACCTTGGAAACGGGAAGATGCTACAAATCTGGGCTGGTTTACTGTTTTGTTGATTGTCTAGACTTAAGAAAGTGATGGAGAATACATCGATAATGCAGATTAAACTTAGAAGTATATACATGTATGTATAAATGCATATATGTATATATTGGATGTGTGTTCATATATGTACATATACATGCATACACACATAATACATACATAAACACACATGTAAATATATACACACACTGGAAGTATAGGCATAGATAGGAGAGCCAGTTGTTAAACATTGATAAGTCTACCTCTGATTGAACTAGGGTTGTGAACGTGTGACGAGACAGAAGGGAATGGATGTGAAAGATATTGGAGAAATAAAAAAGACACAGTTGGGCAACTATCGTGGGTGAAGCCTAAACGTGTTCAACTTATTGGGTTTTTTCCAATCCCTCACCTTCCATCTTAGAATCAATACTGTGTATTGGTTCCAAGGCAGAAGAGCAGGAAGGACTAGGCAACGGGGTGAAGTGACTTGCCCAGGGTCACACAGCTGGGAAGTGTCTGAAGCCAGTGTGACTCATACACTTTAAAAAAAAAAAACACATTAGTCTGTCTTAGAATCAATACCATGGATTGGTTCCAAGGCAGAAGAGCAATAAGGGATGGGCAATGGGGGTTAAGTGACTTGCCCAGGGTCACATAGCTGGGAAGTATCTGAGGTCAAATTTGAACCCAGGTCCTCCCATTTCTAGGCTTGACTATCTATTGAGCCATCTAGCTGCCCCTAGGTTCAAGTTTCTTAAAGGGGATTTGTGAAACATAGAATCCAATTAAAAATAATACCATAATTAAATATTTATGTATTTAATGAATGCTAATAATTAAATATTAAAAATGCAGTCCAAGAATTAAAGAGATTAAAATGTAACACTCTTTTGGCTGGCACCAAATCAAGAATTCAAGGAAGTAAGTAACCCATAGGGTGGAAAAACGAAGGAAAGGACCCTTGATTTTATGCCTCTTCCCAGCTCTGCCTCCATTTTCATTCCCCAGTCAGAGTTCCCGTCATCAGGCGTATAGCAGACCAGGAAGGAAGAAATGACTAAATCAGGGGCTGAGTAGAAGACCAGACCAAACGCAACAGGGCTGGGCTTCCACCCAAGCTCCCATCTTGGTAACTGATTGGCTCCAGAGAGCGAGCAAGAGTGAGGAGGAGTCTGGGTGACTGGAATGACGATGGAGGAAGGAAATGGGAAAGTTCTTTTCTAGGCATGCTGAGTTTGAGATGCCTGCAACAAGGTTGAGCTATCCAAGGTTCAGAGAGTGATCCAAGGCTAGAACTCAGGAGAGAGGCCAGGGCTCTGGGGACCATCTGCCCAGAGGTGATCCTTGAACCTATGGCTGTAGCTGAAGGGGTCGATCCAATACAGAGCCTTGGGCTATGCCCTCGTGCCATAGGAGTTCTCATGGCTCAAGCCTTCTCTTCTTTCCCTTCCTCCCATCGTATTCTTCTGCCAGGCGGGCTCCAAAGGAAATCTCAGTCAACGTCTATTGAACATACGCATGTTAGCGCTGCTTCTGGAATTAGGAAGGGCTGAATTCAATATAACTTCAGACCCTTAATGCCTATGGGACCCACCCTGAGCAAGTCACTTCCGTGCTGTTGACCTCCCAAACTATAAAATGGACCTGATAATAGCTACCAGGGTTGTTGTGGGGCCAAATAAGTGCTTTAAAAAAAAATCTTACTTTTTTCCAGCTCACATATCAGTATGATTTTTAATAAATTTTCTGACATTTTGCAATCCATGTTCTTTCCCTCCCTTCCCTCCTGCCCTCCTCCCCAAGATGGCAGGTAAAATGGTATAGGTTGTGTGTGTTATTTATTATACAGTACATATTCCCATGTTTGCCATATAGTGAAAGAAGACACATCACTGACACTAGAGAAAAATTCATGGAGGAAATAAAGTGAAGTGCCTGCTTTGATCTGCATTCAGACTCCATCTGTTCTTGCTATGGAGGTAGATGATCTCAGATAAAGCACTCAGTACAGTGCCTTGCACATAGTAGGCATTATAGAAATGCTGGCTATCATCGTTACCCTATTATTACCACTATGGTGTTGGTAGATCTTCCATCTGCTGGTCAAGTTGCCTTTCTTTGCATGGTAACATCTTTGATCTTTCTGTTCTTTAGGAAAGACAATCAAAGGCAGGGACCATGTTAGGTAGGTCTATTTGTCTATAACATGCACCATGTTATAGACAAAGAAAAGATCTGGGGATCTCAATAGACCACCAGCCCAAAAAGAACACAAAAAACAATGTCAGGTTACTAAAAAAAATTAAGAAGCAAATCGTAAACTGAGTCCCACATTCTACCTTCGTGGAACATTTTAGTCATCTCCATTTTGAGTTGTGTGGAATATTTGGAGGGTAATCATAATTAGTCAAATACAGCTTGAGTCCCTGTTCCAGGACACACTCTACTCACAGACCAGGTCCCTTAAGCCAAGTTGCTAAATAATGAACGGAATTGCAATTAAAATAGGGAAACACTGGCCTCAGATACTTCCCAGCTGTGTGACCCTGGGCAAGTCACTTGACCCCCATTGTCTAGCCCTTATTGCTCTTCTGCCTTGGAACCAATACACAGTATTGATTCCAAGACAGAAGGTAAGGGTTTATATATTTAAAAAAAATAGGGAAGCACATTCTTGTCCTCCTTTAGACAAATGAGATGGGTTCCTACAGGCTCTTGAAGAATCAGAACTTAGTTTTCCCTTTATACCTCCTATATCTGGAGAAGAGAAAGATTCACAAAGGTTTCAGAGACTGAATAAATAGAAAGGATGGTTTTTTTTCCTCAACAGAAAGAGAAGAGCTTGAAAGAAGAGTGGAGAGATCTGTTGTAGTGGAAAGAACAAGGGATTTGGATTTGGAGGCTCTGGATTCGAATCCGTACTTTCCTATTTAGTGCTGTTGCCTACAAGTCTCTTTGTTTTTCTCCACCTAGGTTTCCATATCTTTAAAAAGATGTGGCCATCCTTACACCCCCTACCCACCAGGGTTGATCTGAAAACAATGTTTACGATCCTGAAAGTACCAATAATAACTCACACTAATCTGGGGCTTTCAGATGTACAGACCACTTTTCTCATGTCATGAGCTAAAGACTGCAGAACAGGCAAATGAGGTCAGTTCGACAAACCCAGGGAGGTGAATTCCAGAATCAACACTGATGCATTCTGGGAGCTCTGTCACTCCAGCTTGGAGAGGGTGAGGATGAAACAAGCTAGGCTTTGAGAACCAAGGCTAACCAAAATTGTGTCTCCACTAGGGCAGATTCCCTTTCGATGCACATCCCATTTCCTTTCTCTAGGGTATTCTTTCTCAGTTTGTACTTTCTCTTTTTACCTTAATAAGGCATTCCAGTGGTGGGGAGTGTGTGATGACCAGGGAGTAACAGGGGCAGAGGGAACAAATTCTCAACCAGCGTAGCCTTGACTAAAGAAGACAGAAAAGATAAATGGGAACTGAAGCTCTCAGATATCTGAATCCAAGAGGCCAGAAAGTCCAGGACATTTGGTGCCTTGAGGGAAGGCAGGTTCAGCAATTAGGGAGGTTGAGATAGTAGTGAAAGATGGAAGCACACTGGTGGAGAGCAAAGGTTTCCTGGATGGACTCCAAGCACGGGTTTGGAAAGCAGATGGATTCCCTTATTTCTCAAAGTCTGTACTGTTCCCCTTTGTCTCCTCTGGCTCACTAGCAGGCACAGGGATGTGTGTTTGTTCTTCATAAGAAAGCTGGAGGGGCAGCTAGGTAGAGAATCACGCCTGGAAACAGGAGACCTGGGTTCAAATCTGACCTCAGATATTTCCTAGCTGTGTGGCCCTGGGCAAGTCACTTAACCCCAATTGCCAAGCCCTTACCACTCTTCTGAATACTTAGTACTGATTCTAAGACAGAAGGTAAGGATTAAAAAAAAAAAAAGAAGGCTGGTGTAGGGAATGAGTAAGCCGAGATGACTTGGGTTCAGCCAGAAGCCCATCTCCAAATGACTATTCCTAGGTAGCCTGGTGGGCCAGGTGGGACCCTCTGATAGAGAGGAGATTGAGGTCTTGAAGGGCAGTAGACACCCTTGTTGGAAGGCATCTGGTAATCAAGGGGCTCCAATGAGAAATTGAGGGGACTCTAAATGAGAGTAAAGAGGGGGCAGAGCAGGAGAGAAGCAGTATGGTACAGTGAAAAGGGCATGGAATTTGGAGGCAGAGGACTTGGGTCCAAAGGCTATGCTGTCTAGGTATCCTTGAGCAAATTACCTGACCTCTTTGGACCTCAGTATCCCCATCTGTAAAATGAGAGAATGGGACAGGATAACTCTAAAGTCTCTCCCAGCACTAAATCTATGCACCCAGAAGGTCCAAGGGAGAGGAAGGAATGCCTGTAGAGGTAGACTGAGAGAGTGGCAGAGCAGCTGGATGTTTATCTGGCTTACTACTAGCCCCACCTTCTAGGAAGTTTCAGCTTCAAGTCTAATGATGTCTTTGGCTCCATCCCATATGAAGACAAGAGCTTCTCTTGCAGGGCAAATAGAAGGTTGTCAAGAGTCCTGTCCAAGAGCTCCAGAAGCAAAGAAGGGACCCATGCCCTGATACTTGGGAGGAAAGTAAGGCCTTTTCTCTGGCCTCCTTTTGCTTTGCCTCTTCCCTACAAGGATCGCCCCAAACCTGAGCACAGGACCCCAGATTGCCTCATTCCCTTTAGAATAGGTCCAGCAGCTGCACATGTTAGTTCTTCACAATAATTCTCTCTTTCACTCCTTGGGCCCTTAGGAGATGCTCCATTTTATAAATATGGAAACTGAGATCCATAGAATTTGAGATTTGGGAGGGACCTCAAGCTATCTAGTCCAATTTATCCCCAAAACAAACCCCCAAAACAACACACCTGAGGAGGGGGCGCCTACCACCTAATCACTTGCCTCAGTCTTCCTCCTACCAGAGGGGAAGGAAGCTGCTACATCTCTCTCTGCTGGCCAGGTGGTCTCGGCAGGACTTCCTGGTTTCCTTGACTACCATTTATTTCTGGCCATTGGCCAAACTCTTCCTTTCTTATACTGGTTGCTGCTGGGGTATAATAAAGAAAAAAAAAAGAATCCAATTGCTTTTGCTGAGCCTCCTATGGCTTTGCATCTTGTTTGGAGAGATCTTGTTCTCTCTTTCCTATTCTACTTCCATGCCAAAGAATCTTGCCAAACCTCCGTTCCTAGAACAAAGGACCTCCATGTCTCTCCCTGCTAACATCTTTCATGGAATCCTGGCATTTTAGTCATAAAATACCTCAATGGCCTTTTTATCCAGCTCATACCCCAAAAGACTTCCCACCTAGTCCCACCCCAGTCCTAATCTAAAAAACAAACAAACAAACAAAAAAACACAACAGTTATCTTACAGCCCTCTCCCGTTCTGTACTTGTGACATTGATTTTTTTCATCTCAGTGTAAGACTTTACATTTATCTCTAATTTCATATTGCCTTCAAGGCCCAGATGTTTCTTGAATCCACCCTGATTCTCCCCAAATTTTAGGATCTCTCCCTCCTCTCTCATTCTCTTGCTGTTTGGACTTCTGTGCCCCTTTCTCTAACTCATAGGAGAGTGGTTTGTATTTTTTTGTTACTTCTTAGCTAGCTTTTGAAAGTGCTTGAGGCTGGGGAAATAGCATTCACTTTGGAGTTAAATGATCTGAAGTGACTCCTGGCTTTTCCATTGGGTCCCTGTGCTTGGCATTACCTCACTACCGGGGGCCTGCTCTGGGATCCCCTTCTGCTCTTTATAATTTTAGATTTTTAGTTACCAAATTCAACTCTGTAATGCCTACTCCTCTCAAATCTTCCTTCCCTCCCTCGAATGTGGCTGCCCGTGCCTTGCCCCTAGTCTAGGTTATCCTTACCAACTATATCTGTCCTGATCATCTGGAGGGAGTCACAGAACAGTGCAAACTGGGTACAATTCAATTGGGCCCTCTCTGCTATGGGCAATCCTTTAAATCATTTCCCATAAGTCCTCTCTGCTCTTTTACCCCTTCCCCCTTCCTCTTAGCAAAGGACTTCACCCTCTTTTTACTAAGAATATAGGAAAAAATAGAGGCTATCCATGGTGCATTCCCTCTTATCCCTGTTTCAATGCCTCAAACCCCCCTCACCATCATTCCCTGTTCTTTTATTTTTTGCTCTTATCTCTGACAAAGAGGCAGACTTTCTCCTCTCTGAGGCCTTCTTCCCCTTTCCTCATGTCCTTGATCTTATCCCCTTTGGCCTCCTCCCAGAGCTTACTTCATTTCTCTCTCTTTAATCTTCTATCTCTCTCTATCTATTGGCTCCTTCTTTGCTGCCTACAAATATACCCACATCTCCCCCATTCTTAAAAAAAAAAAAACTCTTTGATTCAATCTTACCTCCCTTCAACTTATCACTGTATTGCTCTTCTCCCTTTCAGAGTCAAGCGCCTAGAAAAATCTATCCACATTCCTGGTCTCTACTTCTCTTCCTCCCACTCACTTCTCAGCCTCCTGTCATCTGGCTTCTGGGCTCATGATTCTACTGGAACTGCTCTCTTCAAGGTCGTTAGCAATCTCTTAATTAATTTTAGAAGGTCTTAAGACCTTTTCTCCTTCTTCATCTTCCTGCCTGTCATCTTTCTCTTTGGGTTTTCATCATGGTGCTTTCTCTTTGTTCCCTCTTTTAGAACATTCTATTAGGTGGTACAACAGATAGTGTGTTGGACTTGGAGTTGGGAAGATCTGAGTTCAAGTCCTGCCTCAGACACCTGCTGCTAACTTCTCTTAGCTTTAGTTTCTTCATGTATAAAGAATACATAACAGCACCCACTTCACAAGATTGTTTGTAAAGATTAAATAAGATAGTATATTTAAAGTGTTTTGTAAACCTTAAGATGCCACATAAAGATGAGTCTTCCTGACCTCAGGCTCAGTGCTCTAACCATTAGGCAACCTAGCTGCCCAGATGACTATATATCCAGTTCTAATCTCTCTCTCTTCAGTCCCACTTTGCTAACTACTAAGTTTATCAACTTTGTCTCCCTCAAGACACCTCCAACCCAGGATCTGACTGGTGAGTCTCTGACAAGTGTAAGACTAAAAATTCATATCCACTTACTCCAAGATAATCACTTGAAGTTAAGGAAGGTAAAAACCATGAATAAAGAGCAGGTTCCTGGACCACAAAAGCGGGAGAAGAGAGAGAGGGCGGAGTTACAGAAATTTTTATCTACAAAACATAAGGATGTAACTTGGGGACAAAAAAAGATTCTGGGAAATGAAGTCCAGGGGTACAAAATTCTAATTACACACCAGTATCACCATTTCACGAGTCTCTGACCATGCTCTCTTCGTTTGCTTTCTTCCTCTTACCAGCAGCCATACCCTTGCATGGGCACCCTCCCTTCTATTGTTGTCTTCTAGTTTCCTTTTTTTTTTATCTTCTATAAGAATGTAAGCTCTTTTGAGAGGAAGGGCCATTTTGTTTTCATGTTTTTTTCTCCCCCTTAATAAGTGCTTAATTAATGTTCTATCTGTCTGTTCATCCATCTGTCCATCCATCTGTCCATCTATCCATCTATCTATCTATCTATCTATCTATCTATCTATCTATCTGTCTGTCTGTCTGTCTATCATTTTGTCAGTCTGTCTATTGGACATTTCCAATTAGACATCCCATTATTAGACATCCCATAGGATCTCCACTATGGATATATACAGAGGGGAAATCATGATCTCCCCCTAATGATCCTGTCCCTCTAAACTTCCAGGACTCTTCTGGAGTAAGGACAGATTTAAAGTCTAGGAATGAGGGCAGCTTGTGGAAAAGCATGGGGGAAATAGAATTTCAAATTTGAGGAATAGCAAGTAGGCAACTTATCTAGTCCCTTAGGTTCACCATCTTGGAGCCATTCAGGATGACCCTCCCTCTCTCTCACCCTGAATCAACTGGTCAATAACTCCCCAATCAGCTTCCTGGTCTAGTCACTTGTACCTCAAAATTTCACATCCATCCCCTTCTCTCCATTCATTGTGACCACCTCTAGTTCAGAACTTCATTTTCTTTTGCCTGGAAAATTGCAATAGCTGCCTCATTGGACTCCCAGGGTCCAGTCTTTGCCCTCTCTGACCCTTACCTCCCATGGCCACCATTATAATCTTCCTAAAGCTTGAGTCTGAGCAGATGGCTTTCCTGCTCAAGAAATCCTGAGGGCTCCCAGTTGTTTCTAGATAAAACACCCACACTCCTCCTCTCAGTGTCTGAACCCCTTCATAGTCTGCTTTTACCCTCCCTCTTCCGGTGCCCCTTCACACGCACTATGTTCTGGTCCAACTTGCCTACTCCTTAAATTTTAAATCTACTTCCCCCATCTCCAGGCATTCCCAGAAGCTGTCCTCATTCCTGGACTCTAATCTGTCCTTTCTGCAAGTTCTTAAAGTGTCTTTGCTTTCTCCAAAGCTCAACGTGGATGCCAACTCACAGGTGAAGACTTTCCTGACCCCTGACCCCTGAGTTGTTAACGCTCTTTCCCTCCCCATCACCATCTGTAAAACAAAGGGGTTGAATTATGCGAATGAATGAAAGAGTATTTGTCAAGCAAATACATAACTCTGTGCCAGCTAGGCACCAGGGAAACAAGTGCCTAGGAAAAAAATCAACAGAGAGAGGAGAGGAGTAACCAGGGAGGGAGAGTTGGTTTGCAAAGTCACAGCCACAGGAGGCTGAGGGAAGCCACAGGGCAACTGATTGGTCCATTCTTCCTAAAAAGGATAATGTCTACCTCATCATTGGACGTAGGGCTAAGGAGGAAAGTGAAGGGAGGAAGGCCAATGGGAGAAGGTGACTGGAGAGAAATTTACTGGGGTCTAGGTTGGCCTCAAGATGGAGAGCTCTCACCAGATGGACTCTAAGGTCCCATGGTAGGACTATGGATTATAATTAACAAATTTTACACACGTGTGTGTATATATATTATATCTATTATGGGAAGCTAGGTAATGCAATGGATAAAGCACTGGGCTTGGAGCCGGAAAGATTCATCTTCATGAGTTCAAATCTATTCTCAGACATTTACTAGCTGTATGAACCTGGGCAAGTCACTTAACCTTGTTTCAGCGCCTCATCTGTAAAATGAGCCAGAAAAGGAAATGGCAAACCACTCCAGTCAAAAAAAAAAACCCTAAAAGAGGTAATGAAGACTCGTACACAACTGAAATGACTCAACAATAATAACCACAAAAATATCTAGTAAAATGTATTATATTATGATAGTTTAAAACAAGGGTCCCCAAACTGCAGCCCCCCCAGGCCATGTATCCAGCCCCCACCGCACTTCTGGAAGGGGCACCTCTTTCATTGGTGGTTAGTGAGAGGAGCACTGTATGTGGTGGTGCTGCAAAGCTTGACATCGCTCACTTCCAGTGACATAATCCTTTACGTGGCACCTTAGAACGAGGCACCATGCAAAGGATTAGGTGGCTGCACAATGGAAGACATCAGAATGGTGAGTGGCAATCTGGGGGAGGGGATTCCATACTGTGTATACTGCTGCCTGGTTAGGGTTAGGGTTAGGGTTAGTTTTTTGTAGTTCAGTCCTCCAGTGGTCTGAGGGACAGTGACCCCCTATGTAAAAAGTTTGGGAACCCCTGGTTTAAAAGGATCAAAAGATATAAATGTAAAGGACTTTGTAAACCTTAAAGAACTATATAAATCTTATGTGTAGGGATAGGTATGTGCATACACACATATATTTATCTAAACTCTGGTTTTCTGTTTTAGAATCAATACTGTGTTTTGGTTCCAAGGTAGAAGTGTGGTGAGCACTAGGCAATGGGGATTTAAGTGATTTTCCCAAGGTCACATAACTATAAAATGTCTGAGGCAAGCTTTGAACCCAGGACATCCTGTCTCTAGACCTAGGTCTCAATCCACTGAGTCACCTTGTTGTCTCCTAACTATAAAAATTTTGTATTTCTTTCAGCTTATATATACATACCAGAAATGTGGAGAGCTGTCATACCCCCACTATCTGACAGAGTCACAGTTTGGGAAACGAAGACTGATGAGGCATCCACTCAGCCCCCTCTGTGTGACTTCTCCCTCTAACTTCCCTTATGATGGAATTGTTCTCTTCCCAGTATAGGAAAACTAATATAAGAGCAAATACTTATAGGGTTAATACACACATGTCCTACTTTAATCCCCCCAGATTATTACCCTAAAAAGATTACATTCACAGAATTATAATCTAAAGATCATTACCCATTACCCCCCTCCTTTCTCTCTTAGCAGAGGTACACTCAGAGGCCCCACACCCATCTGTTGGCCAAACATACAGGCACATCAATCACTCCTCTGAAGCACAAGCTACTGACACACTTTACTGGTATATTATGTTTACGATAACCAGGCAACATTGCCAAGGTGCCTTAATGAAACACAGGAAAATCATAACATGGAAATTGAGGAAATTCCTGATTTCGATCTGTCTTAAATTATTCTTTAACCCTGTACCTAGCTGTGAAATGTTTTGTTACCTATCTCCTAAGTAATTGTGATTGATTGTGAAAGCTGATCAAAAGCAATAATGATTCTCCTAGCTGGTCATCCCACAGGTCAGGGGGAACTAACCTCCAGATCACCCTATCTATGTCATTCATCTCTATCACAAATATTTCTGTTGTAGCAACATGGTAAATGATCACAGAATGTTGATTAAGTGATTTGTTAATGTGTGACATATTCAATTATCTATAGAAGATCATATATGTTGAAAAATGTTTGTGTGCCAGAAAAGCATGTACTCACTGAAGATATATAATAAACATAAATTCTGTGCCAAGGCAGAACAACTGTCTGACGCCTAAGCATAGGTCTGATCACTCAGTTGTCTCTCATCTCTTCATTATTTGCCTGACCACTCCACCTAGACAGAAGGACCTTTGGCTTTGAGAGACCACAAGCTCCGCCCTCAAAACAGAAATCCTTGAGATTAGGAACTGTTTTTCATTATATATTAGCATCTCCACTGCCTACCACAGTGCTTTGCAATCAATCAATAAACATTTATCAAGCTCCTATTACTTGCCAGGCATTGTGCTAAGTGTTAGAGATACAAAAAGAAGTAAAATACAGTCTTTGCCATCCAGGAACTCATAACCTAATGACAGAGACAACAAGCAAACACATATGTACAAATAAAGTATATATGGGCGAAATAGGAAATAACTAACAGAGGAGAAACACTGGACTAAAGAGGGGTCACATGGAAGGTTTGCATACAACTCACCTAAATGCTTGTTAGAGGTTTGCAAGTTCAGCACCAGTCTTTGCTGCTGCTCCTGGAACAGTCAGGCTGTGAGATAGTCTTTGGCACTGACCAGACTCACAAGACTGTCAAATAAGCCAGGATATCATCTCATTTACAGTGGGAACAATGTCTATGGGAATAACCAGTTTGGTATCCATCCTTGTCACAGGGAAGGCCCTTCTGGTTACATGTAGAATTCCTCAGGAGGCTAACCCAGACTAGAAGGCTTTTTGGTAAGCACAAAATTAGAGTTTATCCTTCTCCACTAATGGGGAATTCACTACCTTTCAAAATATCACAATCCTCTTTGGGATAGTTTTCATTGTTAGGATGTTTTCCTTTAAACCTAAATCTAATTCCCCTTAATTTTCTTCATTGTTCCTAGGGACCCTCAGGGGTCAGACACAACAAATTTAATCTCTCTAACATAATAAGACATTATTCAATTCACATATTTGAAATCAGTGTCCACCCCCTCTCACATCCTTCTCTTCTTGAGGCAGCTCCTTCAACTGATCCTCATGGGATATACACTCAAAGTTCTTCCCCTCCTGGTGGCCCTCCTCTGGATATGCCTCACCTATCAATGTCTTTCCTAGACTGACCACAATATGTTAGATCTTAATGGGGATTTCTATTAGGCTATATGGTAGTCTAATGACTCACCTTTCTCTACTCCAGGAATATTTTTATCTTAGAAACCAGTAGTAGTCATTAGAATCAGAGCACCTAGAATTGGCAGCAGTGGCTTCCAGAACTCTCAGCCCACAGACAATAAAGGGGTAGGATAGCTGGTCAGAAGGACATTATAAGAATGCAGGCACTGGGAATAGAACTCTGTTGCATGGCCCATACGAAGTTTTGGGTCATAGTCCCAGGGCAAGAAAAAACATTAGCATACTGGAGTATACAGCTACAGGGGAGGTCAGACCCTGTTCATAGTTCCAGGACATAAAAAAGAGTACATATTGTTGCTCACAGATCAGAACACAGAGCAGGAAAGCAGTAATCACACCAGATTCCCAGAACTATAAAAATAGCAGCATGAAAAATATGAAGCTTGGGGCAGGGTCCTCTCCACCTTGGAGCAGAACCCAACTTTAAAGTTAAAAGTCAAGAAATAGTCTGAGGAGTGACCCTGGGCAAGTCATTTAACCCTCATTGCCTAGCCCTTACAACTCTTCTGCCTTGGAACTTGCTTCTAAGACAGGAGGTAAGGATTTTTAAAAAGAACAAATAAAGAACCTAGGTAAATGAGCAAACAACAACAAAAATAACCTGATTATATAGAGTTCAATGGTGACAGAGAAAATCAAAATACATACTCAGAAAACAACAAAGTCAAAACAGCTACATGCAAAACTGCAGAGAAAAAATGTGAATTGGTCTCAAGCCCAAAAAGAATTCCTAAAAGACCTCATAAAGGATTTAAAAAATCAAACAAAAGAGATAGAGAAAGAATTGGGGTGGGGGGGGGATAATGATACAAGAAAATGATGAAAAAATTGGTAAAAAGCTTAGTAAAGGAGGTATGAAAAAATACTGAGGAAACTAACATCTTAAAATACAGAATAGGCTAAATAGGAAAAGACGTACAAAAATTCACCAAATAAAAGAATTTAAAAATTAGCGTTGGAAGCTAATGACTTCATGAACAACAAGAAATAATCAAATAAGACACCTCCCCCCAAAATGGGAACTATATCCTTGGAAAAGCAATTGACTTAGAAAATAGATGTAGGAGAAATAATTTAAGAATAACTAGACTCCCTTAAAACCATACTTAAAAAAAAAGAGTTTCAACATCATATTTCAAGAAATTGTCAATCTGTTCTGATATCCTAGAACTTAAGGCTAAAATAGAAATTGAAAAAAAAATCCACCATTCATCTCTTGAAAGACATACCAAAATGAAAAATCCCGCAATTTTATAGCCAAATTCCAGAACTCTCAGGTCAAGGAGAAAATATTGCAAGCAGCCAGAAAGAAACAATTGAAATACTGTGGAATCACAGTCAGAATAACATAAGATTTAGCATGAAAGGATCAGAGGGCTTAGAATATAATATTCTAGAAAGCAAAGGAGCTAGGATTACAATCAAGAATTCCTACCCAGCAAAATATAATTCCTCAGGGGGAAGTGGATATTTAATGAATAGAGGACTTTCAAAGCACTCCTGATGAAAAAAGACTATAGCTGAATAGAAAAATTTGACTTTCAAATACAGACTCAAGAAAAGCATAAAAAGGTAATCAGGAAAAAGACATAAAAAATACATCAATAAAGTTATACTATTTACTTTTCTATAGGGAAAGATGATACTTGTAACTCCTTAGAATTTCATCACTATTAGGATAGTTAAAAGGAGTATACATAGACAGGGGGCACAGGTGCAAGTTGACTACCATATCTATAAAAATAAAATTAAGGATTAAGAAAGAGGGATGCACTTGAAGAAAGCATGAGAGGTTGAATGGGATAAATTATCTCACATAAAAGAGGTGCAAAAGAACTTTGATAGTGGAGGAAAAGAGGGGAGTGGGAGACGACATTTAAACCTTACTTTCATTAGAATTTGCTCAAAGAGGGAATGATATACACACTTAATTGGGTATAGAAATCTATCTTACCCTACATGAAAATAGGAGGGGGGAAATAATGAAGGAAAAAATAACAAATGTTGGAAGGAATGTGGGAAAATTGGGATACTAAAGCACTGTTGGTGGAGTTGTGAAATAGTCCAACCATTCTTAAAAGCAATTTAGAACTATGCCCCAAAGAACTATAAAATGGTGAATATCCTTTAATCTAGCAATACTTCTACTAGGTCTGAATCCTAAAGAGATCAAAGAAAAGGGAAACGGACCGATTTGTACAAAAATTTTTATAGTTGCTCTTTTTGTGGTGTCAACGAATTGGAAACTGAGGGGATGCCCATCAATTGGGTTTGACTAAAGAAGATGTGGTTTATGATTTGCTATAAGAAATGTGGAGCAGGATGATTTCAGAAAAAAATTGGAAAGACTTTTATGAACTGAAGCAAAATAAAGTGAGCAGAACCAGAAGAACATTGTACACAGTAATAGCAATATCATAAGATCATTAACCGTGAATGACTTTGTTATTCTCAGCAATATAATGATCTAAGACAATTCTGCAGGACTTATGCTAAAAGAGGCTATCTACCTCCTGAGGAAAAACTTCTTAATGAAGATCAAAGCATACTTTTAAAAAAAACCTTTATTTTTTGGTCTGGATTTTCTTTCACAACATAATGAATATGGGAAATGTTTTATATGACTGCACATGTAAACCTATATGAATCTGTTTGCCTTCTCAATGAGGGGGGAAGGGAAGGAGGGAAAAAGAGAATTTGGAACTTGACGATTTTTTAAATGATTATTAAAAAAAACTTTTCACATGTAATTGGGAAAAAATAAAATATTTTTTTAAAAAAGGATCATAGCACTTTGGGCTCAGCACAGAGCCAGTAACTCTGATTCTTCTTTCTCTAATCTCAAGGCCAATCCCTTTCCCCAATCCCTCCCCCTGCCTATTGGGACAATATGACCTTGCACTTGTTACATTAATGGGATCAAGCTTATTTTATAATAATAGATAGTTGTATTCCCATTCACAGAATTGAGAAACATTGTAGTCTCTCAGGAAGGTGGCTACATCTCTTCTTGGGGAGGTGAGGGAGGAAGGAGGGTGTTGGAGGTGGCCAATGATACATTGTGTGAAAATGGAAAATCCTGGATTTGGAAGCAGAGGACCTTTTTCAAACATTTTGCACAAACAATTCCCTTTCTTTGGACCTCAGTTTCCTCATCTGTAAATATCGCTACCATTCTTTTCCAGTTCTAAATCTGAGATTCTGTCTAATGCAATTTATGAATCCAATTCATTGTTTTTAAGCTGCTTCTTGGAAGGGTAGCTTTCTGAAAGGCATCTTCTGACCTTGTCTTTACATTTGTGAGCAGCCTTTGTGCACCACGTCTTCCTCTCTCTTTTGCACTAACTATACAACAGGACAACTTGAGGGTGATTCTTCTTTTCTTCCTACAAGTATTTATGGTTCTGCATAGGCTTGGGCTAATGAAATAAACCCAAATGTATGTATTTGGGCAAGTTGCTTTATTTCCTTTGTGGATCTCAGTTTCTCTATCTGTTAAATAGGAATCATCAGGGGAAGCTAGGTAGCACAATGGATAAAGGACCCAGCATAGAGCTCAGAGAACCTGGGTTCAAATATGATCACAGATATTTCCTAATGATGTCTCCCTGGGCAAGTCACTTTACCCCAGTTGCTCAGTCCTCACTGTTCTCTTTTGCCTTAGAATCATTACTTAATATTGATTCTAAGACAGAAATTTTTTTAAAAAGGAATTGTCAATTCTTACATCCTAAATTTACCAGGAGGATGGAGATCAGATATAAATAACACTTTGGAAAAGAATCAAATGGGATTATGACAACACATGAGTCTCTTGGGCATCCTACTACTGTGTTCTTCCTTAGAGTGGCATCCACACTGTTAGCCTTTTGCCATCAATCCATACCTACTCCTTCAGATTCTGAGCTGAATCGCAGGTGAGACCCTACAAACAACTATTTCTGGCTCCAAGGAATAGTGCATTACAGGCCTTCTAGGTACTTACTCCTGATTTTAGCTTCCCAAACTCCCAGGGTCTAGGGAACATGATTCAGTGAGCTACAATGCCAATCTGCCAATTCATCCAATCTGCAATAAAACAACTGAGGCTGATCTCCAAGCCAATAATTATTTATTCGAGGGACCTGGCCCCCTCCAAAAAATAGGATCTCAGACCTTCCTCACCATCTGAGACCCCCCACCTTCTCCAGAGTCCAGCTTCTATTCCCTTCAGAGCCCAGCCCCATCTTTTTGTGCCTTTTTGTGTCAGTCCAGGCAGTAGTGAATTATCTCATTGGTGGACTCCAAACTCTTGCTACCCAGCTTGGCCAAGTTACCATCAAACAATAAGGTAGATATATAGCAACCAGCCCTCTACAATTCATCCTCAAGATCTCTCCTCTTAGCAACATGTGCTGGAAATCCTAGTGATGGGTCCTTCACCAATATGATTTGGTATTAGGTCAAGCCTCTTGTCCAGGTCTGCCTGGCATGGGATAGGAGGAGGAAGTGACACAGGATGGAAGGGCTCTTACTATATCATGGGGCTAGTCAACGAAGCTTGTGCCATCTGGGTGGAGGCCTCTTCCAAGCTACAGGTTAAACTTTACCACAAAATTTATGAGAGGAAACTCTTCTTTTTAGAACCTATTCAACTATGACCTATAACTAGTTGCTTTTGATTGTTATCTATTAGTAATAAATAACTAGTCACTATCCCTATGGCTTTAAGTAGGATGTAGCCTTTGGCTTGAGCTTTATTTGGCTGGAGATAGGGATTCCAGGACCAGAGATGGAGAGAGCGCTTTCTAAGCCTGAGGGACACCTTATGCAAAGGTACAGAGGATAGTATATAGGCTACTTTGTCTGAAACATATCGTGCCCAAAAAGGAATAAAGTGCAAGAAATATGAAAAAAATATGTCAAAGTCAGATTGTAGAGGACTTTTAAATCCTAAACAGAGGCATTTGTTTGTTAGCCTAGAAGCAATAGAGAGCCCCTGAAGGTTTTTAAGCAGGGACATGACATGATCAGACTTTTGCTTTGAGTATATCAGTTTAGAAGCTATGGAAAAGGGAAGTTAAGTAGATCAGAGGATAGAGAGCCAGATCTAGAAATGAGAGGTCATGGGTTCAAATTCGACATCAGATACTTCCTAGCTGTGTGACCCTGGGCAAGTCACTTAACCCCAATTGCCTAGCCTTACCTTAACCCTTCTGCCTTGAAACTAATAATTAGTATCAATTCTAAGATGGAAAATAAAGAAAATAAACCATGTGAAAGGCAGATCAGACTTTTGCTTTGAGTATATAGTAAGGAGGATGACTAGAAGAACTGTTAATGCCTTGTATAGAAATGGAGAAGTTAGGAAGAGGGATGGGTATTAGAAGAAAAATAATGAGTTAAGTTTTCATTCATGTTGAGTTGGAAATGGCCACAAGAAATCCTTTTGGAGATATCTAGCTGACAGTTCAAAGGATGGGACCAGGATTTCAAAGAGAGGTGAAGATTGGAAATATAGATTTGGAAATCACCTGCATGAAAATTATAACGGAATCAATGGAAATGGACAACAATGTGACAGTGATGATAATGATGATGATGAAGATAATAACTGTGTTGGAATATAATTTGTTCTGATCCCCCTATCCATACCGCCACCCCTTCTAGTCAATATAGGATGAAAGACTACAAAGGGGAAACTAGAAATCACATACAGACCATCCCATAGATCAAAGGAGTATAATTTGCAAGATGTATCATATATTAAACAGAAACTACATGCTGGTAATTATATGCTGAATCTGGAGAAGCTTATCTAGGTTTTGTTGTTAGGGCCTTTTGGTCCCATGATATGTAAATCTCAGATTAAGTTCCAGACATCCCCAGTAAGACCAATAGAACACCAAATGTTACTGATAACTTTGAGATGCCATGGATATGTTAACTTTAAAATTTTACTACCACTTTGAGAAGATCTGGGAAACAGTTAAGAAGTTAGGCTCATCCCCCCGGGAAGCACTGAGAAGTCATGATAACTTGGGACTAGAGCCCAGAGGGAATCTGGACTTGGAACTTGGAAGAATTGTGCTATAAAAGAACTGAGCTAAACTGTGAATCTAATCCCTTCCCCTTCCCCAGAGACTAAGGTGGTAGAAGAGATGAATTAGACTCCTAAGAGTTGAAAGGGAAATGAAATGGCTGTATATTTGTTCTTGCTATACCTTTTGAAGTAAATATTCCTTTGAAAAGCTAATCTGATCAAGTATTTAAATGGAACTGTGGTTCAGGGGACCCCCTTCAATTGGGGGAACAATATTGGTGGTAGCTAGAGGCAAAGATAGTCACACCATTATAGATGGTGAAATAAAAGATGATAGAGAAGCCCAACTTTCACACAAAAATTCTAGAATGTATCTAAAAAGAGCCACAGAAAGATTACAGATGAAGAAGTCTGAGAAGAAGTAGAAATGAGTTATTCCACTGTGCAAAAAGGAGTCTCCAGAAGCAGGTAGGGGAGTCTCACCAAATAAGCCGGCACTAGCTTAGGTAAAGTGTGAAGCACTTGAAGAAGAAAAAGAAATCAAGATAGAGGAAGCCAGCAAAAACTCACTGAATAGGACTAGAAGTCAGTGGAGGAAGAAGAAGAGCCACACAAGAGAAGCCGCCAGAGTTCTTACAAATGAATTGGAAGCCAGCCAATGATTTGAAAAAGAGGATCATAAGGCTGCACCTGCTCCAGTAATTGGGCATCTGAAGCCAGAGCTCCACCCTGGCCTTGAAGAACATAAGAAGGTAATAGAACTAGCTCTCACTGGTCATAGAAAGGGGAGACAAGGCCCAGCAATATACTTCTCAGAATACTGATCCATAGAGAGAAACACCCCTGGGTGCCAGCACTGGGAGCACACTCTCCAAATACCCATTGGGTTTGTTAGAGCTACAGTAGAGGGTTGTAACAACTTCTGCAAAGAGATCAGTTCAGGGCAGAACTCACAGTGAACCACAAGGAAACCAAATCAGAATTAAAGGATTGAGGCAGAAGTGGGACCTAAGACCATCCATCCCATTTGGACTGGCAATGCCAGTAGCAGTAACATCCAGACTACGGAGGGGATATGACCAGAAACAGGACTTATTGAACCCATATAAGAGCTGAAGAAGGAACTGATTCAAACAAAAAGTCCAAAATCAAGAATTGACATTAAAATTATTAGAAAATTAGAAGAAAACAAAGAACACAATTAAGAAATATTAACTTGGCTATGGGATGGGGGGGGGGAAGAAAATGATTTTTGTCTCCAATGAATAATGCTTGAAAATGACCAAATAAAATAATGTTATGAAAAAAAGAAAGAAATATTAAGGTTAAAGAGAAGTCCAAGAAGCAAATTTAGACAAGAACCCCAAAATAATTCTAAGCATAGCCTAGGAAAAATGGATTGGCTATAAGAACCAAGAGTTGCTAGTAAAAATGAAGCAAGAGATTAAAAATGTAATGAAAAATGAATTGAGAGTTTAGAAGGGAAAAAAATGAAAGGAGAAAAAAATAGTGTAAAGTTTAAAAACTTTATCCAATAGGGGGTTCCCTGAAAAAGAAAATGGGTGCAAACAGAATTTGATTATTCCATGAGTCAACAAGAAATACTAGAACAAAGCCAAAATATTTTAAAAGGGGGTGGGGATTTCAAGTATTTACTATAAAAATTAACCAACTTGGCTATAAAAAATAACCAATTTGCAAAATAGTTGGAAGAGATATCATTTAAGAATCATCGAACTCCCTGGGGAAAAAAATAATCAAACAAAAAACTAGGATACCATAAATCACAAAAGAATATTGCTTGAATCTTTTAGAGTCAGAGGGCAAAGTAAAAGTAGAACTATTTGCTTATTCCTTCATATATATATATATATATTTATATATATATATATATATATATATATATATATATATATATATATATATATTGCTAAAATCCAGAGCTTCCAACTGTAAGATATTATCCACTTTGTTATATGGGCATTCTGGCTTCCAAAAGGAGGGGGAAGAACATTTATATAAGGAACATGGATAAATCAGCTTGAGAAGATATCAGCATCTCAGATAAAATACTTGAAGAGAGACAAAGACTATTCTGAGGACCCAAGGAAAAACTGTCCCTCAGATAAAGGTCCTGAGAAGACATGTTTGGAAGCAGCACACTGACCTATTTGTAGTCCATCTCATTTACATACAACTCTTTTTTCAGAGTTTTAAAGGACATAAAGATAAATTATGAATCAAATAACTTTTGGAGAGACTATGGAAAGATGATACTATTGGGATCATAACTGATAGGAAAGTGTGTCTTCATTTTTTTTATCTTAAATACAGTGTAAAATTGAGATTTGAACTCTGGACTCCATTCCCCAGGAGTCCTTGCTAGCTCCCAGAATGCCCTCTAATCTCACTGAGTTCTCACCTGGGACGAGAACAAAATTTTATTTGAAGGATCTTCCCCGTAGGTGGGGGCTCTCTCTTTTGGACTTCCGTTTTGGGGCAGACATGGCTCTTTCCATAATGTAGGTGAGGTTGTGTCTAGGCCTCTCTGTGGCCTGGACACGTGTTTTCTTATCCTGTATTTAATAAACCTCTAAAAAATATAATACTCCTTGTAGAGAGAAACTAATTTCTACCTGCCTCAGTCTCCCCTAAATTCTAATCATTACAGTTGGTGACCACTAGATTGGATGAGAACTTCTCAAATTTTTTAGCCTAGATAATGACTTTTTTAAGCCATGTTTCTCCAAGATGCTTTTTAGAAAACCATCTTGATCAGCTCCTGCCTGCGGCCCTCTCCGGCTCCTGCTTCCACTCCTGGCCTCTCACCTGGTGCATGAGCTCCCGGCCCTGTTTGTCTGCGCTCTGGCTCCTGGCCCTGCCCACCCCGCTGTCTTTCTCTCGCTCACCTGGTCCACCTGATTCAACCAAGATTGCAATCACCTGGTGACCTGTATGCCCAACAAACCCAGATCCTTGGCAGGTAACAAAAAAATGGGGGGATATTGGCTCCATGTGGGCAGCCTGGGCTCCACGTGGAGTGGGGCAAGAGGAGGTATCAGAGCACGGGAGAGAGAAAAGGGAGAGAGAAGAAACAGATCTTTTCAAGCAGGAACTTAATAGCAATGGGCTGTTTAAAAGAATACCTTTTGACTGTTCTGGTAATTTCATTGATTTCACCTGTATGCCAGAAGAAAGATTTAGCCTAAAGATTCAACTCTGGGGAGGCAAATGGGTGGCCCAGCAAACTGATAGCCAGGCCTACAGACATGCGGTCCTGGGTTAAAATCTGGCCTCAGATACTTCCCAGCTGTGTGGCCCCGAGCAGATCTCTCAGACCCCATTGCTTAGCCCTTACCACTCTGCCTTCGGACAATAGGCATCTAAATGGATAATTAAAAACAACAAACAACAACAACAACAACAAAAAACACACCTAAAGAACTTAAAGACTGGAGGTTCTAAGGCATTTCAGACTCCAATGGTTTATTAAAAAAAAAAATCTCTGTATTGCATTTTCCTTATTGTTCTGTTTAAGATATAACTTTGTGATTTTAAGTTCATATATTACTAGATTCAATATTAATTCTGTTACACTGAAGGTTGATTGAATTTATTTTGAATGTACTGAGTTTTGAAATTCTGTTGTTTTTCCCCTATAACTATGCTGAAAAAATATTATTGAATAAGCCCATATATGAAAAAACAGTTTTTCTATTTTGCCAAGGATAGATGGACTTCAGAACTGGTTACAATTGTATAAAACTTTTGGAAAATTTAATGTGCTAAATACCTCAAATGATTTTAAGGGTTTTTTAAATATGATTTTGTAATTTTTTTTAACAATCACTGGTAATTTTGCCTGCCCCTACCACGAGGTTAGGCCAATTTGAGCTGAAGTGAAATACATTTTATAACCCCCAACCTTCCCGCATTTCTAAATATGTGAATGGAAGTTGGGCAGTTAATCTCAGGGCATTTGTATCCCTCTTTTATTTATACTCTTCAGCTCATTACTTTACTTGCACCAGAATGATATATAGATTTCGTGATTATGTTCTTAACCCAAGATGAGTTTTACTTTGTTTAAAAATATGTTTAAATACCAAGGTTGAAAGATTGCTACGTTTGTAAAAACTGTGACAAATGTCCATCAATTCATAGGTTTTAAAAATGCCATCCAGCAACTTATGTGAAATATGATAGTGTTTGTTTGCTATTGTAATTAATTGGGCTATTGAGAATTTGGGGGATTTTGGTAACTACATATTTGTACTACTGTATTTTTAAAAATGAAAAATTGTTAACCTTGTTCAGTTCATTTGCCTTCCACTCACAGTGATCATGGCCAGATATTAAGAGGAAATGGATTTCATTTTTGGTGAGAAAGTCTTGTAATCTTTATTTTCTTAGCTGACACAGTGTCCATGATTATAAGCTACATTTTTGAATTTTAAAGCTCTTTTATTATTATGTTTTTCTTGCATGTGCAATATACTTTTTTCAGGTTTTATTTTTTTCTCTCCTTTTTATATTTGAAGCACATATCACCAGCATTAAGATTTTCTTTAACCTTTTGATTTTCAGTACTACAAGTTTAAGATACATTTGCTAATGCATACCCTAAAAAGCTTGTGACTATAAAAACAATGCCACTTAAATAAATTATGGGACTTTGCTTAATGATTCTGTCTGATTCCAGGACAAGATATACACACAAGAGCCATTGCACAGGGCCAAAGAAAACCCAATCCAGGATGGATTGATGCACTTCTAGGCCAATACAAAGGTCTTGAACCTAGTGTGAGACTTGGGGTTGTGACACTTGGCTTATGTTAAGATGTAGGCCTTCCTTGTGTCCACACTCACTCTGAAGATACTCACAGACAAGTATCCCCAAACTTGGCTCCTATAATCTGGTCCTCTTTTCTGCCTCTCATAGTGTGGCAACTTTCTGTAGACCTGGCTACTGACTGGGTAAATGCATCATTGCTTAGATCATTTTATTGGGCCCTGATTCAAGGACCTGTTATAGATTTATATTTCTTTACTTAGAATTTTTACACATAAGACTTTGATAGTCTATATTTTCATTCAGAAATTTTTCTTTTCTTTTGGATTTTTCTGATTTTTTTTTAATTTCTCTTGCCAATTGATTCATATACCTCAGCCATGCATCCCTAAGTGATCCTGTTTTTTTAATCACTCTCTTAACGGGGGGAATGTAAAAAATATCATTATTTAAATTGCAAAGTTTAAATTCCTTTTGAGAAGAAGTTTAGGTAAAGAAGATGCTACCTCTCTGAATCCAGAACTGAACTGTTGGAGAAGCCACCATGAAGAAGCTTCCAGACCACAAGCTGCACAAGAATGAACTTTGAGTGTGGTTGATTGAACATTTATTTGTATGTATACTTTCATGCCAAAGGGGACTGCCCCCTAACTGGCTTTCTGTCAATGCGTTCAGCAATTACTGCTTTTGTTCTTTTTTTTTCTTATCCTCAAATTATTGTAATCTTTAAATTGATTATGTTTTTATGATCCTTTGGGGAAGGACTTCTTCCCAGAGGATCAAACGGGGGGGGGGGGGGGAATGTAAAATTGAGATTTGAACTCTGGACTCCATTCCCCAGGACTCCTTGCTAGCTCCCAGAATGCCCTCTAATCTCACTGAATTCTCACCTGGGACGAGAACAAAATTTTATTTAAAGGGTCTTCCCCGTAGGCAGGGTCTCTCTCTCTTGGACTTCCATTTTGGGGCAGACGTGGCTCTTTCCATAAGGTAGGTGAGGTCTTGTCTAGGCCACTCTGGCCTAAGCACGTTTTTCTTATCCTGTATTTTCTTTAATCCTTAATCTTCATTAAACCTCTAAAAAATATAATACTCCTTGTAAAGAGAAACTAATTTCTACCTGCCTCAGTCTCCCTTAAATTTTAATCTTTACAACAGATGGGTTGATATCACAGGTCTTGATTTTAGGCATTAGAAATCCAGGAGGAAAGGGGGTTAGGAAATGACTAGGTGAAGATAGAATCAAGAGAGAAAGCTGAGCACAGGAGGAAATTGGGACAGAAGACCCAGGAGGAGATGAAAGGAGATACTTATAGAAAGAATACAGAAACTGACAGGGACTGATCAAAGCCAACAAACAGATTCGACAAATATTTTTCTGGGAACCTTGTGGATTGGAAGAGATATTGCTTACCTAAGGTCTGATATATTGGAGAATGAAGGATTGCCTTCTAGAATCATCTATAACCTGAGAGAGGTGAGACCTCCCAGGAGTTTATATTCCTTTACTGCCCTGTCTCTTTTGAAAGGGAGAAATGAGGGAAATGGGTTTTGTATCCGTTTGGCTGTGAGAAGAGGTTTGAAGGAAGCATCTAGGTACTTCATTGGCTTGAGAACCAGGCCTGAAGATGGGAGCACCTGGGTTCAAATCTGACCTCAGACACTCCCTAGCCATGTGAATTTGGCAAGTCACTTAACCCAGTTGCCTGGCTCTTACTATTCTTTTGCTTTAGAACCAACATACAATATGGTCTACATTGGAGGGTAAGAATTTTTTTTTTAAGCTGATTGAGGAAAATTGAGTCCTCTATAGCAAGGATTTCTCACTATCTATATCTTGAAGAAATAGAAAAATGCAGGGCCCCAGAGCAGGTGTGAGAGGTTTGGTAGTACTCTGGTTTAAGGGAACTGATTGTCACTAAAAGAGTGTAACACTATTTCATCAACCTGACTAGGGCATCTGTGCACTAAAAGACTGTCCAGCAACAGGAGAGTAGCAGAGAAGTAGATTTACCCAACTGATGATGCTTATTATAAACTGTTCTTAAAATATCATAGAATCATAGAGTTAGAGTAGGAAGTCAAGAGTCCATTGAGCCTGATCCTTTAATTTATATATAAGGAAATTGGGGCAATAAAAATTTAGTGACTTTCCCAGGACCATACAACTAGTAAATGTCTGAGATTAGAGGTGAAACTCCATCTTCCTGATGCTGTCTAGCATTCTATTCACTACTTAATCTAGACTGCCTCTGAACCAAGGCTAGTTGATGGTATGAGATGATCATAATTCTCAACAAATAAGTAGTCCTGCCTTTTTTATCTGAACTTGCCTAGAACCCAGGATGGCCAACAATGTTCTATGGAGATGTCTATACTCTAGGAGTCTGTTTATCTGCAGTATACAGTATAAAAGCTATTACATCTGGGATCAGTCCTCTCTTTACACTGGAACTAGTTGTAATGGTATGCAATGTCCTCTTCATTTGGAATTTCAGTTTCTGAACCACCGAATGTGTCTGCAAACTTTCCATGACTGACAAGTAGTCTCTTTCACTTAGAGTACTTTGATATTAATTTCAGCTTTCTCATCAGTGGTTCAAATGACTCACCTATTAGCAATGACTTCTTCTTTTTAAACCCTTCCGTCTTGGAATCAATAGGAAATATTGGTTCCAAGGCAGAAGAGAGGCAAGAGCTAGGTCATGAGGGTTAAGTGACTTACCCAGGGTTACCTAGGTGGGAAGTATCAGAGGCCAGATTTGCATGGCTCTCAATCCACTGAACCACCAGCTGCCCTACAATAACTACTTCTGATGAAAAGGCAAGAATTTAACAGAAACTTTGAAACATAAGCATAGGTGTCAACAGAAACCTAGAAGGTAAATGCATCTGAACAACTAGAAGGGACTAAATGATGAATGACAAAGTACAATCTCCCTTTTCCAGCCTTTTTGTAGATTGAAATGTTTATGTTTGTTGATGGTTTTCTGGCTGACAGTTTTTTAAAATGTTTTTAAAAGAGGGGGCAGTTGAGTGATTCAGTGGATTGAGAGCCAGGGAGAGGTCCTCAGTTCAAATATGACCTCAAACACTTCCTAGCTGTGTGACCCTGGGCAAGTCATTTAATCCTTATTGCCTAGCCCTTACTGCTCTTCTGCCTTGGAACCAGTACACAGTATTGATTCTAAGATGGAAGGCAAGAGTTTAAAAAAAAAATAAGCTCCCTGAGGACAGAGACTGTTTTTTGTTCTTTTTATCATAGCTCTCAACACTTGTGCCTGTGACACAATAAGGGGGCAGAGTCAGACCTAGAGATGGGAGGTCTGGGGTTCAAATCTGGCCTCTTTCTAGCTATGTGACCCTGGGCAAGTCACCTAACCCCCATTGCTTTACTGTCTTCCGCCTTAGAACGAATACACAGTATTGATTCTAAGATGGAAGGTAAGGATTTAAAAAGTTTTTAAAAGAAAGCAGAGGAAGTGTTTAGTCCTGAAAAAAGGGAAATTGTTAACTGTGGTCAGATATTTGAAAGAGAGGGGTCATATGGAAAGGGAAATAGATTGGTTCTGTGTGGTTCCAGAGCTAAATGCTCTTTAAAAGCAAGATGGGGGCACAGTGAGGTGACTCAGTGGCTAGAGAGCCAAGCCTGGAGATAGGAGGTCCTGGGTCTGTCCTCAGACACTTCCAAGTTGTGTGACCCTGAGCAAGTCACTTAACCCCCATTGCCTAACACTTACAGCTCTTCTGCCTTAGAACCAATACTTGCTATAGATTCTGAGGTGGAAGGGAAGGGGTTGGGTTTTTTTGTTTTAAGTGAGATTGTCTCGGGAGGTAGTGAGTTCCTCCTCATTAGAAGTTACTCAGTAGAGACTGAAAAACCACTTTCAGTGTGATACAGGAGGGACAAGCTCAACTGGCTTTGGGGGTCTTTGATATTCCTCCCAACTCTTGTGGTTCTGTGATTCTGTGAACTAGGGTTACCCTCCACCTAGATGGTGGCTACTGAGAGAAGAGAGATTGCATTAGTCAGTCTGTAGGTCCATTCTGACCCTCTGATTAGATTAGAGAGTCAGAAAAGAAAGCAGACAGAGGATTCTGGTCTCAGTCAGGACCTGACGACTTCATGTCTTAGTTCTGGCATTTAACATCTGGGTGACAATCAATGTCTAAGTACTTCAGCCTGATTTCCTCACTGGTAAATGGAGATAATGAAGCAAGCTACCCATCTTACAAATGTATTGAGGGAAAAATGCTTTGCCAGCCTTCAAGGACTATAGAAATGGGAGTTATTCACTGATCAATCAACAAGCATTTATTAAGCATTTAACACCGTACCAGACACCAAGTCATCATTATTACATTAAGTTCCTTGGAGCCAGGGACTGTTTCTCTTTCTTTGACATCTCTGTACCTTGACTAATTTGTTGTATTTACAATCCACTGGCCCCAGCCTGATTTATGCCCTATTTCCTAACCGGCTAGCATGTTATCTCACTTGAATTTATTGCCTGTCCATTCTTCACATTCTTGGCCAAGAAATGTTATCTACACTCACCCCTTGGAAAAAGAAAGGAGGAAGTGGGAAGGTGACCTCTAGTCCATCCCTAGATATCTCAAAAGCAGGCTGGGCCAAGGGTCATGGGCAGCGAAAGCTGGGGTTTGTGATTTGGATAAGTGTGGAACTAAATGATCTCTCTAAGACCCTTTCCTCAATTTGTGGATTCAGCAAGGACTTCTCTTAGAAGGGGGTCAGGGAAAAGGGATCACTCCAGTGGGAGAAGCTAAAAGAGCTAAAATAGATTCCCATGCTCTATCCCTCTCCACCTCCAATTCTGTTTTGATCTCTTGCTCTGCCATACCAGGGCCTATGGGACATCTCCCTGGGGATGTCTCTCTTATAGACACATTTTCAGAATGTTTAAAATAGAACCCGTTATCTTTCTCCCAAACCCCTTCCTCAAGTCAAGCCAATAAGCATTTATAAAATAATATGTCCCAATTTCTTTATTTCTATAGAGGATACCACTATCCTTCCAGGCTTCCTTTGGTCTCCTTCTCCTTCATCTTTCAATCTCATATCCAATCAGTTGGACATTTTGTTAGTTTGTCACCACTCTCACATCCATCCCTTACTCTTTAATCCCATGGCCTGAGATTAACCCCCATCCCTTCTCATCTGGACCGTTATGATAGTATAAGTAATTTATTTGCCTCCAGTCTCTCCTTTCTCCCTCAAAGAAGGAAAACTGAAGTCCAGAGGTGAAATGACTTTTTTAAGATTATCCATAGTAAGTAGTGACACCAAAATTAGAACTTTAGCCTCCAGACTCCCTTGTATTCCCATATCAGGGCCCTAAGATATCTGGAAAGGGATAATACATAAACTTACTAGAGCAGTGATGGCAAACCTTAAACCACAAGCTGTGCCTCCCTGCCCCCCCCCCCCCGCCTCCATCCTTACCAAACACAGTAGAGGGAGGAAGTGTTACCAGTGGGATGCTGGATGGAGGGGAGGGTGAAGTGAGGAATGTCCTGAGCAAATGTAGAGGAGAGGAGTGGCCTGATCACTCTGCTCCCCTCTAGCTCTGCCATCTATGAGCTACCCACCTTACCCCCTGTACGTCCCCATTGGGCTGCTGGGGCAGATGATGTGAAAACATGTTGTCAGGTGCAGTGGAGAGGGAGAAGGGAGCAGCTCTGCCTGAGTTCCTCTGCCTTTCTACTATCAAACTCTGGGGGGAGGGGTGTGTACATGCCCACAGAGAGTGCTCTGTGTGCCATTTTTGGCACCTGTGCCTTAGGTTCACCATCACTGTACTATAGCATCTATCAACGTCTGAACCAGGACCCATTTATCAGATTATCTGACTTTTACTGAATGGAAAACAAGGAAATGAAAGATGGATCAGTTGTACTAGTCAGTTTTGATAGGTAGGTCAGTTCTGGATAGCCTGAAGGCATTCATCAAGACAAAGAATATGAGATAATAGATAAAATTATTAGACTTGGACTTAGGAATGTCAGGACTTAAATCCTACCTAATCATTAGTGGTGTGGATAAATCATTTACTCTGTGACCTTTAGATCACAATAGCATCTAACTTGCCAGTATTGTTATCTTCACCTACCTCAAACCCATTCTTTTCCCAGACTTCCCTGTTTCTGTCAAGGACATCACCATCCTTCTGATCACCCAGTTTTACAATTTCCATCTTGTTCACTAATCCACACTCGGTCACACCTCATATCCAATCAATTATCAAATCTTGTTGATTCTACCTCTAAGCACAGCTCAAGCCTCTTTCTCATTTCCCATCTCCTATCCCATGTACCCAGCATATATTTCTTCTTACACTCCCTCATCTCCCTTAAGGCTCTATTCAAGGACCATCTCCTACATGAAGCCTTGCTGCTAGCACTTTCCCCTTGAGATATAAGCAGATACAAGGTCTACAAAATCTGTAACTATAAATATACAAGTTGTTGTACCTAACTAGATTGGAAGGTCCTTGAGGGCAGGAACCTTTTCACTCAGTTCAATAGTTCCTAGCACAGTGCCTGGTATATAGGAGATTAAAAAAAAAATTAAATCTTTACCTTCTGTCCTAAAATCAATACATAGTGACACAGGAGAACAGTGAAAGCTAGGCAATCAGGGTTAAGGGACTTGCCCAGGGTCACAAAGCTAGGACATATGTGAGGTCACATTCAAACTTAGGACCTCCTGACTCTAGTGTACTACCTAGCTGCCCTGTATGTTGTAGATAATTACTAAATGTTTGTGGACTGGTTGATTGTGAGGAACAAACGAGATAATAGATGTGAAATAATATCATGAACTCAAACTATTAAAATAATAATCATTATAATTTACACATTGCTTTAAGGTTTGTAAAATCCTTTACATATATTATCTCATTTTATTCTTACAACAGTTCTGGGAAGTAGGTGCTAGTAATAATATCCTTATTTTGCAGATGAGGAAACTGAGGCTGAGATAGGTTAAATGAGTTGCCCAAGACCACACAGCTAGTGGATGAACTAGGTATTGAACTCGGCTCTTCCTGACTCCAAGTCCAGCACTCTATTCACTGTTCCCCAAGCTGCCTATATTATTAAGAAGTGCATAGAGAGGCAGGAAGTGTTTGAATCTATGATGGTAGCTACTAGATAGCCTTGGTATAACTGGGATGGTACTGAATTTGGAGTCAAAAGACTGGGCTTGTACTATTTATTGTTGCTGTTGGATCATTTTGTTGTGTCTGACTCTTCATGACCCCATTTGGGTTTTTCTTGACAAAGATACTGGGAATGGTTTGCCATTTCCTTCTCCAGCTCATTTGACAGATAAGGAAATTGAGACAAATAGGGTTAAATGGCTCGCCCAAGGTGACACAGCTAGTGTCTGAGGCAGATTTGAACTGGGGGAAATGAATTGTCCTGACGCCACTCCTGGTGCTCTAACCACTGCACTACCTATCTGAATACTATTTATTACCTCTGTGATTTTGGACAGGAATGAAGCCCAGAAGAAGGAGCTCATTGAGAGTTCTCCCCAGGCCTTGGCACCACCATAGACAAGGATTTAAGATTCCTTCTTAGTGTAATTCAGAGAGTTAATTCATCCAGGGGCATGGTCCAGACTCAGGGGTGTCTCCAGAGCTGCCCCCAAACCAGACTAGGAAGATGAATCCAGAGGGATTTCCAAGAGGCTGGCTTTGTCTATAGATGGTTCCAGGATGGGGCCACAGGTGAGGGAATGTGACTAGGAGGATGGGCCCAGCTTATTCTCACTACTTTCCCTTTTGTCAACATGACTCTTCTGGTCTCCAGAAGCCTCTCCCACTGGATCACACCCTCCTTTTGAGGATCGAACTCAGGACATTCAGCTTCAGAGAGTGACTGCGCTGCCTACTGCACTAAAGAGTCACTAGGCTTGGGCTTGGTCCCACCTGACCTCAGAGTCCATTATTCAGCCTGAAACTGCTGGCCTGAGATCCTCTTCAGGGTGGATTCTCTTGGGAACAGGGAACAACTTTGGGGTTTCCAACTTACAAACTAGTCCTAAAACTTGGGATTCATCAGCTCTTACTAGGCTACAAGTTGCAAGTTTCTAGATTCCACGCTGACACTTTAAAAAGGCCAAGTTTGTTTCTGATAAAGGAGTCTGAGATGTCCCTTGGAGATGTCCCACTTCCCCTTTGCAGTCTCACTGTGTCATCCACCTCGCCAGGCAGACTCCTCAGGTGTGGGGGACTTCCTGCTCCCTCTCCTCAGCAAGCTGCAGAAAGGAGCAAAAGGGGCTGCAGAAGCAGAAGCCAAGAACTCTGTTTTGGCTGTGTGACCTGGGATTCAGCATCCTTCCTCATCTGTAAGATGGGGGTGTTGGTTAGAAGATATCTGAGGGTCCTTCGTCCTCTTCTTACCTTTGTGTCTCTGTCTCTGTGTCTATATCTCTGTCTCCCCCCCCTCTTTTACTCTGTCTGTCTGTCTGTCTGTCTCTCCCTCCCTCTCTCTCTCTGTGTCTCTCCCTCTCTCTGTGTCTCTTCCTCTCTCTGTGTCTCTATGTCTCTGTCTCTCCCCCCTCTCTCTTTTACTCTGTCTGTCTGTCTGTCTCTCCCTCCCTCCCTCCCTCCCTCTCTCACTCTCTGTCTCTATCTCCCTCCCTCTCTCTCTCTGTGTCTCTGTCTCTCCCTCCCTCTCTCTCTGTTTCTGTCTCTGTCTCTGTGTTTCTCTCTCTCTCTCTCTCTCTCTCACACGCGCGCGCACACACACACACGTGCACACACACACACACACACACACACACACACACAGGAGAGAGTTAAAATCTAGCATTAGCAGATGGTCAGCAAGGCAATGCAGTGGATAGAGCCCGGCCTGGAGATGGGAGGTCCTGGGTTTCAATCTGACCTCAAACACTTACTAGTTGTGTGACTTTGGGCAAGTCACTTAACCCCAATAGCCTATCCCATATTACTTGTTTGCCTTAGAATCCATTGATCCTTAGATAAAAGGTAAGGGTTAAAAAAAAAAGATTTAGTAGATGGGGAGGAGGGAGCCCTAGAAAGGGAGGACTCCAAGGATAGAGAACAGAGAATGTAAGGAAGATTGAAGTCTCTCTCCTTCCCCCTCACCCCCATTCCTATTCCCACATTCTACATTATTTCTGGCCACTATCGGGCTGATACGGGCTTCTATGTCCATCTGGACCGTGGTTTGACAGAAATGGCGAAGTCATGGAATGGATTCCCATACTGACCATTTGTTTTTGCCCAGGCTCTGACTTTGCTTTGTCTGGACTTGAGTCTCACCATCTTTAAAATAAAATTATCTGCTTTATTCACTTCTCACAGCCATTCTGAGGCTCAAAGAAGATAATGACAAGTCATTTCTCACAACAGCCTATTGAAGTGCAAATATGATCCCCATTTTATAGATATAGACAACTGAGGCTCACTGAGGAGTCTTTCCCATGGGCACTGGGAAGCTAGTAAATATTGGAGTCAGATTCAAACCCAGGCAGGCTCCAGATGCAATACTCTTGCTATTAAAAGAAAGATAATGGGAATGGAAATAGCAGCTAGGATTTATATGGCATTTTAAGGTTTGTAAAGCACTTTGCCAACGTTATCTCACAACAACCCTGTGAGGTAGGTGCCTTTATGACTCCATTTTACAGATGAGAAAACTGAGGCTGAAAGAGATGAAATGATAGCTATTAAGAATCCGATTTAGATTGAGGTCTTTCTGACTTCAAGTCCAGCACTCCAGCCCCTCCAACCGTCACTGCTGAGAAAGGCAAAAGACAATCCCTGTCCATGAGGAGCTTAGGACCTAAAAGGAGAGATGGCATGAAAACATCTAGTGCCAATAAACTATAGCCAAATTGGAGAGAATTAATAGAGGGAAGGAGGATCCCGGATGGCTTCTTAGAAGACGAGACTTGAGTTGGGACTTGAAGGAAATCAGGGAAGCCAAGAGACAGAGATGAGGAGAGGGAGAACGTTCCAGAGTCTGGAGATGGAGAAGGGCTTTGGAAAGGAAAAGGAAAATGGGAATGAGCTTAAGGACGGACTGCCCACTCACCTTGTACTCTATCTATGCTATCCTCACCCAGAGAGAGCTTGGTGCAGTATATAGTGTTGGACCCGAGTTCAAATCTAACCTCAGACACATTAGCTCTGTGACTGGGTAAGTCATATTCCCTCAGTTTCTTCCCCTAGAAACTGGAGCTGATAACAGCGTCTATGTGCCAGAATTGTTGCAAGGATCAAAGGAGAATATAATTCTGTAGCAATCTCCATCCAAAGGTCAGCAATTGCCATTATAGCTAGGATTAGTGGATGAGATCTTGGACATGTGCTGATTTGGTGGCTCTGGGCAGGCCACCTTCCAGGGCCCCCAGGCTAATCTGGAAGGCTGTAAATTATAGCTGTGACACCAGGAAAGGAGTTTCGGTCCCAGGAATCCCCCACACCAGTAAAACACAAGCCTGGCAAATAATAACAAGATCAGTCATCCTCACAGAGATGCTGCCTAGTGCCCCCTTGAAAAAATCCAGAATTACCCAAGTAGTTCTGCTAGAGGGATTTTCATCAGAGCAGACCCAATTGAACCTTAGACCTGGGACTTCCATGGAATGACAGAAGAGGGGGTGCTTCCACGGCAAGGAAAAGAGAGGGGGAGGGAGGGAGAGGCCCCAGGCTTCTGGAGTGTCACCAAAGCTTGGGAAGAACTCAATGGCCAGAGGCCAGGGTGTCTAGAAAGGTACTTTAGGTTGGCTTGACTTCTTTAACCAAGTCCTTGGGAAAGATCAATTCATAGTCAATTCAATAATTGTCGCTTTTGAGTTCTTTGTTTTAGCACTCTGGGAAAGTGTCCCTCTGGAGGTATCTTGAAAATAATGTCCATAGTAAAGGGAAGAATTGAGGCACAGAGAGGGGAATTTACTACATCAAAGATCAAACAAGGAATTAATTACAAAAGCTGGGTAGAGGGTTTCCCATGGCCCAATTTCCATTCCATCAATCCACAGATATTTATTGAGAAAATGTATCAGATTGGGGCAGCTAGGGGGCACCAGAGGGCATTAGAGCTCTTGGGGAGACTGACTTTGGGGGTAAATTTGACCCTAGAAACTATCTGTATGACCCTGGACAAGTCACTTAATTCCTGTCTGCCTCAGTTTCTTCAATATAAATAGGCCTAATAATAATAGGGTTACCTCCCAGGGTTAATATTTGTCATGCTTAGCCAGTGTATCCTTTCTCATCAAATTCACAAGTCCTTGATTTCTATGTCTTTTTCCTGCTGCTTTGCTTTGGGATTTGGTGGTGGGGTGGAAGAAAGAGCACTGAATTTTCTCCATCAGAGGAACTGGGTTCAAGTCTTGAATCTGTTGGGTTTGGGGGCAAGACATGCTTCCCTGAATCTGTTTCTTCCTCCATAAAATGGGAAGAGTGGACCAGATGATCTCTTTGAGCCCTTCCAGATCTATCTAACCTGCCATGACTGCTCTGTACTTTGTCTCCTGGATCAGGAAAGGCGAAACTTTCATAACCAAAGAAACCTGGTACAAAATACCCAGCGCTGAAGAACGGAAGGCTGCCTTGTCTGCCCTCCACAAACGTAGGTTGTCCATCAAGTGATGCCTCCCAACCAGCTCCAGCTCTGTCCATTGAGGCAGGAAGCAAAGCAGAGGGCTAGTCCTCACCCCAGACTGGCAAACCCTGGTAAAGAGCCCCGAGACTTGGTCAAGGGAGAATAAACAAAAATGGAGATTAAAAAGAAAACTGTTGGAGTCCTGTCATCGGTTTCTCCTTTTCTCCACCCCCCCCCCCAATGGAGCTGAGGTCTAGGAGGGAGGGAGGGAGGGAGGGAAGGAGGGAAGGAGAGAGAGAGAGAGAGAGAGAGAGAGAGAGAGAGAGAGAGAGAGAGAGAGAGAGAGAGAGAGAGAGAGAGAGAGAGAGAGAGAGGGAGGGAGGGAGGGAGGGAGGGAGGGAGGGAAGGAGAGAGAGAGAGAGAGAGAGAGAGAGAGAGAGAGGGAGGGAGGGAGGGAGGGAGGGAGGGAGGGAGGGAGAGAGAGAGAGAGAGAGAGAGGGAGGGAGGGAGGGAGGGAGGGAGGGAGGGAGGGAGGGGAGGGAGGGAGGGGAGAGAGGGGGGGGGGCTAGAGGAATGGGATGTAAAAGGTGGAAGGGATCAGAGACATCACCTGGTCCAGACGTTTTTCAGATGGGGAAATGCAGGTCTAAAGAGGAGAGAGCAGTGAGCTATAGAACAGCCCTGGAACTGGGGTCTCCCAATTCCTAGCATGCGTTCCTTCTTAACCCAAAATCCAAGAACATGTTTGCTTGTTTTACGGTATAATTTGGCCCCTTTGCGGCTTACCTGCTTTATTTTGTGCCCTTAAAGACAGACCAGCTCACATTGTTCAGCACTTACTATGGACAGAGCACCTGGCTTGAAGTCTTGAAACTGCATCTTTGTGAGTTAAAATCGGACCCAGACACTGTCTAGCTGGGGGTCCCTGGGTAAGCCACTTCACCTTGTTGGCCTCAGTTTCCTCATCTGTAAAAGGAGCCAGAGAAGCCAATGGCAAACCACTCCAGGATCTATGCTCAGAAAACTCCAAATGGGGTTACAGAAGAGTTAGAAAAGATTGAAAACCAACAATGTACCGGGTACAGGGAAAGGCAACAGTCCTGGCCCTCTAGGTGCTCTCAGGCAAATAGGAGAGGCTAGAGGGAGGATACATGTGAGGTAATCTGGTAGAGAATGCACTGGCTTCTAGGAGGAGAACCAGAAAAGGTTCCTTACAGGAAGTGGAATTTTAACCGGATCTGAAAGAAGCCTGGAGGCCCAGAGGAGCAGGAAGAGAAGGGACTGGGGGAGGGGGGGGAGATAGCCAGGGAAAATATACCAGGGTCTGGGGATCTTTTTCTGTGCTGGGGTGCCTTCAGCTTCTTTCCCTGAGTAGTCAGCCAATCCCCACTCCCAAGAGACCTGGGCTGCCCCATTGTTCTCCTGGCCCTCTTTGAGATTCCCTAAAGCAGAATTCCTTTCTCTGGCCACCACTTCCTCCTCCGAGCTGCCCCCCCCCCCCCCACTGGAATGTAAACTCCTTGAGGGTTTTTGTATCCCCAGCACTTGGCATTGTGCTCAGGACAATAAGCACTGAATATGTGTTTTTCATTCATTCACTCAGTTATTCACTCCCGTAGTTTGGAAAGGGGCAAAAAGGAATTGAATGGAACCAATAGAGATGGAGTGGGCTGGCTGTAAGGAGGGAGGAGACTAGAATGGAGGAGGGAAAAGGAGATAAGAAGAATTGGTTAGGAAAATGTAGAGGGGCCCCTAAGCAACCGTCCCAGCCCAAGGTCTCTGACCCCAACACTAAGCCTGTCCTCATTTATCTGTATGCTGAAGTCTTCTTTGGGTAAAAGGCCCTGAGAATGTTTGTGCTGGAGAAGAGACAGCTCCAGACTTTGAAGTTCAATCTTGAGGAGAGCTGGGGGAAAGGGGAAGAGAGGCAGGAAGAGGGAGGCCAAGAGAGGGGAAGAAGAAGGCAAGAAAATCTATGGAGCCCCTATTATGCCTCAGGCACTCTACGAATGTTATTGACTTTGATTTTTGCAATCATTTCATGCTCACTTGTTTTTTATTTTGTTTATTTTATTTTTTGTTTATTATCATTTTAAATTATTTTATTATTTATTAATTTATTTGTTATGTTACTACCGCAGGAGGTCAATGCTATTATTATTCTTGTTCATCTGGAAAAAAACCAGAACCACCATCACAGTGGTGATATAGAACAAATCTTTAAACAGGCCAAGGGAAACTATGCTCTAATGGCCACTGCAGTCATACACACCACACAGAGCCAAGCTCTAGGATTCTGGGAACACTGTCTTTGGAAAAACACCAAGAATGGGAATTTCCATCCAACTAAAGAACTTGGGGTCATACTTATACTTCAAAATGAAGGACAACTGACTGGTGCCATAGAGGCTTGGGGAAAAGGTTGTAGGCCAAGCCTAGGGGACCTGGGAGCAGCCTAAATGCAATAAGAAAAACTAAAAAGACAAAAAGGGTACTAAAGATTTTGGCATGGGACCCAGGGTTTCCCTCTGGACACCCCAAACTCCCAAAGTATTATTCCAGGTCAAAGAGGGCATAGGAAATTCCTTTCTGCTCCCCAAAAGGAACATCCCCCCTGGAACTTTCCCCCTAGATTTTCGGTTAACATAGAGGTGTACCTCCCAGTTCTACCCTGATAAGCACTGGGTGGTACCTAATCAATCAGCCTTTGAATTGCACCTCCCCTCTTATCCTGTAACCCCTGTTGTCAAAGGGGCATTAAAACCCCTGACCCCATCTCCTCCTCCGAGGCAGTGTCTACACTTGCACCTGTCTCCCCAGCATTGCTTCCAAATGAACATGTCTCTTTTTTATTTTTAAGCTAAGTTTTGGAGTCTTACATTTGTCAACATGGAATCTAGAAACCCCCAACTTGTAGCCTAGTAAGATCTGATGAACCCCAAATTTAGTGTTATGGGGTTCAAATGTGTACCCCTGGGATTTGGGAAGGATACCTTTTGCAAGAATGCAAGACTCCAAAACTTAGCTTAAAAACAAAAAGAGAAATTTATTAATTTAGAAAGTAATGTTGAGAGTGGCCAGGAGGATAGCAAGGTGGAACAGCAAGGTGGGGAGCAGTTCCTTGGGAGGACAGCATGAAAGGAAAGGCTGTTCCTCCATGGGGACAGCATGGATGGAAAGGCTGTTCCTCCATGGGGACAGCATGGATGGAAAGGCTGTTCCTCCATGGGGACAGCATGGATGGAAAGGCTGTCTCCCAGATGACATCAGTTCTGGGGATTTTATATTCTTTACAACAGATGCTGTGTCATGGTGTGGATGTGACCTATAGAGTGTTAGTCCCTCAGGCATTTGGGGGGGTGAGGTGGTCATCTGACTGGGGTCTGCCTGGAGGTATAAAGATTCATCTCTTTGTCCATCTTAAGTCTAGAGGATGTTCAAAGGTAGATAGTCATCTCAGGACCCTAGGTGGGGTCATTGGGTGTTTCTAGGTTAAGAGTCACAAGGATGCAAAGGCAAGGGAGTTTCCCTGATAATAGTTCCCCTGGGTTCCTGGGGGTACAGTGCCCATGTCATCTCCCCCTTCTCCTAATATGTAAGGGAAAAGGGACCATAGTCTCAGAGTCTTCTGTAACTTCTTCAGAGCTGAGAATGGGCGTAGAGATGTCCCTGCCTAACATTAGGAGAGAAAGGTATTGACTGAAGGTCGTGTCCAGAGCATCAGGCTGGGATGGTTATAGTTGCATCTGGCATCTGGATGACTCCCATGAGTGCTTTTACCCTAGAAGCAACTAGAGATATGATAAGGTTACAAATACAAGTACAAATACAATACACATATCCCACCACAGGGGAGTAGCCAAAACTGGAGTAGTTGCTAATCTCCTTAAATCTCCTTAATCTCCTTAAAGGTCTTGGATATACCTCAGAGGCACTGAGACCTTGGGCTTGAGGCCTGGGGTTCTCTCCACTTTGGGGATGCTTCATACAGACCCAACCATTAGAGGGACCCACTTTGGCTACTGCTTCCCCAAGCTGAATAAGAGAATTATATGTCCAGCTGGCTGGGTGTGCATGATTTAAAACATAGAAGACCCAAAATTTAAGGAAAGAAATAGTTATGGTCAGGTAGTTAGGAGCTAAAGTAAAAGGAGTTAAGATAACAGGGAAGAAAAGGCTGTGGGCACAGGGTCTTAGGGACATGTCCTCAATGAATGTCTGGGTCCTAGGTAGATGGGACTCTTCTTAGAGATGTGAAAGATGTCCAGAGACTGTTTCCTGATGGGCAGAGAGGTCACAAGGAAAGTCAGCCCCTAAGATAGAAGTGTAGAAAAGGACTGCGGGGATAGAGACAAAGAAAATTAGTACAATAACAATTGGCATTACATGTTTGCATTTGGGTATCTTAGCCAACAGATTTCTTCAGAAATCATCTTCTGACAGGAATAGATCCCTTTAGGAAATTGGATTCCCGAGTTATTTGCAGAGCTGGTATGTGATGCTTCTGTTAAAGAATATCCTTTTGCAAAGTACACATTAACTATAACATCTATAAACACTTGAGTAACAATTTTACAGATGAATTTCTTTACTCCAGATTCTGGGGAAAATTCAGGAGAGCTTTGAGCTATTCCAAGTTCAAGATCCAAACTTCAATTAAGGCTGCAAATACAAGCCATCAATTAATAAACTTCACCTACTTCTCAAAGTATATTCCCTAACAGTTTGAGAATGTCCAATTATTAACCTAATAGGTTGTTTAGGGAAATGGAAACTTTAATTTTCCAATTTATATTATGTGCTGATTATGGGGATGTCACAAAGGAAGAAGGCCCAGAAGGGAAAATATCTCCACATGTCACAAAGGACACAGTGAGTGGTTTTGTGTACAAAGCAAGGCTGTCACTGCCATTATTGTTTCACTCAAGGATTAGCAGCCTAGATGGTCAGGAAAAATCAGTCCAAAGTGAGCCTTGGGCTGCCTTCTCTAACCATCCTAGGACTTTCTCTCTCTTTTGTGTACTTGCCATTGGATCCCAGAAGCCTTCTTTTCCTTAAAGGACAGGTCTCACCCATTACAGCTCAGAGAAATTCTGCTTGTCAGCAGACCAGAAACAAATTTCCATGCCCTCAAACAAGCTTTTCTGACCATTTGCCCTCTATAACGATTCCTTAAAGCCTATGAGTCTACATTATAGCAATTATTCTTACATATTTTGGCAATAATTAAGTTATCACAATTTAGTTATAAGACCTGAACAGGAATGTTGAATTCATTAGCTCTATAGTAATATACAAATCTGGGCTAGATCAAATCCTGACCTTGGCCTTCTGAAGGAACTAAGACAAGACCAGTCAGGAATCTCTCTAAGGAATTTTCAGAGAAATTCCAGAATTATTTGTGATTTTCCAAAACTACATACATCAATTCCAGAAATGATCCCTAAGTTAAAGATCCATTTATGAGAGCAGAACATCTATCTGTTCTTTGTGTGTCTCTTCCTGTCTCTCTCTCTCTCTCTCATTTCCTTCAAAACCCTCTGCATAAAAAGCAGAACACAACTTCCATTCTTCCTTCACAAACCTGCATACTCAAACTTTATGGACTTTGTAAATCAAAGTCCCTCTTTCTTCTGAATTCAAACCCAACATACCTTCTCTACTTTCTCTGACTTGCTTTAACCATCATAAGTCAACCAAACATTCCATTGGTATCACTTCAATTGCTAATTGGTAACCCAGAAGAATTCTGATTTAAAGGATCATTGAAATACTGTATCTTTAGCATAGTATTCATCAGTTATAAATTTCCGTTCATAGTACAAATTGGTAAACTGAGGTAACCACTGAGTATTGAACAAAATCTATGGTAGAGTCAGTTTTACAATGAGCTTTTGTTTACATCCAAACAATTTAAAATACATGTTTCAGCAGCAACTCACATAACATTTCAAAACAACTTCATAAAGCATTTAGTATTACAGGATCTATTTTAAATTTAGAGATTTGAAACCTTTAAAGGACCGTAAACCTTAAAGCAAGCCTTTTGACAAGCAGGCTGATTATCTATTTTCGAGATCAAGAAGTTAAATGTAATAATAAAGTTAGTCCAACTTTAATACACTGGGGAAACCATTGAGATGAAAACCATTTGATAATTTTAAACAAAAACCCATTTTTGGTAAGTTTTAAACACTGCTAAAACCTGTTTTACAAAACTGATCTGTGGCTTTTCTATACAAACTGAAATTTCACTATCTGACAAAACTAAAATTAGAATGTTATTTTTTAAACCCATATAAATACATTATCACAATTTTGAAATAAAGTACCAATCAATACCTCTAATAGACAGATTTTAAGCATTACTTCCTTCTGGCTAGCAGACAGGGAAAGGAGATTTTATCAGGTCTTCTTATCTCTCCCTGTTTACCTCAAAACAGAAGATAATAGGTTGTTCTACAAGTTGAAAAAAACCTTTGTTTTAAAAGTGTAAGACATATAAAAATCCCCCAAATAGGGCTTTCTCACCAGTTGTCTCGGTTCAGAATCAACCCTATTCCTCTCTGCAGTAGAGGAGAAGGTAGATCCGATCAGTGAACTGATAAGCTTCCCAGTTTCCCCATCTCAGCCTGGATTTCTCAGCGAGCCCTTGCCTTAAAATCCAAGTAAAGAGTAGAGTTTGGAGACTGGGAGCCTGGTTAGAGAATAAATCTAAAAGGTAAGGAGCTTCTGTCCATAAAATATGTCTAATTGCCACCTGGAGTTAGAATGTAGGATAACAAAAAGTCAATCTCCTCATCATTTTTTTTATGGTGCTCAGCTATTTAACATGAGAAAAAACAAACAAACAAAAAACCCAACTGAATTTTCTCTCAGGCTGCTTAGACTTGATCCCTTCCCAACAGGAGAGGCCTGCAAGCATGCTTCTCCCTTTGTCTTCATTGGGTTGGCTAGTCCCTATCTGGCTTGACCTCAGGCTGAAAAAAAAAATTTTTCAATTTTAGGGTGCCATGCCTCTTGCTTACCAAGGATGTAACGTGGCCAGTCAACATTACAAAAAGAAATTAGTTGCTTTTTCTTTAAGCTGTTTAGTGCCAACTTTTTCCATTTTTTTAAAGTATACACCCCAAAGGGGAATCTCAGGGTACTCTCTGTCTCTGTCCCATTTAGAAGCAGAATGGCCAATTCCACACCGGAGGGTCAACAACTGTGCGCCTACAGAGGATGCCCGTCCAAGAGCACTCAGTGTAATCCTGAGCAAGACGTCCCCCACACCAAAACATCTTCTAGTATCAGAAGGGGGAGCCGACAGATAGACCCCAAACTCCAGTGGCCAGATTGATCTGGGGCTGCTGGGAGAGAGAGCACAAAAGAGTTCCCACAAAGATATCACCCAAAAGATGGGGGTTTCAGGAGTCAAAGAAAAGGCTCCTTCCTACCTGAGAAGCTGTGTCCTCGTGGATGATCCAGAGTACAGGAGTAGCTTTCAAGAGAGCCAAAAACTTTGGGCATCAAAATGTTATGGGCGGGAAGGATACCTTTGGGGTTCAAGAAGTATACCTTTTGCAAGAATGCAAGACTCCAAAACTTAGCTTAAAAACAAAAAAGAGATTTATTAACTTAGAAAGTACTGTTGAGAGTGGCCAGGAGGATAGCAAGGTGGAACAGCAAGGTGGGGAGCAGTTCCTGGGAGGACAGCATGAAAGGAAAGGCTCTTCCTCCATGGGGAATGGAGAGGCTGTCCCCTAGATGACATCAGTTCTGGGGATTTTATACTCTTTACAACAGATGCTGTGTCATGGTGTGGATGTGACCTATAGAGTGTTAGTCCCTCAGGCATTTGGTGGGCTGAGGTGGTCATCTGACTGGGGTCTGCCTGGAGGCATAAAGATTCATCTCTTTGTCCATCTTAAGTCTAGAGGATGTTCAAAGGTAGATAGTCATCTCAGGACCCTAGGTGGGGTCATTGGGCTAGGTTCAGAGTCATGAGGATGCAAGGGAGCAAGGGAATTTCCCTGATAATAGTTCGCCTGGGTTTCTGGAGGTACAGTGCCCATGTCATTAGGACTAGCTTGTAAATTGGAGATCCCAAAGTTTGTACTTGTTCCTTGTTCCCATGAGAATCCACCCTGAAGGGAATCTCAGATGAGCAGTTTTCAACTGAATAATGGACCCTGAGGTAAAGACAATCCACTTGAGTTGGAGGCTCTTCTTGTCTCTGGAAGCCTCTCCCAGTATATCACACCCTCCTTCTGAGGATCAAACTTGGGGACCTTCAGCTTATGAGACTGCACTAGAGTCACTTGGCTTGGGTTTAGCCCCAAGGAGATATCTCCCCATCCCCATTCACCCTGCCACCCAAGGCTCAGCTAAGGGTGCCTACCCTAGGAGAAGTAAAACAATAATAACAATAATAAACTCACAAATATAGAAGCACCTGCCTAGGGTCACACAGCTGGTGCCTAAGGCCAAATTTGAACTCAGAGTCAGCACTCTTATCCCCTGTACCATCTTTGCACAGCTATAATTCAGAGCTGATATTAATTATATCATCTGTCAACCTTGATCAACACAGAACCACCAAAGTAGTTAGAAAGAACAAGTCTTAAATCAGCTTCGACATAATTATGTGCAAAATATGTTAAAAGAAGGGAAGAAGCAGGGGGCAGCATGGGGTGTAGGGTGAAGACTAACAAGTGATCTAGAGCCCTGGGGGATCCATCTAATCTAATCTCTGTCAGAATGACAGTGACAGCCCTTGGGTGGGAGAAGCCAGGCCAGAGAGTGAACTCAGGGATTCTGGCTGCCCATCCTTGTGGCTTCCACCAGGATCTTTAAAGCATGAGGGCAGATCAGGAGGAAGATGAGGAGACAGCCAGATCTGATCCTGTTCTTCCCTCCAGGGCTGGTACTTAAGGTATCACGGTCATTCCAGGGGGAAGGAGGGCTCTCTAGAGGTGCAGGAGAGCCTGTGGGTCCATCAGTATGGCGCAGAAAGCACAGGGCCCAGGATTCACAAGTCTTGACCCCAAACTTTTCTGTCCCTTACCTAATGGATGACCTTAATGAGTCACTTTCCCTTGCTGGGCTATAACATTTTCTCGACCTATCAACACTGGCTTGAAAGGATCCTTGGAAAAAGGAATGTTAGTGGCTTAAGTCAATGAGAAGTCCCAGGGCCAAGGAGGGAGAACATAAGTCTAGAGCAGGAAAAAACTCTGCTCCCTCCCACCCTTACATTTTCCAGGGCTCCAATTCATCCTGCATACCAGCAGGACCTACTCTTCTGCTTAAGAATCTACAATGACTCCTCACTATAAAGCTAGACTCTTTTAGGTCTGGCATTCAAGGACTGCCTCTATCCTACCAGTCTCTCTAGCCTCATGTTCCCCAAACAGTCCTTTCTCCTTAGGACAGATTCCCCCTCCTCTGTCTGCCTCACTACCCAGTGTCTTTCCACTTAGGGAATGGCCTCCCCCTCCTCTCCAACCATCCAAACTGGCCTTCTTCCCTCCCTTTAGTTCCCACCTCCTTCAAGAAGCAAGCAACTCTTGTCTGCTCCAGCCCACAGCCAGCTCTCTCCCCCTCTGAGCTGCCTGCTCTGGAGCTTGTTGTCACCACCATTCATTATGGCAAGCACTGGCATGTTAATTATCTGGGTAGCCTTTCTGTTTCCCTGTATGATGCCTTTGAGATCAAACAAGGAGCTCCTAGGGCAGGGATCATGTCTCCCCTTCCCTTGCTTCCTGTTCCCAACAACTCACAATTAGAAGACTTGTAGAATTGAAGAACCCTGTTGAGAATATTTGTCAGTCATTAAACATTTATTAAGCACCTACTATGTGTCAGGCCCAGGCAGAGGGAGAATGGGGGAAGAAGGTATACCATGAGAAGGCAATATGGAGCCAAGTAGGTCCAAAAGCAATGTAGCTGGTGGGAAATGACCCTCTGAAGACCAAGGAGATGATAGAGTTTAGAGTAGGAAAGGAACTTGGAGATAATCTAGCCTAAACCCCCTCATTTTACAGAGAAAGAAACTGAGGCTGATAGTGAAGGACCAGCCCTGGAACCTATTTTTCTCCCTGATCCCCTTGGCCCTAGAACCCCTGCAGTCAAGTTAATGAAGAACCAGTTACCATACCCTGGAATGTGCTAGAAATTAATAAGGACCCCAGGAGTTCCTGTCACCCCCCCATCCTCCAGGAACTGATAAAGACCCAAACTGATAAGGACCCCAGCCCCAGGAATTCCTGTGCATTCCCCCTACCACTCTAGGATAAAAAGCCTGCAAGCCCTAGAACCAATGCTCGAACCATCTTAGAATGCTGAGCCCAAACTGCAGTTTGTTTAATAAACTCCCTGTTGTGTGTTACATTGTTGGTCACTGTTTCATCCTTGGGATAGATCCACCAGGCACTTCAACAAAAGGCCAGTAACCTCACAGAATTTTAGAGCAAGAATAGACCTCAGAGGCCATGTAAATTGCCTCTACTATATACCTTGGTCACCCAGATAGTCACCTAGTGTAGGAATATAAATTAGGGGTAGAATGGGTTAGGGATTAGCTAAAAGAAGGGAATTTTGATACAAGTCCTGGGATAGAGGAATTGTGGGAGTGTGAACTGACAATAACTGACTTCCTTCCTTCTGCGATTTCCACTGAACTGGAAGGAGATTTGACTCTCTGCCTGGATTTCCACCAAACTGGAAGGAGGTTTTGCTCAGAGATTTTCCCTAGATAGTCAAAATTTCATGGAGAAATGATTGACTTCTTGGTAGAGAATTTCATTGGAGGAAACCATTTTCCCTGAGTACAGAGATCATCTGCCAGTGATCCATCTGCCAGAAATCCTCTTGGGCTAAGGTAATCCAAAGATTTTCATCTGTGACTTTGGGTTTCTTAGTGCAGCCAAACCCAGACCTTTGCCTTTCCTTTTTTAAAAATCACTATTGGGCAGATAAGGTTAAAGTCAGATAGCCTGTTGGGTTTTTTGGTTTTTAGATGGAACAGGGAACTGTAGGCAGGGCTCAGAGAAGAAACAGAAGGCTCTCCTTTTGCAGGGGACTTAGAAGGTGGGTAGAGGTTGTTTTAAGAGTGTTGGGATCTTACCTACCTGTTTCCTTTACTCGCTTTATGAAATAAACTCTATGTTTTATAAGCCAAGGGGTTTGTGCTTTACTGGCCCTGGGGAGTTCCTAGGTGGGTTGTATCATCTCACATCCCTGTAGGACAGTTCCCAATTACACTAGTCTGCTTGACAACCTCCATCGAAGGGTTTCTACCCACTCCTCTTTGGGGCAACTACAATGGTTAGCGCCTCTACAGAATGGACCCATTGCTCTTAGCACTGATGTCTGGAGTCTAGCAGAATCAGTGGAATTCCTCTCCCACAAGATAGCACTTCAAACAGTTAAATTGTGCTAGTTGTCTATCATAGTCATACCTCGTATCCAAGGTCACATGGGCAGCAAGTAACCAAGCTAAATTTGAACCAGGGTCCTCCGACTTCATTCCAGCATCCTTGCCATGTGCCACAAGCCTGTCTTCTCCAGTTGTTTCCAGATGGGGAGTAGAACTAAGGATTGTCCAACATAGCCAGATCTGTTCTGGAAGAAATCAGCTCTGCTGGCTTCTCTATCAGTCTTGGAGCAGAGGACTATAAGACTGGGGTGAGCAGGGAACTCAGATGCCTTCTAGGCCAATTCCTTCATTTTACAGGAAATAAGAGGTCAGAGGTTAAGTGACTTACTTGCGTGCTGCCTTTCCCTATTAAGGTTTGACTAGGTGCTCCACGGAGCTGAGGAAGAAACTGCCTGAGGGATATTTAGGACCAAGAAGAAAGTTCAGAGGGACCAGGAAGAGCAAGAGCACCCCATAATTAGCCTGTTCTTCAAGCACTGGAGTGTCTTCAAAAAAGCCCTGGACTTGGAGTCAGAGGATTTAGGTCTAAATCCTACCTTTGCTGAGAATTAACTTTGATTTACCCTTCTCTGGGGCAGCGAGGCTGTGGTTGGTACAATGGATAGAGTACAAGCCTAGAGCCAGGAAGACACCTTCATGAGTTCAAATGCGACCTCAGATACTTACTAACTGTGTGACCCTGGGCAAGTCACTTAACTCTGTTTGCCTCAGTTTCCTCATTTGTAAATGAGCTAGAAAAGGAAATAGTAAAAGACCCCAGTATCTTTGACAAGAAAACCCCAGTCACAAATGACTCAACGATAAGGACAACTATCCTTGGGGGGGGGGGGGCATTGTAAATCTCCATAGCTATAAAATGAGTGTCCAACTACATGCTTTGGAAGGTCCCATCCAGCTCTAATGTGCTCCCATAGAATGGAAAGAGCCCATCACTTGGAACTGGGTTCAAGTCTGGCTCTTATACCTGTTACCTTCAGTACTTTGGACAAGTCTTTGAACCTCCCAGAGACTGAGGTTTCTAGTCTGCCAACTGAGGGTGATAATATGTGTCTTTCCTACCTCACAAAGGTATTGGGAGGAAAGCCTTTGAGGGCTAGGAAGCATCAGGTCAATATAAGCTCTACTGAGGGTTGGGGAATATTTAAATCAGGGGGTTTTTGGTTGTTGTTATTTTGATTTCTATTGTTTTGCTTCCTGGTTGTTTTCCAGGGAGGGGAGCCCCCACGGGAGGAAAAGGATACAGAAAAATCAGGAGTGGGTTTTGCTGACCACATCATTTATCTAAGGACCTAGGATAAGCCCTGGGACCACACCTGGCTGCCTCTATCCTCCCCCCCCCCCAATCACTTAAAGGGGAAGAGCCTGATTCTCCAGTATAAGGATGCTGGAGCCCAGGGGGACAGGTTGAAGGGGAAAGGAGGAGGAGAGGGCAGAGAGGAGAGAGCTGGGAGTTGCTGAAATGCCAAAGAGGTAAACAAGTCTTGAAGAAGGTGCCTCACACTTGGCACCCTCACACCTCTCCTGCAAGGCAGCCCCAGAATTACATCATGATTCTCATTAGCTCCTGAAGCCCCAGTCACCTGGGAGTCCCAGGTGTCTCTGCCCGATTAGTCAGGAGGGGGTAGAGAACTCTATAAAGAGCCTCTCTTGGGGGGGCAGAAGTGAGATGAAGGAAACAGTGAAAAGAGGAGGAAGAAGAAAGCCTGGGGCAAAGAGAGAGGAGGGGATCATGGGATGGTGGTACCAGAGGGGCCTTGGAGATCTTTCATTCCTCTCCTCTCCTCCTATTGCTGAGGAAACAGGCTCTGAAAAGGAAAGGGGGCTTGCCTAGGATCATACACTTGTAAGCACTGAGCCAGAATTCAAATGCAAGATCCCAGTTCCAAAGTCTGGTTGTATTCTATTCTGCCATGCTGCTGGGGAGACCAAGGACTGGTAATAAGTTGCCCAGTTGTTCCCCCCCCCCTGTCATATAACTATTGTTCTGCAACGAAAACGGTTCTGAACTGGGAGTCAAAAGCCCTGGGCTCTGATCCCCACTCTGCTGAGTGTGACTTGGCAAGTCATGTCCCTGCCTCATCTGGGCCTCAGTTTCCCCAGCTATCAAATTTGGATGAAATGATCTCACAAATATGCTATAACTGAATCAAGATTGGAGGGAGTTGGAGTGGGTGAGAACAGAATTCAGTTCAACAAAGACTTTACTAAACCTATAACATATGCAAATGACTAAGGGTGCAAAGATATTAATTCAACAAGTATTTCTTACGATCAATAAGAAATTGAAAGGCAGCCTGCCATAAAGAGTCAGCTTTGGAGTGAAATCGATCAGGTTTCAAATCAAAACAAACCCCTCAGCGTCTTCCTGACTCTGGGCAAAGTTCCAATATGTTCATTTGCAGGTCGGGTGCAGACCCACATTGGTAGTGTAACAGTTAAAATTTAGGGGAGACTGAGGCAGGTAGAAATTAGTTTCTCTCTGCAAGGAGTATTATATTTTTATGAGGTTTATTAAAGATTAAAGATTAAAGAAAATACAGGATAAGAAAAACACGTGCCTAGGTCAGAGGCCTAGACAAGATAACCTCACATCATGAAAGAGACGTGTCTGCTCCAAAACAGAAGTCCAAAAAGACCCACAACAGCCTTTGCAATCAGGTTAAATACCTTCTCGATCTCGGCCCATGTGAGAATTCAGTGAGATTACAAAGCATTCTGGGAGCTAGCAAGGACTCCTGAGGAATGGAGTCCAGAGTTCAAATCTCAATTTTACAGTAGAGGCAATTTCTTTCTGGGAATCCCCTATATTAAAGAAGTCATGAGGGGTAGCTAGATGGGTATAGTGGACAGAGCATCAGACCTGGGGCTGGGAAAACCTGGATTCAAATCTGGCCTCAGGAACTTCCTAGCTATGTGGCTGGGACAGGTCACTTAACTTCAGTCGCCACTTAGCATTTGCCCTTCTGTCAAGAGTGTTACTAAGACATAAAGTAAGAATTTAAAAAAGAAAGAAAAATTCATGAGAATAATACAAAATGTTTATGACAATAACTCATGTTAATACAACTTTTTCTCTATAACAACCTTGTTAAGGGAGGTAGTAAGGACATTATTATTCCCATTTTGTTTATTTATTTTTAATTTTAAACCCTCACCTTCCATCTTGGAGTCAATACTGCTCCAAGGCAGAAGAATGGTAAGGGCTAGGCAATGGGGGGTCAAGTGACTTGTCCAGGGTCACCCAGCTGGGAAAGGTTTGAACCTAGGACCTCCCATCTCTAGGCCTGGCTCTCAATCTACTGAGTGACCCAGCTACCCTTTATTATTTCCATTTTAAAGATAAAGAAACTAAGACTCAGAAATGGAGAGACTTGCCTGGGGGTGATACAACTAGGAAGTGTCAAAGTTAAGATTTTTTAAAAAATGAACTTTTTGGATACCTTTTATTTTTATGCCATTTATATTTCTCAACATTTCCCCTCCCCCTATAGTGTCACAAAACAAGCAAACAATGACAACAAATGAGTAAAAACAACCAGCAGAGGCTTGGTGTTCAACAGAGTATTATTTGGTATCTATAATATTCCACCACTACTGAAAGGCAGGTGAAAAAATCCATCATCTGGCCTGGATAACCAATACTAGTCATTCATTACCTTTCAACTGAATTCAGTTGCTTCTTAGTGTGGTTTCTATTTACAGTGTGGCAGTTTGATTTCTTTTTTTTCCCATTTAAAAAAATTTTGGTAATTTATTTATTTTTACCAATTACGTGTATTAACAAATTTCCACCTAAGTTTTCCGAAGTTATATGATGCAAATTGTTTCCCTCCCCACCTCCCAGAGCTGGCAAACAATTCCATAAGGGTTATGTATGTATTTTCATGCAAAACATATTTCTATTTTGTTCATTTTTGTAAGTGAATAATCATATAAAATTAAACCCCCAAAACAAAACTCCAAATAAACAAGCAAAAAATCACATTAGCATTCCAACTCCAACAGTTCTTTCTCTGGAGGTGGACAGCATTCTTTGTCCTGAGTCCCTCAGAACTGTCCTGGATGATTGTATTGCTGAGAGTAGCTAAGTCTATCACAGTTGATCATTATACAATATTCCTGTTGAAGGACCAGCTCTAGAACCTCCAGTTACCATACCCTGGTATAACAGTTAAAATTTAGGGGAGACTGAGGCAGGTAGAAATTAGTTTCTCTCTGTAAGGAGTATTATATTTTTATGAGGTTTATTAAAGATTAAGGATTAAAGAAAATACAGAATAAGAAAGCACATGCCTAGGCCAGAGAGGCCTAGACAGGATAACCTCACATCATGGACGAGATTCGTCTGCTCCAAAATGGAAGTCCAAAAGAGCCCGAGCCTATTCACAACCAGGTTTAAATACCCCATCTCGCTCTTGGCCCAGGTGAGATTACAAAGCATTCTGGGGAAGTGGAGCAAGGGCTTTTGGGGATTGAAGTCCTGGATTCAAGTCTATTTTTTTACACTGGAATGTGCTAGGAACTGAAAAGGACCTCAGGAGTTCCTGTCATCCCCCCTCCAGGAACTGATAACAACCCTAACTGATAAGGACCCCGGCCCTAGGAATTCCTGTACATTCCCCCTACCACTCCAGTATAAAAAGCCTGCAAGCACTGGAGCCATCTTAGAGTGCTGAGCCCAAGCTGCAAGTTGTTTAATAAACTCCCTCCTGTGTGTTACATTGTTGGTCATTGTTTCATCCTTGGGATCGATTTACCGGGTACTTCACTGTCACTGTGTACAAAGTTTTCCTGCTTCTGCTTATTTCACTCTGCATCAGTTCATGCAGGTCTTTCTGGTTCTTTCTGAAATCATCTTATTCATCTTTTCTTATAGCACAATAACTTTCTGTCACCATATACCACAATTGGTTCAACCATTCCTCAACTGATGGGCATTCCCTCCATTTCCAATTCTTTGCCACTACAAAAAGAGCCGCTATAAATATTTTTTATAAGTAGGTCCTTCCCCGCCCCCTTTTTTCAAAGGGTATGCATTGTTTTATAGCCCTTTTGGGCATAGTTCCAAATTATTCTTTTCCAGAATGGTTGCATAGTTCACAACTCCACCAGCAATGTATTAATGTCCCAATTTTGCCACATCTTCTCCAACATTTATCACTCCTTTACTGTCATATTTGGTCAACCAGATAGGTGTGACTTGGTACCTCAGAGTTTTTTACATTTGCATTTCTCTAATCAAGAGGGACTTAGAACATTTTTTCTTTCTAGAACATTTTTTCTTTCTAGAAATATTGTTCTTTCTAGAACAATAATATGAGTATTGATAGTGTCAACATGGAATCTAGAAACCTCAATCTGTAGCCTAGTAATATCTGATGAACCCCAAGTTTTAGGACTAGCCTGTAAGTTGGAGACCCCAAAGTTTGTACTTGTTCCCTGTTCCCCTGAGAATCCACCCTGAAGAGAATCTCAGGCTAGCAGTTTCAGACTGAATAATGGACCCCATTGTATCAGAGACCATTTCCCAAGAAAACCCACACCTGGCAGGAACCATCCTTTAGAATCCATTGTAAGTAGCCCCTTCTCTTACAGCCTAGCCTCTCCTCTGGCTATGATTCCTTTCCCAAGCTTGATTGTATCCTGTCAGTCTGGTCTGAACACTCCCATTTCCTTGTAGCTATAGTGATGTCAATCATCTTTCCCTGCCCCGGGATCCCCCAAATGGTATAGAGGTTCCCCAAATTCTTTTGTTACTTGGAGTCTTCATCTAGTGCGGTATCACTCCCAGGGATAATGTCCCCAGAGTCCAGGGTGTAAACTCTATAAAAGTTGCAGTGCCAGACTCTGATTAAGGGTCAAATATTGTACTTATCCCTTTCCTGATTGAAGATTTGGTTTTTCTGACTACTTTGATAGTTCTGTGCTATTTCCAAGTTAACAATAGCTTTGATTTCTTCATCTGAAAAGGCAGTTTGATTTCTTCATTCTGTCTTCTTTGCTCTGAATCAGTTTAGCTATTTCCCCAGGTTTTAAAGTTCAGGTTTGATTCTGGGTCTCTGCTGACTCCATATCCAGCACTTGGAATAAAATTCTTGGGAAGGAAGAGGGGATCACACTGGATAGTGCCAAGGATAATCTGATTCTAGGGGCAATTATGGTAGGAAAGGTGATCTATTCCTCACTCCTTTGCTTACTTGGGGAAAACAAGTCCCTTAAAGCTATTACTTTGACTAGAATTCTGTGTGTATGTGTGTGTGGCCTGACAATAGTTGTATTATTATAGGCATTGTATGCCCAGAAACTCAGGCAAACTTTATCATGGAAATTCCTCTGTTCCCTTAGGCCCTCATGACTCACCTGACCTTGAAGATTACCCTCCTTTGATTGCCCTATTGAATTGAGATGGACAAAGAAACACACCTCATTGGTCCTCCAAATCAGGAGAACCACCCCCATGCCCTCCTCCCCCTAATCCCTTCCTCCATAGTCATGTCCCCACTGCTACAGAAGAATATAAAAACCTCAGAATGGAGGCATTGGGGAGCAGCCTCCAAGATTGCTCCACTCATGCTGCTTTGCTGGCCAAAAATTCAACATTACTAATAAATCTCTCTTTACTTTTAAGCTAAGTTTTGAAGTCTTGCATTCTTGCAAAAGGTATCCTTCCCAAACCCCAGGGGCATACCTTTACACCGCACAACAGTATCACATAGTGGAATTGGACCTCAGTTTCCCTATCTGAAATATGTCAAATTCTGATCTTAAGGTTCTTACCAGGTCTGACAGTCATAACATCTTAAGAGTTGGGAGGATTCTCAGATTCAAAGACTATCCAGAGTACTTGAACAAGACCTTCTCTCCTCTAGAATAGAACCAACATCCAATCATTCATTATTTACTTGAAGTTGTCCACTGAAGAGGAACCACACAAGGCATTCAGTTCTACTTGGGGGCTGCTTTAATTGCTCAGAAAAATTCCCTCACAGCATAAACCTTCCCTCTTTCCCATTGCCCTTGAATATGTTTATGCATGATAAAGAGCTCCAAACATGATCAATTTCTTAGCAAAGCCAGTAATTGCCAATATATGGAACATTAGTAACCAAGGATGCCTCTGACCGTTAAGGCAGTTCTTTTAGTCAGTAAAGAGGAACAGATCAACCTACATAATCCTAGGCAACAGACATATCTCATTTCTGACTGGTTAGTGCTGAGGTCAATAACTACAAATTATTATCATTCACTAAGTGATCTCACATCTGGGCCGACATCCTCTTCAAAGTCCCTTAGTTGGCGATTTCTGAGGGAGAAGAGGGAACTTGTATTCTGGTTTATACTTTCTTAGGGGCATGCTGTTGATTCCTGATTGGATTAGAATTTTGTGAGTGAAAGTACCCAAGAAAGGAGAACTAACACTCAGAATTATTTTCCTGGATGTTACGGAGACTGTAGGATAGGTTGAGCTGTTCGTATTTTATGGTGGGGGGTAGCTTGTGTTATAAATGGGGAGCTTGCCAGATTACTTTCAGAGGAAGTTCAAGTTCACATGCTAAGGGAGAGTAATTAATGAATAGCAATTTGATCATTGATACATAGTAAATTGATTTAACTTAATATAACAGTACAAAATGGAGTGGGATATCAATTTTCAGTTCTATACATGGTTGGTTCTTTGTGAGGTCAAGCAAAATCAGTCAATAGCATTTACATATGTTGGCAAAGTACTTCATAACAGCTCAGTGAAATAGGTACAATTATTATCACCATTCTATAGATGCAGAACCTGAAGCTCAGAAGCTATGTTTTGCCTTGGGCCACACAGCTAGTTACTCTCTGAGATAGGATTTTAATTCAGGTCTTCCTGACTCCAAGTTCTACATCCTTTTTTTCAATACTATGTAAAAAATAGACTCGAATACAGGACTACAATCCCCATGAGCCTTTGCTCCACTTCCCCAGAATGCCTTGTAATCTCACCTGGGCCGAGATCGGGAAGATATTTAAGTTGATTCAAAGGCTTTTGAGGGGCTCTTGGATCTTTTTGGATTTCCGTTTTGGAGCAGGCTCCTCTCTTGCGTGATGTGAGGTTATTTTGTCTAGGCCTCTGGCCTAGGCACATGTTTCTTACTTGTATATTCTTTAATCTTTAGCCTTTAATAAACCTCTAAAAAATATAATACTCCTTGCAGAGAGAAACTAATTTCTACCTGCCTCAGTCTCCCCATATTCCTAAATTTTAACTGTTACAGTTGGCAACCTAATGAGGAAAAAAGAACTTTCAATCTTCTGATTTCTTTTTTGATCTTAAATTCAGTTTTAATATCTAGTACCTAGGAAAAAAAATTTTTTTTGAGCCATATCTCTCTGGCCAAGGTTTTCTACCCTCGAGAAAGCTGCTACAGACTCCGGACCTGCTGCCCACCCCACCTGGCTCAGCCCCGCCGCTTCCTGCCTGCAGCCTGCAGCCCTGATCGTCCTCATCTGGTACCTGGTCCCGGGCTGGCCCACGCCCGCAGCCACTCCTGCTCCTGGCCTCTCACCGGCCGCTGCCTGCCTATTTCTGCGCCCCAGACCCATGAGCGTGACCCCAGCCGGCTCATCACCCAGATCCTTGGAGCAGATCGCTCAGGACTCATTGTGACCAGCTGGTAACAGTATTGGCCACGTGGGTGGAGGGGAGAGACCAGAGGGAAAGGAGACCGGGCAATTTTCCCTTAGGCTAAGCCTCCACGTGGCTGGGGGTATTGGCCACAGGGGTATCAGAGAGGGGAAAGAGAGAAAAGACTAGAGAGAAGAAACAGATCTTTTCAAACAGAAACTTAATAGCAATGGGCTGTTTAAAAGGATTTTTGACTCTTCTGGCAATTTCATTGATTTTGCCTGCCTGTCTGGGAGCAGACTCAGCCCAAAGATTCAACTTTAACTTTGGGGAGGAAAATGGGTGGCCCAGCGAACTGGAAGCCAGGCCCAGAGACGGGAGGTCTCTAGTTAAAGTCTGGCCTCCGATGCTTCCCAGCTATGGGGCCCTGGACGGATCCCTTGAACCCCTTAGCCTAGCCTTTACTACTCTACCTTCGGACAATAGACATTTAAATGGATAATTAAAAACAAACAAACAAACAAACAAAAAAACCCCAAGGAACTTTGAAGAGACTAAAGGCTATATTCTAAGGCATTTCAGACTCCAGTGGTTTATAAACATCTCTGTATTCTATTGCATTTTTGTTATGGTTTAACTTTGTGATTTTAAGTTCATATATTACTGGATTCAATATTATTCTGTGAACTGAAGGTTGATTGAATTTATTTTAAATGTACTGAGTTTTAAAATTCTGTTGTTTTTCCCCTATAACTGTGTTGAACAAATATTATTGTGAATAAGCCCATATATGAAAAAACAGCCTTTTTCTATTTTGCTGAGGATAGATGGACTCCAGAACTGGTTATAATTGTATTAACGACCTTGGAAATTTTAATGTGCTAAATACCTCAAATGATTTTAAGGGTTTTTTAAAATATGCTTTTTGGAATTTTTTTTTAACAATCTGGTTATTTTTGCCTGCCCCTAGCCAATAGTAGCTGAAGTGAAGTACATTTTATAACCCCCAACCTTCCCGCATTTCTAAATATGTAAATGGAAGTTGGGCAGTTAATCTCAGGGTATTTGTATCCCTATAAGCCTCCAAAAAAAGGAGCATCTTTTATTTATACTCTTCAGCTCACTATTTTACTTGCACCAGAATAATATATAGATTTCTTGATTATGTTCTTAACCCTGGATGAGTTTTACTTTGTTTAAAAAAAAAATATGTTTATTACCAAGGTTGAAAGATTGCTATGTTTGTAAAAGTTGTGACAAATGTCCATCAATTCATAGGTTTTAAAAAATGTCATACAGCAACTTATGTAAAATATAAAAGTGTGTTTGTTTGCTATTGTAATTAATTGGACTATTGAGAATTTTGGGAATTTTGATATCTACATATTTGTACTACTGTATTTTTAAAGATGAAAAATTGTTAACCTTGTTCAATTCATTTGCCTTCTACTCACAGTGATCATGGCCAGATACAAAGAGGAAATGGATCTCATTTTTTGGTGAGAAAGCCTTGCATTTTATATTTTCTTAGCTGACACAGATTGTCAATGATTATAAGCTATATTTTTGAATTTTTTAAAGCTCTTTTATTATTATATTTTTCTTGCATGTGCAATATACTTTTTCAGTTTTTTTATTATTTTTTCTCTCCTTTTTATATTTGAAGCACATGTCACCAGTATTAAGATTTTCTTTAACCTTTTGATTTTCAGTGCTACAAGTTTAAGATACATTTGCTAATGCATGCCCTAAAAAGCTCGTGACTATAAAAATGATGCCACTAATTATTTAAATAAATTATGGGACTTTGCTTAATGATTCTGTCTGATTCCAGGACAAGAGATACACACAAGAGCCATTTCATAGGGCCAAAGAAAAGCCAATCCAGGATGGATTGATGCACTTCTAGGCCAATACAAAGGTCTTGAACCTAGTGTGAAGACTCGAGGTTACTATGTTTAACATGTGTTAAGACATAGGCTTTCCTTGTGTCCACACTCACCCTGAAGGTACTCACAGACGAGTATCCCCGAAACCTTGGCTCCTATTATCTGGTCTCCTTTTCTGCCTCTCATAGTGTGGTACCTTTCTGTAGTCCTGGCACTGACTGAGTAAATGCATCATTGCTTAGATCATTTTGATTGGGCCCTGATTGAAGGACCTGTTATAGATTTATTTTTCTTCTACTTGGAATTTTTACACATAAGACTTTGATAGTCTATATTTTCATCCAGAAATTTTTCTTTCCTTTTGATTTTTCTGATGTCTTTTTAATATCTCTTGCCAATTGATTCATATACCTCATACCTCAGCCATGCATCCCTAAGTGATCCCTTTTTTTTTTATATCACCCTCTTAACGGGGGGAATGTAAAAAAATATCATTATTTAAATTGCAAAGTTTAAATTCCTTTTGAGAAGAATTTTAGGTAAAGAAGATGCTACTTCCCTGAATTCAGAAACTGAACTGTTGGAGAAGCCATCATGAAGAAGCCTCCAGACCACGAACTGCACAAAATGAACTTTGGGTGTGGTTAATGAACATTTATTTGCATGCATACTTTCATGCCAAAGGGGACTGCCCCCTAACTGGCTTTCTGTCAATGCGTCCAGTAATTATTGGCTTTATTCTTTTCTTTCTCTTATCCTCAATTATTGTAATCTTTAAATTGATTATGTTTTCATGATCCTTTGGAAAAAAATTAATTTTTTGCAAACGATCAAAGGGGGGAATGTAAAAAATAGACTCGAATACAGGACTACAATCCCCATGAGCCTTTGCTCCACTTCCCCAGAATGCCTTGTAATCTCACCTGGGCCGAGATCGAGAAGATATTTAAGTTGATTCAAAGGCTTTTGAGGGGCTCTTGGATCTTTTTGGATTTCCGTTTTGGAGCAGGCTCCTCTCTTGCGTGATGTGAGGTTATTTTGTCTAGGCCTCTGGCCTAGGCACATGTTTCTTACTTGTATATTCTTTAATCTTTAGCCTTTAATAAACCTCTAAAAAATATAATACTCCTTGCAGAGAGAAACTAATTTCTACCTGCCTCAGTCTCCCCATATTCCTAAATTTTAACTGTTACAACTATCAGTTCCAAGGCATAAGTAAGGGCTAGGCAATTGGGGTTAAGTGATTTGCCCAAGGTCACACAGGTAGGAAATGTCTGTGGCAAGATTTGAATCCAGGACCCCCTGTCTCTAGGCCTAGCATTCTATCCACTAAGCCATCTAGCTGCCCCCTAAATCCTATATTCTTTCCACTATTCCTGCCTAGCTGTTTAAATTCCAATAGTTTTCTTCAACTACTCCTTTCTAAATGATTATTTTATTCACCTGTGCAATATGAAACCTTACATATAAAAGAATAATAGCAGGACATAAACTCATCCAGTATCATTTCTATCTTAATTCCATTGAATTTTATATGAGAAGAATAATGAACAGAACAATATTCTTGTGTCATTATTTAGATACCATTTGGCATTTAGATGCCATTTTTCTTCTCCAGCTCATTGTATAGATCAGGAAATTGAGTCAAATAGGATGAAGTGACTTGCCAGGGTGACACAGGTTGTGTTTAAGGCTGGATTTGAAATCACAAAAATGAGTCTTCCTGACTCCAGATCCAGCTCTATCCACTACATCACCTAGATTCCCCATATGCATATGGTAAATTACCTTTGTCCCTTGTTATAGACTGAACAATAAAATTCCAAGAACCCAAAGATCTTACCCTCGATAGGATTAGTCTAATCTTAAGTAACCTTTTGTTTTAGAAGTTTCTCCCATTGTTTCTAGGTTCTCCTAGATAGTTCATCCCCTGGCTAGAATCCTTCTCCCCTTATCTCCATGTAAGCCAATCTGTTGTCCTTCCTTTCCTTTATTCTCCAAAGGCATATAAAATACCAAGTTCTTCAGTTTGTTGGAAATTCTGAGTAAATCCCCATGATGGAGATTCACATTTGTGGTACATTTTCCCAGAGACATTGTTCCTAGAGTCTCAGAGCTTAGCTTGGTGTGGTATTGATATGGTGTGTGTGCATAACTCTAAGTGGTAGCCATAAGAACTCTGCCTCCCATGTCCTGATTAAAGACTTGTTCTTTTTAACTATTTTGGTGGTTCTCTGTTTTTTAAGGTTGACATATTTGGAGGCCCCAGCAAGATTTAAAGTTGTTGCTGCCTAAGTCCATTTGCTAGAGCAATAATGACGAACCTATGGCATGGGTGCCAAAGATGACATGCAGAGTGCTCTCTGTGGGTATATGGCCATCAACAATCCTCCTTTCCCCCACCCCCATCCCCCACTTCATTACTAGAAAGGCAGAGGGACTCAGGCAGAACTGCTCCCCTCTCCCCCTCTACAGTGTCTGATGACACTTTTTCATATCACCTGCCTCTCTGTCCAGGAGCCCGATAGATGCAAAACAGGGAGTAAGATGGGCAGCTCATATGTGGCAGAGTTGGAGGGGAGCAGACTCTTCAGGTCCATTCTCCTCCCCTTCTTTATACTCACTAAGGACATTCCTTGTTTCACCCACCTCTTTGCCCAGCAGCCCAATGGGAGCACTTTCTCCCTCCCCTGTGTGTGGTAAGGGGAGGGGGAGGCTTCACCAGGACCTATGGGGGGAGGGGCATGGCATGTGCACTCTGGGGGCACGTGGGCATAGAGCTAGGTTTATGGGGGCTGGGCCTGCCACTCCATCTCTAAAAAGTTCACCATCACTGTGCTAGAGTGACTTCAGATGTGTGACATCTGGAACTAATTGAGTTCCAGTCAGGATTCAACTTGGCAGGTTGGTTGGGTAAGTGAAACTCTTGGCAATGAACTTTAATGTATTTGGGAGACTGAACCACTCTTTAGTCATGAATTTATTGAACTATGGACAATCACAGAGATGTGTATTCCCCAGCAAGTACCATGGAGGAGACTGCTGCCAGATATGTCCTTTAATTGTGTATTTGACATGTTTAGAATGTAGGTATTTTGATAAGTGGAAAAGTTAGCTAAATATGACCCTGAGAATGGTTGGCCAAAATGGGACTCTTTTGATGACAAAAAAGATTATCTTCTTGCAGTTCACCCTAAACTCTGCAGGTCCCACAGTTGACAACACTGAATAAGAAACCTTGAACCAATGACTCCTTGAAGTGACCGTGAGACAATCAGAGAGAATCCTTCTTCAGTCAAGCTAAAGGGAATTGACAGCTGGACACATTTGTCTCATCTAAAAAGAGCCAACACTTGAGTCTCAGCCCTGCTCAGCCCATCAGTGATTCAAAGATCCTGTCAATTAGGAAAAAGAAGCAGAAGACTATTGAACTGGGCGAAGTAGCCTTTTTGCTCTTCCTTTCATTGTCCTTTTAGATTTTTCCTGAATCAGGTATAGAATTGGCATTTTGTTTTCCCCTGAGAATGCTAATGGTACCTACCCTGAGTGAGGTATCTTTTAAAACTGGCAATTACTCTAACCTGAGAACTAGAAAAGTAAAAAAAAAAAAAGCTAGCCCACAGATCTAAGTAGAGTAAGATAGTTTTAACTCAGTTTTGTTTATTTTGTTATGAGGTTTAATGTAATATCTGTTAATCTGGAGATTTAAAACAAAATTCTGAGAGTGCTTTTCTAAGTTTACATAAAGTATTATGTGTTCAGAATGTAATTATTTCTCAATTTGATGTCAAGAGAATTTAGGAAAGAATAATGGAGTCTGATCATTTTTATGGATATAATTGTTAACAATATGAGACAGTTATATTTAACCTTAAAGATGATTGGAGAGAACTGCCTTTTGAGGTTAAATTGTATGGGAATGTAAATAGAAGAAATGCTTTGGAGCAAAGTGGTTGGTGATACAAGCAACCCAGTACGGTGTCTTCTGGTAACTGTAGGTATAGTTTTATATCAGGGGGAAATTGAGAGGGTACTACATAATTGAAAACTTATTACCCTAAAAAAGAACTACATTTCCCGGGAGTCCACTGACATCCTGTCATTGCATACTTCCTGTAGATAGAGGATATTAGCCAGTGAGTGGTCCTCTTGGGCCTCTTTGGTTTGATGGCAGCAAGCATGGTGGTGGTAAGTTGGGCATTTGAAATTGGCTGGTCAGTCATGGGCATGTAGTCTTTATTTTTTATCCCTTTTATTCCTTTATTTCTAATGATCATTAATAAATCTCCTAAAATATAATATTTTTATTATTTGAGATTAAATTTTAATTTTTACATTCAATTGGATTCCCTAGAAAGAAACTTCAGTTTTATACCTGGCAGTTTCTTTACATGACTGTGCCTCATTGCCAATATATAACTGGCATCAATACTCCAAATTAGGGGAGCATTTCTCCTTTTTATTTACATATATACATATAGAACATTAGTTATGTCCCTCTTTTCTCCTGTTATGGTAAGTTTTCTATAATTATGAATGGTAAAAAAGTGCTAGATGGGCTAATGCTGAAATACATAGAAACTGAAGAAGATGCAAAGATGTAGAAAATTTAGACATTCAGACAATCAAGTGGATGAGTACTGAATTTTAGTTGTCAGTAGAAAAGAATGACCTTGTTACTGAAGATAGACATCCACTTACTTGGAAGTGGTGTTTTAATTTGGTATTATACATATAGAGAGAAAGCATATCCTGAAAGTACACAAGAATTAAGGGAATTTGAATTTTTTTAAAATAACGGTTAATATGAATGAAATATTCAGGCCATTTGAGCATGGTTATGATTATTAAATAAGTAGTTAAAGTGAATTAAAAGTTGTTGTTTTTAGATCTTCAGTATCTCGTTCTCTATAGTGGGAAGTGAGAAGTAAAATTTTTAATTTTTGAATTTAATTTTTAATTTTCAGAATTTTAATTTATCTTAAAAAATTTTAAACTAAAATAGCCATGCAAGCATTTCTAAATATAATATAATAGGCTAATGATAGGATATAGGATATTTATACTAGGACACTTAATTAGAATTTTCTTTTATATTGGCAGTTATTTTTCACTACTGTTCTAAGCACTAGTATCAAATAATTTTTAAGGACTGACAGAACCTTTCAATCAGGCCAAAATCACTGAATGTCTGCTGTGGCTGACAAATATCTGAAGATTCAATCAGTTCCTATTAAGGAATTTGATTATAGATTTTTTTTTTCAACATCAAAACTGTTTGGGAACCTGCATATTGCAAAAGAGACTTCTACAAAAGAAGGACACTGAAGCCTACATCTGGACCTATAGGACTTAAAAGACATGATAGACTTTGGGAAATGGGGTATTTTTTTATTGTTAAAATAATAAATGTTTTGGCTAACTGTCAATGCGTTGATGCAGATGGGGAGTGTCCCCAGATACCAAATGGTCCATCCTTTGGCCCCTTGTTTCCCTTCCATCATTGGTAATAGAGGATCAGACACTCCTGGGCCTGCTACCCTTTGTCCCTTTGTTATGGTCAGTGGTGCAATCTCTATGACCAGAAGAGGAAAACCACAACTTAGTTTTATAAAACCCCCAAATTTATCTTTGTCCCAAGGGAACTTGCCTTCAAGGAAGTCCCAGTCAATAAACCTTCAAGTACCCAAATATTTCACCCACAATAGTATTAGCAGATATAGTGTAATCTTAAGTAACCTTTTGTTTTAGAAGTTTCTCCCATTGTATCTAGGTTTTCCTAGGTAGTTCAGTCCATGGCTAGAATCCTCCTTCCCTTATCTCCATGTAAGCCAATCAGTTGTCCTTCCTTTCCTTTATTCCCCAAAGGTATATAAGTTCCCAAGTTCTTCAGTTTGTTGGAAATTCTCATGAGTAAATTCCCATGATGGAGATTCCCTTTTGTGGTGCATTTTCCCAGAGTTCCTAGAGTCTCAGAGTTTAGCTTGGTGTGGTTGAAGTGAAACACTTCATAAAGTGAGTCCAACACCCAGAATTTCAATTATTGGAACCGTGATTTATTAATAAAAGAACAAATAAAAAATCTACCAACTGGGACAGACATCCCTAGTGGAAGCTGTCCCAGGCTAACATTTTGGAACAGTTTATATAGGGTTACAAGATACAAAGTTATATCCTTTTACATATAGGTTCTTAATCAAACAACAATCAAACGACACAGAAATGTGGGTTCGAAGATGAGACAATCCTCAGATTTATGTAGGGGCTGTTATTTAGGGGTTGTTTATTTTCACATCCATTTAATCACCTAGCCCTAGTTAGCCATATGTTATCTTGCTTCCATCCTGACCCCTTTGATAGTCCTGAAATTCTTTTTGCTTTTCTGCCCTTTCTTATTGTCACCCCCAAGCTAAGTAGAGACTAGTCTGCTGTCTGCATAAATAGCTTGACCTCCTGGGGGAGAGAAGCCAGGTCTGTTCCCTAAAAAATGCTGGCAGGGATTTATCTGCTTTATCTATTTCAATTTTACTATCCTCCCCTTTTGGGACTACTTCATGGTATTGGTGTTGTGTGTGTGAATGTGACTCCATGTGGTGGTCATAAGAATTCTGTCTCCCTTGTCCTGATTAAAGACTTGTTCTTTTTACTATCCACATTCAGAGAAAGAACCATGGGAGTAGAAACACAGAAGAAAAACAACTGCTTGATTACATGGGTCGAGGAGATATGATCGGGGATATAGACACTAAAGGAACATCTTAGTGCAAACATCAACAACATGGAAATAGGTTCTGATCAAGGACATATGTAATACCCAGTGGAATTGTGAGTTGGCAATGGGAAGAGTGGAGGGAGGGGAGGGAGGAATAGAATATGATTTTTGTAACCAAGAAATAATGTTTGAAATTGACCAAATAAAATTTTAAAAAGAATATATAGAAGGTAAAAAAAAAAACACAAACAAACCTTAGTGGTTCTGTGTTTTTCCAGGTTGATAGTACATATATATGTGGCCTGGAGTCGGGAAGACTCTTTGTGAGTTCAAATGCAGCTTTAGATACTTACTAACTGTATAATCTTAGGCAAATCACTTAACCCCATGTGCCTCAATTCCCTCATTTGTAAAAATAAGCTGCAAAATAAGTTAGAGAAGGAAATAGCAAATCATGACGGTATCTTTTCCAAGAAAATCTCAAATCATAAAGAGTTGGGCATGACCGAAAAACAGTTATTCAATAAAAATATATGCACATATGTATATTACACATATATGTATATGTAAATACACACATTTATGTATAATCTATATATCTATCTCTATCCATTCATCTTTCCATCATCTATCTATTCATCTATCCATCCATCCACCTATCATCTTCAACAAAGCTTACAGGGCCATATAGATGTCAACTTATCAACTCCTCATATTTATTTGATATTCAGACTTTGAGCAAATTTTATCCTCAAAAACACAACTGAGAAATAAGAGAGATTTTATCTTCAGTTTGATTGCTTCCAGGAAAGCTCCTCAGGCACATGCTTAGAACCTACTGCCTTGTACCTGACATGAAGTTCTGAAAAGCTCAACTTATGGTCTGCCAACCCACAAGAGTTTAGAAGCTGAGGATGATGGACAGTCAGACAAACTCAGCATCAGGAAGTGACAGCTGACAAGTTTGACACCAGGAAAGAGAGGGAAAAATAATAAAAACAAACAAAATAAAACAGAAGAAGCTGAAACAAAGGGAAGTCAGTTGAGCCAAGAAGCGAATATATACAAGAACTACAACAATAGAAATGGAAAGATCAACCACAAAGCAATTAAAAGTGATGTTGCAGAAGAAAAATTATCAAAAGACACTTCCTCCCACTCCTTTGCTGCCAGATGACTAGCAAACATTTGGGAGTCCTGAAGGGGTGAAGAGAATGAGTCATGGGGAGATGGATGACATGCATCAGGAGGGCCAATGAAGCTGGTAGCAATCAGAGGCAAGGTTTATTGATCACAGCTAGTATTTTATAGAGAAAGTGCCATAGGCTAAGGGATCAGGTAAGCTTTTTACAAGGACAATAGTTAGTAATGATTTACAATCTTAGTACAATGACTTAGTTTACCTCATTGAAACTTAGACAGAGTTTTCTATAGGATAATAAATCAATATGTCAATGTGTAACCATCTAAAGGAGTTTCTCATAGAATTCTTGCACCAGTGATTTCTTGGAAGAACATCTAGTATTTGAGGAGGATGAAAGTTTGCTTTTCTCATGCTGAGGGGGAACTATGGGACTGGCTCTAGCTAGCCGATGGCTCTGATTTTATTGGAGCCTACTCTCGCTATGGGGGCTAAATCTGCTCCTTTTTTAAACAATGAAGGCAAGATAAGTGAGTGTATGATTTATATGGATTGTGTCAGGCTAGAAAGCTAAATTCCATTTTGCAGAGGTGGTCAATAGGTATGGGATATTACATGCTATTTTTAGACTTTTTCCTCTGTATTGATTGGTTTTCCTGATTTTTTCTCTTCTTCCTCTTTTTCTCTTTTTTAAAGTATTTTATGATGTGGTTGTATAGTATATATTATGGAGCCTATTTTTTATATAAGATAGCTCTCTTTGAAGACAGAAGGATCCAGGGTAGGTGATGTTAAAACAAAAGATATAAATTTAAATGTATTTTTAAATGCAAAAACAATTTTAAAAAGACACAAGAACTTAAAAAGGCTGAGGTCATTTAGAGATGGGTAAGTCTGCTCCCAGTTCTCCAGAGCTCTGAGGGCATCATTATGTGACAATGGAAGAAGGTACTTATTGGAATTAGAATGATGTTACTGCCAGCCTGTGGTACACATTGTAGCTAAGGGCACAGTGGATAGAATGCAGGATTGAGAATCAGGAAGACCTGAGGTAAAATCCTGCCTCAGACACATTAGCTGTGTGACCTTGGGGAAGCCAGTTAACTTCTGCCTCAGTTTCTTCAATTGAAAGTTGGGTATAATAATAGTGCCTACCTCCCAGGGTTGTTGTGATGATCAACTGAGATAACATTTGTAAAGTATTTAGCAAATAGTGCCTGGCACATAGTAGATGGTAAATAAAATTTTAACTGTTATTATTGTTATTGCTATCATGTACCTTCAAGGTATACATTGGGAAAACTTCTCAAAGTGGCACAGAAAAATATTTGATAAATATGTTACCCTATTGGAATATTCCAAAAACTCTAAATTGTTTTCTAATAATGAAGTTATAAAACTGGGGTGGGGGCAGGCTACCTTTCAAAAAGAAATTTTTATTAGTCTATTTTATTTCTGATGAGTATATGCCTAGTAAACTTGAGAATATATTTCCTTCGACATCTAGTAAGGGATATAGCAAGTGGTACAGAACCAAAAAACTGGGAACCCCTGACATAGATGAATTGTTCCCCAATACTTTCAACATGAGGATCTCTTTTTAACATTAAGAAAATTTTACCACTCCCACGTGACTTTAACTGTAGATTCAGACAATATAAGATGACAAAGCAGTCCTAGGAAGTACACTTTTGATGGATTTGCATTTTATTGATACCAGCAGAATCTACCTACAGCCAATCCTCATCTTTCCTATGGATAACGTTCCTAAAAAATATCAAGAAAGTAAAAGATGTGAATGTTGATACACTGACCCTGTGAGAAATAGAGGGTTAGGGGAAGAGACTGACAGCGACTCAACATCACCTGCATGCAATACTCTGCCTTTCACGATTGGTAGCTGGCATTGGGGATCCTAAAAGAATCACCAGCTAGAAATCCTTTGCTCCTTTCTGCAGGTATAAGGAATTATCAATTTCCTAACCCCAAACTTGGGGGTGACAACAGCTGTGTACATTCCAGCACTTTTGTTTGCTCACTAAGCCAAATTATTGACTTTGCATGCTTGGACTTGGATCCCAAAGGACTTAAAGTACATTTTGAGGGCAGGATGGCAACATAAAACTTGAGTTTTAAAGGCAAACAATAAAAATATGCAACAAATGCACAGGGAACTCTTAACAACTGGAGGGTGAACAAGACCAGTGAAGTACCAGTAGGATGCCAGCTGCTCCACAGACTTGTAGGCATTTTTTTCTCTAATGTATTTGACTGTGAATGTGAATGAATGCCAACATGAAAGTGAAAATAAAGTTGCTAGTAAAATCACAGGAATGTTTAAAGTCTGGAAAGTTAAATAAGAGAATGTTGAGGATTGACTGTGCATCAAAAACAAATACCAGACTGTGTGCCAGACATATTTTATTCAGGCTACAGAAGCAATGTTTGCTTGTTTATTCCACTGGATCCAAATGATTACTTTGTTGGGTCTAAATACAGACCATGAGGGAGATCTTCAGATACAAGAACTTCTACAGGTAACTCCATGGTCTTCCAGGGGTTCACAGCCCAATGACTGAAAATCATTAACCTAGAATAGAAAGTACAATCCCTCTGCCTGGCAATCAAAGCCTTCCACAATCTGCCTCCAACCAACCTTTCTTCATATTATTATGCCTTTTTAGCCCAGCTATGTCACCGTCAACTGGACCACTAACTATTCCTTTATATGAAGCCTGTCTCCTAAGTCCAGAATGTACTCCTTCATCATTCCTGTCTCTTAAATCTCTACAGTTCAGTTGCATTTTTATTGTTCAGTTGCTTCAGTCATATCCAACTTTTTGTGACTCCATTTGGGGCTTTCTTGGCTTCAGTAGTTTGCCATTTCTTTTTCTGGCTTATTTTACAAATGAGGAAATAGAGGCAAATATGGTTAAGTGACTTTCCCATGGCTCAGATCTTCCCCAGGCTTAATGAGAAATCTATCCACTGTGCCATCCAGCTGCCCTTGCACCACTTAGCTTCCATTCCATTCCATGAACATTTATAAAGTTCCTATAAGTGCTAAGGCACAATTCTAAATGTTGGAAATACAAAGATAGAACCAAAAGTCTTTAGGAAACTTACTCTACTGATGTGACAGAGGTGTACACAAATGTGAGAGAAGAGATTCAGAAAGATGGTGGATTCCTCTCAATGAATCACTAAGATGGAGTCAGGAAGTCTTTCCATCAAAACAAATTAAATTTCCTGTTTCCAACCAAAGCCCCATTTCAGAGAGAAAGGATTTAAACAATCCTTGTTTTGATTGGTTAAAAGGCTATACGATATGCATATAGATAGGATTGAAAAGTCCTTGTGTTGATTGGTTAAAACCCACTTGAATAATTAGGATAATTGCTTTTGTAAATTGCATGTTCTAATTAGCTAGTTTTGGAGATAAGGTTGCAACTCTCAAGTAACCAGCCAATGGTGAACAAGGGGGAAGGGAACACTCTTTTTGGCAGAGATTAGGATAAAAGAAGGCTGCCTACTCCCATACTTTGTAGTTGCTTACTGGCTGTAACATTGGCTCCTTTGTACTCATTCTCATGTGACTCTGTAGTTATTCCTCTCACAAACATGGAAATTCAAAATTCAAATGGAGGGAAACTGAGGCTTTTTACTAGTATCAATGGAATTTTATTTTGCAACTAAAAAACATACATAATAAAGATAGGAATCTGGGCCAGGTAGATGGAAAAACTGACCTCACCTTTCAAAAGGAAAGATCTAATCTTAAACTGGGAACATTTTCCCTGGTTTTTGTTATCCAGGCTTGGTAGCTGGGTCTTATCTAAGCATGAATCTTCTAAGGATTGTACTCAAATAGATTAAAAAAAAAAAAGCCCAGCTGAGATTCAGAAAGACATTGTCCTCTAGTTCCTTTTCATATGTTCCTTTTGTAGGTAGTCAACATGGAATCTAGAAACCCCAAACTTGTAGCCTAGTAAGATCTGATGAACCCCAAGTTTTAGGACTAGATTACAATCCTAAAAAAATTCTAGTACTATCTCAAGTCACTGACACAAGATAAATGCCCCCAAATTCACAGGAAAAATCCCTTCTTTTTAGGAGAATCCTGATACAATCAATCCTCCCAGAAGGGATTACAATATTTTTTCAATAGTTGGTGACAGAATGTTGAATAGCTTTATAATGGACATAGTCAAGCTAATTAACATATTCTAGAAATTGGAGAATAGTTTTACAGTAGGATACATCTAAACAAATCAATATTTTGAAGAAATTATTAGGAAGATGGAGATAGATACAAAGAGGGGAGTAGTTTGGGCCTGGATTATATAGGAGGTGCTAATGAAAGGATCAGTTAAGGCTGTAATGGTGAACCTATGATACATGTGTCAGCATTGACACATGTAGCCATTTTCAATAACACACGGCCATATGTAGGCTGAACACACCTCAAGGCCCAGCAGCTGCCCCAGGAGCCACTGTAAAGGATAATTTTAGCATTGTGACCTAAACTATATTAATTATTTGGTCACTATTGATATCCCAAATATAAAAAAAAATACCCAAGTCAGCTGGAAATTTATGGTGATTTAATTGATATAATGGAAAGAAATTTAAGAAGGGAGAAGGAAAGGGTGTAGGATTTCTCCTGCCTGGCTTGTGCTGGGTGAAAAAATTAGAGGTAACTAGAAGGTAAGGTTTTGGAGAGAAAAAAAAAGGAAGGAATCAGCCTGAACTCCAAGAGGGCTCAGCCAAGATGCTGAACCTAAATTAGCTCAAGGGCAAACTCACCGCCAAAACCCAGACAAATAGCTGCCACCATGCCAAGATGTTGGAACACTTAGCCCGATGCCAGCCAGAGACTCCTTTCCAGGAAAAAAGAGGCTGAAGAGAGGAAGTGACATGCCTTATATAGACGGTTTTGTGTCACTTTCCTACATCTCATTTGTACCAATGTTAGCTTACTTGACTTAGGACAGTCCTGGGGTCTGTCCACTGTTTCCACACATGTCTGTTGAAGGCCATTTCCTCAGATAATTAAATCTTTGAGTATGGTGCAGACATTCCTGACCTTGTTAAACTAAGTAGGGTGGAGCAATGTAGAGTTCCCAAGACCTGATTCCGTTAGACCAAGTATCTCCATTGTTACTAATCAGGAAATAGCTAAATCAGATCTTCTAAAGTACAGTCTGAGTAGGGTGGAGTAGTTTTAAAATTCACACCACCTGCCATGGCCTTGATCATGCTCTGACCTGACCTGACCCAAAGGGAGGGCTGCTCAACAAGCTGGGGAGGGGGAGGGGGACAGTAGGCAGTGTGCCCCAGGTGGCTGGGGCGGTGGGGCTCCAGCGGGGGAGGAAGAGTGTGGAAGAAGTGAAGGAGCCCATGTGGACAGGCAGGCTGGCAGGTGGCAGCTGCTGCTCTTGCAACTCTCTCAGGTCAGCCTGCTGGGGAGGGGCAGGGTGGGATCAGGCCTATGGAAGACTAGGCAGGGCTCCAGCCCACATGTAATGGAGGAGTGTCTGGAACAAATTACCAGACATTTTTAGTACCCTGAATAATATAGCAATGGCTTTACTCACGATTTTTCCCTCTACATACTTTTGTGAGACCTTATTCTCAGTGTTAAATAATATCAAAACCAACAGAAGAAACAGATTGACAGATGAAGTTAGTAGGGCTTGCTTGGGCTTGAAGTGTACAAAAAAACCCCTTCAACTGAAGATTTAGCCAATGAAATTCAGCAACAAAAAAGTCACTAATAGGAAGGTTAGTTAAAGAATTCCCCCTTCCCTTCACTTATCTTAGTTCATGGCACCCCACACAAATTAAATAATATCAAGACCAACAGAAGGAATGACTGACATATGAACAAAGAAGTCACTAAGCAGGTAAGTTAAATAATTAGTTTTTGGCTTATTAAATACAGTTATATATTACAAGTATACATTTTTGTTATTTAAATTATAAATATCACAAAATTATGTGGGGGGGGGGGTTTCCCTCAAAGTGACATACTACCCCAGTTATGCTAGGTTTTTTGGCAAATTTTGACATACCAAGCTCAAAAGGTTGCCCATCACTGAGTTAAGCCATTGGACTTGACATCCTGGAAGAACTTCAATAGATACAATACAATACAAAGAGATAATATGAAATATTTCTAATACAAAAGGGTACTCAAGATTGATACTTAAGATCTGATCATGTCACTCTGGGTTTTGTTGCTCCAGGCAAGTTCCCAGATAAATTCCAAAGACCCAACCCAAACACTTAAAACTGTCCTACAGTGAATAGGTGGGGAGATATTTTTGGAGATATTAATAACTCTTATTATTACCTTTCTGTACCCCTTTCTTTGGCACCCCAAGACAGACAACCTTTGGATTTTAAAGGAGAAAGCTACAAGTTTGCTTCTTTGCCTACCCTCTGGTTGAATAAGAATAGAGGCAGAGCATTTTGTTCATCTTCATCTGTAAAGAAGCCTCTTAAGATAGTGGGGAAGAGAAAAGTGGACACTCTACTCTGTAGCCATTCTAAAGATCTCCTGATTTCTGGCATCCAGAAGACTTGACTATTGCCCAGAATGGGGTTGGAGTCCTTCAAATGGAAGGGCTTTAGAAAAAGATGTCACAAAGAGTATAAACTGGAGTAGTAGAAGGAAGTGGAAGCTTTTTCCTGGGAATCCAGAGCAAAAAGATGTGTTTCAACCTGTGAATCTTAAAATTTCTCAGACTTGTGAATGTTAAAAATTCTCAGACTCTACCTTAGAACATTTGGTTAAGACTATTCCCCATTTTAAACAATGAAGGGATCTTAGATCAGGAATGTGAGACCTCTACTCCACCCCTACTTAAGCATGCTTTAGGGGAGAAACTCCTTGCTGAACAATGAAAAATACTTAAACCCATACTTATAGTAAGGCAAAAGTTCTTAAGCTGTGCCTATTTTTAGATCTAATACAAAAGGGTGCTAAGTACCTATAAAGGTCAGGCAACTTGTGAATTTACAAGGGGCAAAGAGGTGAGAAACTTACTCAGAGGTTTTTCAGGTGTGAACTTAATCAAAAGTTCAAGCCTTCTTAGGGGTGAATTAAGAATGGTCTGTCCTTTGGAAAACATCTACTGTGATTGGTAGATGTGAGAACTTAGGGGACAGCCTCAAGGGAGTCTCAGAGGAACTCTCTCTGGAAATGGCAGCTGGCCAAAGCTGAACTGGTGTCTCTCTGAACACTAGAATCCTTGCTTGGACAAATCTTGTGGTGAGTGGATAAAAGGGCTGACTGATCTCTCTTTTAAGGCTTGGGCCTGGGCTGGCCTGGGCTGGCCTATCTTTTTCTCATTATTTCCTTTTTCTCTCTCTCTCCCTTTCTTTAATTCCTCATTTGTATGAATTAAAATCTCTATAAAACCCAGCTGACTTGGGTATATTTAATAATTGGGAATTTTCCCCTGGCGACTACCTTATATTTGATTTAAAACAAGACGCTGTCTTGAAACCATATTTTCTGCGGTCAAAATTTAAGCCTCCAATTCTTTTATCTGTAACAGTTTATGTCTTCCACTATTTTAATCACTACAAACCCAGCTCTCAGAGGAGGCTGCTAAGGAGACAGTCAGCCACATATGGCCAGTCTCTCAATTTTCTCTGACCTATTTACGAAAGATAAAAATGATGACAAGTGCCCCACTCAAAAATGAGCACAAGTGCCCCACTCAACTCAAATAAACAAAATGTAGAGTCAGAAGGTAGAAGGAAAAAGAGGTAGTTGTTCCCTTCATGAAAGAGAGCACTTCAATGATGGGCTAAAAAAAGTGACTGACTAGGCAGCAAGCAGGCAATATATACAAATTCCCAACACAAAGCTCCTCCCACCTCACTTGTCAGACCCCCACACTGGACTTTGATTTACAATCCACTTCCAAACCAGTTCAGGTGAGATGAGGGGATCAACCAAGTTGTTTATTGTCCTTTCTGTCTTTCATTAGTCTCCCTCCCAAGCTTTTCCCAAAGTCCTCAATCATCCCAAAGTAATAAACTAGCCTTTGTAAACTGAATGTTCATTCTGAGAATAGCACATTCAATTTTGTCTCATATAGTGCCCCCTTTTTTTCAGAGATGTGTTATTTTCACTTGTCTCAGTTTCCCTTTCTAGGTACAGTATAACAAACAATACAAATAAAAGTCCATAAATTTCCAGTCCAAATACAAACAGTCCAGTCTCATCACTGTCCTTCTGAATGTCACCTTCAGGGCTGTCCTTCCAAATCCTCAGCTGTCCAGGAGACAAGTAGAGTTGTTGACCTCTTTACTTGAGTGTAGTGGGTCCATCCTTCCTCAGCTATCTTTTTTATTTTAAACTCTTACCTTCCATCTTAGAATCAATACTAAGTATTGGTTCTAAGACAGAAGAGGATAAGTGCTAGGCAATGGGGGTTAAATGACTTGTCTAGGGTCACAGAGGTAGGAAGTGTCTGAGGCAAAATTTGAACCCAGAACCTCCCATCTCTAGGCCTGACTTTCAATCCACTGAGACAACCAGCTGCCCTCCTCAGCCATCTTTACAGCTACATCCACTACTAGGAGGACCTGGAAGAGTATCTCTCAGACTGGGGTCAATCCATTGTCTTTATCAGAAACTAGTCCTTTAGCCAGAGAGTTCCCTTCTTTCTCCTGCTAACTACAGGATCATATTCTGTTCTCCCCCATCAAGGTAGCAGGGGCAGCCAAGCCTGGATGCATGCAGGCCATCCTTTAGTCACTGGATTCAGGATTTTGGAGAGGGAAGCCACTGGCCTCTTTTCTCCTCCAAAGATCCCCTGATATTCAGAAATGTAGGGGGCAAGAGGGAGCTTAAAACACATAAAATCACATTGCTTAAAACACCTAAAATAGATTTACAAAAACAGACATGAAAGAGTTAAATAACTTTGCCTCAGGTTCCCCAATCTGCAGGAGGGGGAGACAGGCCCCTGAGAGATAACACACTCAATTCTGTCTCACATATACTTTTTTATTATTGATTAAATAATAATGAATCAAGATACACTCTCAGGAAAATCTTAATCATAACAGTTCCAAAGCAGAAGAGTACTAAGGGCTAGGCAATTGGGGTTAAGTGAATTGTCCAGGGTCACACAGCTAGGAAATATCTGAAACCAGATTTGAACCCAAAATCTCCTGTCTCCAAGCAGGATGCTCTATCCACTAAGCCACCTAACTGTCCCTTGATACAAATTTTAATAGTCATTTTTTGACATTTTGCAATCCATGTTCTATTCTTCCCTTGCACTCTTCTTCAAGACAGCAGGTAGTATGATATAGATTGCATATGTATTATTAGATGAAATATATTTCCCCGTTCATCATGCTGTGAAAGAAGATACATATCACTTACACTGGAGAAAATCTCTTGGAAGAAATGAAGAATGGTACGCTTCAATTTGCATTCAAACTCAGTTAGTTCCTTCTATGGCAGTGGATATAGCCTGGAAACTGCAATGTTTTCAAGATGTCAGTTTGACAGCGGGGTGGAGGATGGAGAACAGAAACTGGAAATAGGGAGACCAATTAAGAGACTGTTACAATAGCTTAGAGAAGAGGCAACGAGAGTCTGATGGTGACACAGTAGATAGAATGCCAAGTCAGGAGTCAAGAAGACCTGAGTTCAAATCTAACCTCGGGCACTTACTTACTAGCTATGTGACCCTCAGCAAGTCATTTAACCTCTATTTGCCTCACTTTCTTCATCTGTAAAAAGGGGGATAATAATAGCACCTACCTCCCAGAGTTGTTGTGAAAAATCAAATAAGATAATATTTGTAAAGCATTTAGCATGGTGCCTAGCACATAGTAGATACTATATAAATGTTAGCTGTGTCCTGTTTGGGGCAGATAGGTGGTATAGTTAGATAAAGTGTTGGGCCTGGAGTTAGGAAGACCTGAGTTCAAATATCACAGACACAAATATCAAATGACATAGACACTTAGAAGCTAGGACCCTGCTCAAGTAGTTAAACCCTGTTTGCCTCACTTTCCTCAACTGTAAAATGAGCTTGAGAAGGAAATGACAAAACCATAGTATCTTTGCTAAGAAAAATCTCCAAATGGGGTCAAAAAGAGTTGGACATGTTTAAATAGCACAACATTTTCTATTTAGTATCTTAAAAAACAAACAAACAAACCCCCACCTTCTGTCTTACAATCTTTAGTATGTCAGTTTCAAATAGTAAGGACTAGACAATTGTTAGTGACTTGCTCAGGGTCACACAGTTAAGAAATGTTTGAGGTCAGATATGAACCCAGCACCTCCTGTCTCCAGGCCTGGCTCTCTCTATCCACTGAACCATCTAGCTGCTCCTTCTTACCTATTTTTGAAGAAAAGCAGTGATTGTAGAAGTAGAGAAAATCAAACAGATTCTGCTTCCTTCTTAAAGCTTTTTCCTTGATCTTCTAGCTAAAAGTTCCTTGAGACCAGGTTGTTGTTTTTTTTTCTTTCTTTAAGTCCTTACCTTCCATCTTAGAATCAATACTGAATATTGGTTCCAAAGCAGAAAAGTGGTAAGAGCTAGGCAATGGGGGTTAAGTGACTTGCTCAGAATTGAATAGCACAACATTTTCTATTTCACTATCTTTTTATTAATCCTTTCCTTCTGCCTTGCCTTTTGTCTTAGAATCTATACTAGCTATCACTTCCATACTGTAAGGGCTAGGCAGGGGGGTCAAGTGACTTGCTCAGTATCACACAGTTAGGTAATCCCTGAGGCCAGACATTTCTAGGTATGGCTCTCAAGCTATTGAACCATTTAGCTGCCCAACCATGACATTTTTTCATCTTATTATACTATTGTATGGCCAGCCAAGACACCTGGTTAAGGCTTCCTCAACCTCTGTCTTTTACCTGTCTCCCAGTTTGCCCTGATTTCATTTCTCTGGGCTTGCTTGTCTCCTCAAGGGGCTAATGAGACTCCCAATGCTCCATTTCTATCCCTGCTCCACCCTCAAATTCCTGAGAAACAAATCCATTTGGGACTCAAGTCCAGCAAAGAGTAGAGAAGTGAAGAAAGATCCCCAGAGGACAAATGAATCAGGTATAGAATAGGCAATTTTATTCTCATCTATAAAGGGGAATGCTGAGCAATAAAGATTGCAGACAAGCATGTGGCCCCTTTGGTCTAAGATCCTCTGCTGAAGGCAGCATGTGCAATACATATGAGAAAGACTTTCATCCAAACACTCAAACATTTTCAAGGAAAAACAGTTAACTATTTAAAGAGATGGCTTTTCATTCACTGGCAAATTAATTTGCATCAAGTCCCTCAGCTTGAAAATCTCCAGAGAAGCTGACTCTACAGTCTCTCCAGGCAGTTCCTTATACTTTTGAGGAGTGCTGGTTGTTTGGAAGGTTTTCTTTCCATCTAGCCCAAATCGACCTCTCTCTGTCTCCCACTCTCTCTCTCGTAGTTCTATTTCCTAAGACGACTCAGAAAAAGTCTAATTCTCCTTCTACATCTAGTAGTCATGTCTACTCTTTGTGACCTCATGGACAAAAACTATCCATGGAGTTTTCTTGGCAAGACTTCTGTATGGGGTGGAAATTGAGGGCACCTTGAAAATTCCAAAGTTCATCCTCTTTAACCAGAATTAAACAATATGACCTAGGAAATCCATCACTTAAAATATAATGCTTTATAGAGAGACAAAGAGAAATGTAGGGGCACTGCCTCAAGTCATTGACCTAAGACAACTACTCCCAAAGATTTACAGAGAGAGAGAGAGAGAGAGAGAGAAAGAGAGAGAGAGAGAGAGAGAAAGAGAGAGAGAGAGAGAGAGAGCTGTCCATATCTGCCTCTGACTCACCAGAGTGAAGCCTCACTCATTAACTTACAGGCAAAATCCTCCCAATACAAAATGTATTTCCTGAATCTCCAATACCCTTCCCCTACTGATTGCACTGAGAGACACCTTAAGAATCCTGCTGTCTTGGATCCCAGGGCAAGGTTACAACGACAACAGAATACCTTGTTAACAGGGTGGAAAGCCCAGCTACCTAAAGCCTCCACACCTTCACCTACACCTTTAGCTTCTGCTGCTAGCTGGGGAAGATATGACCTCAGGACTCATTAATACTCCATCAGTCTAATCTAGTCAATAAGCAGAGCAGAGAGGAAGCTCCTTCAGGACAGAATTGCCCAAACCTACAGAGCTAGCAAATAATCAGAGGAGCAAGATTACAGCCAATGACAGGGGACAAAGAAGGAAAGAATATGAATAAACAACAGACAAAGAAAAAATAAATTACAACTGACAGCTTCTATCCAGGTAATGAACAAAGAGCAAATGGAACAGAGGAAGACCAAGGAACACCAAGCAAAAACATAGTAACTCCTGCAAATTGGACTCAGATTTTGGAAGAACTCAAAACACAATTCAAAAAACAATTAAGAGAGGCTGAAGACAATTGGGAAAAGAACTTAAAAAGCAAAATAAGTCATCTGGAACCAGAGGCACATGATCTAAAACAAGAAAATAGTGTCTTGAAAGCCAGAACTGACCAGCTTGAAAATGAAGCAAAGAAAGTGAAAGATGATTTACAAAGAAAAACAGACCAGAAGGAGAAGGATGACCAAAAATCCAGGAATGAAATTCAGTCTTTAAAAATTAGAATCCAACAACTAGAAGCAAATAACTTCACAAGGCAGCAAGAGTCTATAAAACAAAATCAAAAGAATGAAAAAATTGAGGAAAATATGAAAGTTCATTGATAAAACTACATCCCTAGCAACCGGCTCTTCAGTAACATGTTCTAGGACTTTGCTAAGAATTGAAGTCAAATTGTTTTTTCTTCTTTCCAAGATGAGGGTTCTCTAAATATTAGCTCTCCTTCCCAGCTTTGGGTCATTTGTAAATTTTATAAGCATAATATCCATCTCTAATCCTGCAGTGTCTCCCTGATAGGCCAAAGTATTCCAAAGTTTATTGGTGTCCCCTCAGCCAATTCTCAGGACCTATAAAAATGGAGATTTGAACCCAAGACTTCAATCCCCAGAAGTCATTGGTAATTTCGAGAATTCCCTATAATCTCACCTGAGTCTCCACCTGGGCGAGATCACAATTAGTATTTAAACTACCTCTTCTATGCTCTGCTCTCCCATTGCAATAATGTAGTAAGTAAACTTTGAATGGGCTAATCATCCCTGGGGACAAATGTGGTTATTATTTTGTATCTTTGATTCTAAAAATCCTTAATAAACCTCATAAAATTCAATATTTTTATTACTAGAGACTAATTTAATTTTTACAGTTTTGGCTACCACAAGATTTGGACGAGAACTTCTCAATTTTTTTAAGGTAGCCTAGATAATTTTTTTAAAGCCATGTTTCTCCTGCCAAGGCTTTCTGATTCAGCTCCCTCCTCCTGACCTTCTTGACCAGGATAGCTCACCTGGTCCCAGCCCTGAACACCCACCTCCTGCTCCTGCTCTTGCCTCCAGTCATCTACTCTGGACCTGCTTGACTCAGATCACTCTCCAGGTCCCAACCTGCCCCAGCCCAGCCCCAGCTGATCTCCAGCCTCTGAGCCAGATAACCCCAGGATAGCCCCAGGACCCAGGCTGCTGGTAGATGCCCCTGTGTCTTCAGGAATCACAAATCAACTGGTAAAAACTGGGGTGTTCTTCCCTTAGGCTACAATTAACCTCTACATGGCAGGGGACCAGGGGTGAGGGAGGGCAATGAGGAGAAGGAAGAAACTTTTTCAAACAGGAAGTATGGCATATTCTATGAGAGACCAGTGCATTTCCTATTTCAAAGGATGTTTTTTCATGAGTGTACTGATTCTTTTTTTATCTCACCTGAGATTCAGGAAAGAAATTCATCTCCCTGCAACTCTTTGCCAGTCAGACCTACCCAATTCGAGATTCCAAAAACCCACCCTCACTATGGGAGGGCAGCTGGGTGGCTCAGTGGATTGAGAGCCAGGCCTAGAGACGGGAGGTCCTGGGTTTAGATCTGGCCTCAGACACTTCCTAGCTGTGTGACCCTGGGCAAGTCACTTAACTCTCATTGCCTAGCCCTTACCACTCTTCTGCCTTGGAACCAATTCCATAGTTCTGACAAACGGTATCTCAATGGATAAAAACAAACAAAGAAAAAAACCCCAAGGAACTTTAAAGAGACTGGAGGTTATATTTTTAAGGCATTTCAGACTCCAATGTTTTATAAAAAAACCTCTATATTTTATTGCACTTTGCTGATTGTTTTGTTCAAGTTTTAATTTTCTTGGTTTTAAGTTTATATATTAATGTATTCAATACTATTGTGTTACATGGAATCATTTTAATGTACCGGGTTTTAACTACTGTTATATTCTGTTACTTTTCACCTATAACTATACTGAACAAATATTATTGAATAAGTCCACATACAAAAACAGCCTTTTTAATTTGATGTAGTCAAAATTATTTATTTTACATTTTGTCATTCTTTCCAAGTCTTGCTTGGTTTTAAAATTATTCCCTTCCCAAAGGTCTGACATGTATACTATTCGGTGTTCACATAATTTATATATAATTTCCTCCTTTATATTCAGGTCATTCACCCATTCTGAGTTTATCTTGGTGTAGGGTATGAGATGTTGATCCAAGCCTAATCTCTCCCACACTGTCTTCCAATTTTCCCAGCAGTTTTTTATCAAAGAGTGGATTTTTGTCCCAGAAGCTGGGGTCTTTTAGCTTGTCATATACTGTCTTGTTAAGGTCGCTTACGCCAAGTCTATTCCACTGATCCTCCTTTCTGTCTCTTAGTCACTACCAAGTTGTTTTGATAACCATTGCTTTATAGAATAGTTTGAGATCTGGTACTGCAAAGCCACTTTCCTTTGTATTTTTTTTCATTATTTCCCTGGGTATCCTCCATCTTTTGTTCTTCCAAATGAACTTTGTTATGTTTTTTTATAATTCAGTAAAAAAAGTTTTTTGGTAGTTCAATGGGTATGGCACTAAATAAATAGATACATTTGGGTAGGATGGTCATTTTTATTATGTTAGCTGGTCCTACGCATGACCAGTTAATGTTTTTTCAATTGCTCAAGTCTAGTTTTAGTTGTGAGGAAAGTGTTTTGTAGTTGTATTCATATAGCACCTGTGTTTGTCTCGGCAGATATATTCCTAAGTATTTTATATTGTCTAGGGTGATTTTAAATGGAATTTCTCTTTCTAATTCTTGCTGCTGAGAGGTGTTGGAGATATATAGAAATGCTGATGACTTCTATGGGTTTATTTTGTATCCTGCAACTTTGCTAAAGTTGTTGGTTATTTCAAATAGTTTTTTGGTTGATTCTCTAGGATTCTTTAAGTAGACCATCATGTCATCTGCAAAGAGTGATAACTTGGTCTCCTCATTGCCCATTTTAATACCTTCAATTTCTTTTTCTTCTCTGATTGCTACAGCTAGTGTTTCTAGTACAATGTTAAATAATAGAGGTGATAATGGACATCCTTGTTTCACTCCTGATCTTATTGGGAAGGCTTCTAGTTTGTCCCCATTGCAGATGATGTTGGCTGCTGGTTTTAGGTATATACTGTTTATTATTTTTAGGAAAGGCCCTTCTATTCCTATGCTTTCTAGTGTTTTCAATAGGAATGAGTGTTATATTTTGTCAAAGGCTTTTTCTGCATCTATTGAGATAATCATGTGATTTTTGTCAGTTTGCTTGTTAATATGGTCAATTTTGTGGGTGGTTTTCCTAATATTGAAACATACTTGCATTCCTAGTATGAATCCTACCTGGTCATAGTGAATAACCCCCGTGATTACTTGCTGGAGTCTTTTTGCTAGTATCCTATTTAAGATTTTTGCATCTATATTCATTAAGGAGATTGACTACATCAAATTAAAAAGGTTTTATACAAACAAAACCATTGTAACCAAAATCAGAAGGGAAATAACAAACTGGGAAACAATCTTCATAACAAAAACCTCTGACAAAGGTCTAATTACTCAAATTTACAAAGAACTAAATCAAGCCATTCTCCAACTGATAAATGGGCAAGGGACACGAATAGGCAGTTTTCAGATAAAGAAATAAAAACTATTAATAAGCACATGAAAAGTGTTCTAAATCTCTTATAATCAGAGAAATGCAAATCAAAACAACTCTGAGGTATCACCTCTCACCTAGCAGATTGGCTAACATGACAGCAAAGGAAAGTAATGAATGCTGGAGGGGATGTGGCAAAGTCGGAACATTAAATCATTGCTGGTGGAGTTGTGAATTGATCCAACCATTCTGGAGGGCAATTTGGAACTATGCCCAAAGGGCAATAAAAGAATGTCTACCCTTTGATCCAGCCATAGCACTGCTGGGTTTGTACCCCAAAGAGATAATAAGGAAAAAGACTTGTACAAGAATATTCAGAGCTGTGCTCTTTGTCGTGGCAAAAAATTGGAAAATGAGGGGATGCCCTTCGATTGGGGAATGGTTGAACAAATTGTGGTATATGTTGGTGATGGAATACTATTGTGCTCATAGGAATAACAAACTGGAGGAATTCCATAGGAACTGGAATAACCTCCAGGAAGTGATTCAGAGCGAAAGGAGCAGAGCCAGGAGAACATTGTACACAGAGACTAATACATTGTGGTACAATTGAATGTAATGGACTTCTCCATTAGTGACAATACAGTGATCCTGAACAACCTGGAGGGATCTATGAAAAAAAAACACTGTCCACATTCAGAGGAAAAACTGTGGGAGTAGAAACACCAAAGGAAAAACAATTGCTTGATTACATAGATCGAGGGGGATATGATTGGGGATGTAGACTCTGAATGAACATCCTAGTACAAATACCAACAATATCGAAATGGATTCTGGTCAAGGACACATGTAATATCTGGTGGGACTGTGTGTCAGCTATGGGAGGGGAGGGGAGGGAGAAGGAGAGGGAGGAATAGAAAATGATTTTTGTAACCAGGGAATAATGTTCAAAATTGACCAAATTAAAAAAAATTTTTTTTTAATTAAAAAAGTTCATGTTAAGAACTCTAACTTAATAAAATAGAAATAAATAAATAAATAAAAACAACCTTTTTTTACTTTGTAAATTGTCACATAGAGGATAGATGGACTTCATCAAATTGGTTAAAATTGTATAACAATCTTTGGAAAATTTAATGAACTAAATATCTCAAATTGATTTCAAAGGGTTTTTTAAGATATGAATTTTAGATTTTTTTTCAACAATTCTGATCATTTTGCCTGCCTCTAACAGGAGGTAAGGTCCATTTTATTAACTGAAGTGAAAAACAATTATAATCCCCACCTCCCACATTTATAAAAATATAAATGGATGGGACATCACAGTCCCATCATACCAAAGGAGCTGGGAAGTTAATCCCAGGGCATGGTATCCCTGCATGGCTCCCAAAAGAGGAGCATCTCTCATTTATAACTCTTCAGCTCACTTTACCCTTTCACCAGAATGATATCTAGATTTATTGATGATGTTCTCGACCCAAATAAGTTTTACTTTGTTTAAAAATGTATTTTCCAAGGTTGAAAGATTTGCTACGTCTGTAAAAATTGTGACAAATATCCATCAATTCATAGGTTTTTTTATGTCATACAGCAACTTATGTGAAATATGATAATGAGTTTGTTTGCTATGGTAATTAATTGGGCTATTGCAAATTTTGGAGATTTTGATACTTTTTGAATTTGCATTTCATGTTGTACTACTGTTCTTTATAAAAAACTGTTACCTTGTGAAATTCATTTGCTTGTACTCACAATGAATCATGGCCAGATATGAAGAGTAAATTGATCTCATTTTTGGTGAGAAGCCTTGTATTCTATATTTCCTTAGCTGACACAGTGTGTCAATGATTATAAGCTATATTTTTGAATTAAAAATTCTTTTATTATTATATTTTTCTTCCATATGCAATATACCATTTCAGTTTTTTATTTTTTCTCTCCTTTTTATATTTGAAGCACATGCCAGCAGTCTTAATATTTTATATAATTTTTTTTTATTTTGCCATAATATAAGTTTAAAATACATTTGCTTTAATGGCAATGCATGCCCCAAAAGCTTGAGACTATAAAAATGATGCCACTAATTATTTAAAGAAAATTTATGGGTCTTAGTTTAATGATTCTGTCTGATTCCAGGACAAGAGAATACAAAAAAGGAGCACAGACAACCTGAATAGTGCCAAAAGAGCACACAGGTCAAAAAAAAGAAGAAGAAGAAGAAGAAGAAGAAGAAACCAATCCAGGAAGGATTGATGCACTTCTAAGTCAATACAAAGGACTTGAACCTAGTGTGAGACTCGAGGTTGAGAAGCTTGACATGCATTTAGATGTAGGCTTTCCTTGTATCTATACTCTTTGTGAAAATACTTACAGACAAGTATCTCAAATTTGGCTCCTACCTGGCTCCTATAATCTAATCCCTTTTCTGTCTTTCATAGTGTGGCAACTTTCTGTAGTTCTGGCTACTGACTGGGTAAATGCTTAATTGCTTATACCATTTTAATTGGGCCCTGATTCAAGGAGCTGTTATAGATTTATCTTTTTAATTTGGATTTTTTTGATGTTTTTTTCTTTCACTTGACAATTTCATATGCCTCATAACTCAGCCATGCATCCCTAAATGATCCCTGTGTTTTTCAATCACCCTCTTCAGGGAGGTATGTAAAAATGTAAAAATTATTATTATTTTATATTGCAAAGTTTAAATTCCTTTTGAGAGTAATTTAGGTTAAGAAACATGCCACCTCTCCAAATCCAAAAAGTGAACTGTTTAGAGAAGACAGTATAAAGATGCCTCCACAGACAACACCCTGCACCAGAAGATTCAGAGTGAACTTTGGGATGTGGTGATTTGAACTATGTGGGATTTAAATGCATTTGTTTTGTATGTATACTCTTATGACAAAAGGGACTGCCCCCTAACTGGCTTTTTGTCAATATACCTAGTAATCATTGATTTTGTTCTCTTTTCCTTTTATCCACAAATTATTGCAATCTTTAAATTGATTATGTTTCCATGATCCTTTTGGGGAAACTGGTTTCCCAATAGGATCACAGGGGGATATGTAAAAATGTAGATTTGAACCCTAGACTTCAATCCCCAGAAGTCCTTGGTATTTCCCATAATTTCCTATAATCTTACCTGAGTCTCCACCTGGGCAAGATCACAATTGGTATTTAAACTGGCAGTAATGCCTACCTCTTCTATACTCTTCTATGCTTTGATCTCCCATTGCAATGATATAGTAAGTAAACTTTGAATGGGCTTATCAGCCCTGGGCACAAACGTGATTATTATTTTGTATCCTTGATTCTAAAAATCCTTAACAAACCTCAGAAAATATAATGTTTTTATTACTAGAGACTAATTTAATTTTTACAGACCCTGGTTGAGGTTTGCCCATGTCTAGTGATTTATCTCCTTGGTGAGCATCATGCAATCTCAATGGTGATTTACTTATCTTGAGTTTCCACTTTCTGTTAACCCTTTTTGATCTGTCCTTTGAAGTCTCATCCTCATTCTCATTCAGAGAAAATGGAAACAAGATATCCATTAAGTACCTCTGCCTTTCCTTTATTATAACTGCCCCCATCTATTTAGGGCATAGATCACACCCTTTTGTTGATCTTCCTCTTGTCCCCAACATAACAGCTATTTTTTTAGTCCTTTGGATTCTTGGTAGTGTTAACTTGGGAAAAACACAGAGCTGCTAAAGTAGTCAGAAAAACCAAGTCTTTAATCAGGAAAGGATTAGGTCCAATAATCAATCACTATCACAGAGCCCAGAACCAAAAACTTCATAGGGGTTCCCTTGGAGAATGCATGGCTAGATGAATTCTCTGAAGAACAAAAGAACTTGGGGAACTCATATATCTTTTGGGGAATTAAAGACAGGGAAGTATGATTGATGGACATTACCATGGTTACAAGGAAATGTGAGGTCCAAACTACAGTGACAGGTTACAAACAGACTTGGGAAAGAAACCATAGCCAGAGGCTGGGATATCAGGAAGTGACCTACTTACAATGGATAATAAAAGAATGATCCCTACACAGATGTTGGTCTCCTTGGGAACAGATCTCTGATACAATGGGGGAAACTTCTAAGACTAAAAGGGTACTTAGCATTTGCTTAGGTCTTCTAGCCCCATCTAAACTAGAGTCATCAAGTACTTTAAGGTCTATTGTTCAATCTGAAACCTCCCTTTGTAAAGATAATTGTAGCATGATGACTTAAAATCTAAATTTAATTGGTCACCAGGGAAAATCCCAAATAATAAAATACCCAAGTCAGCTGGAAATTTATGGTGATTTAATTGATATAGTAGAAAGAGATTAAGAAGAAGGAAGAAGGAAAGGGAGTAGATTTCTCCCACCTGGCTAGTGCCAGAAAGAAGACCAGAGGCTCTAGAAAGTAAGGAGGAAGGAACCAGCCTGAACTCCAAAAGGGCTCAGCCAAGATGTCTGAGCCTGAATCAGCTCAAGGGCAAACTCACCGCCAAACCCAGACAAATAGCTGCCACCACGCCAAGATGTCAGAATGCTTAGCACGCTGCCATCCAGAGTTGCCTCTCCGGGGAAAGAAGGAGAGAGAGGAAGTGATGTGCCTTATATAGATGGTTTTACATCACTTTCCTGCATCTCATCTGTATCAATGATAACTTAGCTTGACTTAGGACAGCCCAGGGGTCTATCCGCTTTTTCTACACATGGCTGTTGAAGGCCATTTCCTCAGATAATTAAATCTTTGAGTATGGTGCAGGTATCCTGACCTTGTTAAATTGAGTAGGGTGGAGAAATGTATAGTTCCCAAGACTTGATTCTGTTAAACCAAGTATCTCCATTGTTACTAAAAAGGAAATAGCTAAATCAGATCTTCTAAAGTATAGTCTGAGTAGGGTGGAGTAATTTTAAAATTCACACCTTGGGGTGAATTCTCTTGGGACAAGGGCAAACTTGGGGTTTCCAGATTTCAAGTTGACAGTAGCCTCACCTCACCTTGGGCTTCAGTATTCTTAATACTTCTTTTTTTTTTTAAAGAAGGTTACCATGATTCTGTATATTTACTTATTCTTGGTAACCAGTCCTGACTTTCATCTTCCATCAACAAAAAATGGCTTTTAAAAAATGTATTGATATATGTTTTAATGTCATTTCAATTTCACAATGTATTCCTCCCCTTGCCCAAAGAAGCATTGTTCTGTCCAGTTCTGGTTCAGATTCCAAGGAGGAGACACACAGGGTAATGCAATACACAAGAGGTACTTTATTCAAGCTATAGCTTGGGCCTCCACAAGAAGTAGAAGACCCTGAGCATTGCAGAGGTCTGGTTTATATAGAGGGCTAGGGGTGGGGGTCATCTTGAGAATCATGCACCAGAAGTGAAGACACTTCAATCTTAGTCCCAGATGTTTCCTTTTTAACATTGGTCAGTCAGTGACCTAGGTCAGGTCTGTGAAACCTAGACTTGAGATAACATATGGCAGTACATAAATAAGGACGTGGTAATTGTAGTAGTAATTTTAGTTCTTGGGACAAGGGGCCCTGTTTAGGGTATTTTCTGGAGGCCAAGTTCCTATGATATCAGTATGTTTCTTCAGCATCCCTTAAAATAAAGAATACAAAGAAAATGTTTAGCAAAACCCGCCAATACATCCAAAACATTGACATTACATGTGATATAGGATGGGAAAAATAGAAAATATTTTTTTTATTTTATATTATAAAACTAAGAAGGTGGGAGTTGCTCATTCATCTCTCTTTAGTACAAAATCTTGTCTTTAGAATTTTGCAAAATCCACTTTTCGTTGTTCTTTCCATCTCTATTGTTTCAGTCATTATGTGTATTGTTTTTCTGGTTCTGCTCACTTCCCTTTGTGTTAGTTCAAATAGCATGCTTTTTTTAAAGTTCTTTTAAAATATTTTTATAAATTGGTTATTAAAGATCAATAAAAATCTATCAGTCTTGTTTTACAACTACTTACATTTAAATGAATGAATTTCAAAGTATAAAATATCTATAACAGCTTATCACTCATTCCTTCTGAATCTGTACTAGCTTTTTATTTCTTTCCTTTTTTTGTCCATTTATTCCCATGCCCTTCTTAGAATGTCTATCTGCTTTTGATTTTTTTATCTTGCATAATTTCATAAAGGTCTTTACAGATTGCTTTATATCATGCCTCCATCTTTATTGTGTTCCAACACATTAATCTACCATAATTAATTCAGCCATCCCTTTATTGTTACCCATTTAGATTATATTAATTACTCTAACAACAAGCATTTTGAAACAATTTTATATTGTTTAATGTGAACTTAACAGGCACTAAATAAAATGAGCATATCCACATGCAGCAGCATAGAAAAGCAAAAGAGAATTTTACATGAATTAGTGAATCTCTAGTATATACAACTGATTATTCTTTTTAAGCAATAATAAATTCAACATGTAACTTTCAAAACTGTCCTGCTTGTTTTTGATTCTGATCTTCTTTTTGTTCTCTTCTATTCTGCTTTAAAAAAAAAAATTAGGTTAATAGGGTTAAGTGACTTGCCTAGATTCACATAGCTATTGAACTCAGACTTCTTGACTCTAGGCCCAGTGCTCTATTTATCTAGCTAGCTATCTGCACCATCTAGCTGACCTTTCTGTGCAGTTTTTTAAAAGAATCCTTCAAAGATCCTTTTTTAAAAAATCTATCAATAATCTTACTTTCTACTCATCTTTTCTCCCCTCTGGAAGAAGAAAAATATGGGAGGAAAAAATAAACCATGATCTTATAACAACTACGCAATCAAACCAAAAAACTTCTACGTTGTCCTTATCTAAAACTGTATCTCTTCATTCATTTTGAGCTCATCATCTCTCTGTCAGGAGGTATGTTGCATGCTTCAACATTGATTATCTAGGAATCCTGGTTGGTCCATGCACTGATCAGAATTCTTGGTGCTATTAAAAAGCAATCCTTTTTGGTTTGGTTTGATTTTTTATTTTTAGTCCAATGTTTTTAACACCCTTTGTTTTTACACTATTTTATTTTTTATATTCCCTTCCTCTCCTACCTAGGAAGATATATTATACAGAGGATTTTTGTGGGGTTTTTTTCAGTTTCAGTAATGGTAACCAACACAGTTGGAATTATTTTGATCATAATTTTTCAGTATGGTAATGCCAAATCTTTTTTGTATCCTTGGAATCTTCTTCTTCTTCATATGCTTTGTGAATCAGTCTCCTAATGCACACACAATGTTGTTACCTCCAGCACAGATCTCCTCAATATGAACTAGCTCTAATTCAGTTTCTTTATTTATCTTTTTCTCTTGGTTCTTCTCTGAGGAAATCTAGGGCTGTGACATTAGAGTCCAAGTGTGATGTTTGCACTGTCCTTGACAGGGGTAAAAAAGTTTTTCACAAATATTTATAGATCTTTTCTATTTTCTTCTGTTTTTTTGCCCTCTTTGATTTTCCAACATAAAATGCTCTGGGGATGACTGCTTAGTTAGGACTTTCTCCAAGCTTTCTTTTAACTAGAATGTACTTATATACTAAACCTTTGTTGCCTTTCCCTACCAAATCCTCTGTTTGATCTGTAAGTCAAAAATTTGCTTATTAAGGTGCTTTTTAGGCTCTTTTGGTCTCCTTGTTATGGCGATCAATAAACATTCATTAAGTACTCACTTTGCACCAGACACTGTAGTAGGTAAGCCTTAGAGATACAAAGAATAAAATAGCACCTGCTCTAAAGAAACTTACATTCTTGACCTAACGTTTTAGCCAACCTGATAGGTATGAGATGATGACAGATGTTGGTGGGGATGTGGAAAAGTGGAGAAACTAATGTGCTGTTGGTGGAACTGTGAACTGATCTAATCATTTTAGAGACAGATCTAGAACAATGCTCCAAGAGTTAAAGGTTTGTGTAAATCTCTTGACCCCACAATACCACAGTTAGGTTTATTTCCTGAAGTGATATGTTCTAAAATATTTATTTTACCTTTGTGGTGGCATAGAATTGGAAATTGAAGGGATGCCAATCTATTGGGGACTGATTAAACAAGATGTGGCATATGATTGTAATGGAATACAACTGTTCCAAATAATGTAAAGATAGGATTAACAGTCCCATTAATATGATAATTTAAATTTAAGTTTCATGCTAAATATGAGAATTCTAAAGTAATATTGTGGTCACCAATTTTTAAAAAATTAATTCCTAAGTCACAAGTCTGTTAACCACTCTTAACAATTTAGTTTAATAGAGATACAGTAAAAGAGAGAAATGTAGGAAGTAAATAGAAAGTATTGCCTAGTTAGATGCCCTATAATTTCTGTCCAGCTCACCACCCAGCAAGGGCTCTCAAGTCCAAATCTCCACATGGAGTTGTGATAGTCTCTTAAGCCAGGAGTCCTGGTGGTGTCTTCAGCAAGGGTTCCACCAATGTAGCGTCCTCCAGGAAAAGAAGGCCTCTCTGGAGCCAATCTCTCCAGAAGCCAGGAAAGAAAGGCCAGCCACTCACCCATCAAGTGTAAAGATTAAAATTTAGGGAATATGGGGAGACTGAGGCAGGTAGAAATTAGTTTCTCTCTGCAAGGAGTATTATATTTTTTAGAGGTTTATTGAAGATTAAGGATTAAAGAAAATACAGGATAAGAGACACGTGTCCAAGCCATAGAGAGGCCTAGATACAACCTCACCTACATTATGAAAAAAAGCCACATCTGCCCCAAATGGAAGTCCAAGAGCCTGGACAAGACCTTTGCCACCAGGTTAAATCCTTCCTCGATCTCGGCCCACCTCAGAATTCCCGTGAGATTACAAAGCATTTTGGGGAAGTGGAGCAAAGGCTTGTGGGGATTGTAGTCCTGTATTCGAGTCTATTATTTACACAAGTCAACTCAGGATCCAGGGAAAGAGTCTCCTCCTTCAGTCCAGCTCACTTATGCAGAGTCTCTAAAGATGAACTCCAAAGGAGAAGTTCAAAGGAGAAGTCCAAAGGAGAAGACCCTTGGACAGGAAGTTCAGGACTTTTTATTGTCCTTTTTCCACATGACTTCCTGTCCCTTCCCCAATTTATGGGAACCAATCACAGTCTTTCAATTTGCCTAGCACTGCCCAAGGGGGTGGCAGTAGCCTTTGGAGGTGTAAGCTTACTCTAATAAGTGACTGGTGAATTCTCTTACTTTCTGTTAAGTGGGGGTGCTTTGAGTTCTTAATTTGTTTAGCTAATAATAGGTAAAGGGAGAGTTAATCCTATCTTCACAATTCCTCTTGTGATTCATTGGAAGACTGCTCTCACCAATGAATCATTTAACTAACTAACTATAACTATAACTATATTATATATATATATATATATAAGTTATATAACTATAACTAACTTATACCTCTAAAGATCCTCTAGCTAAAGGTGCATACAATATTGCACTTTCTGAAAGGAAACCACAATAGTTGGAGATAAGAGGGAAATAGAAAAGAAAGAACAAAACCAATGTTGGCTAGGCACATTGACAAAAAGTCAGTTGGGGGCAATCTGCTTTGGCATAAGAGTTTTCATTCAGAATAAAGGTGTTCAACCCCCTTCAGTTCAATCAATTACATCCCAAAGTTCATTCTGGATCTTTTGATCCAGATTGTTAAGAGTGGCTAACAGATTTGTGACTTATGAGTTGTGAAGACTGGATTTGGCTCTCCCCTGATTGTAACAATGAAGGTACTCTTCCTTGATTGTGAAGATTAAATTGTAATCCCCTGTCTATTTTTAGATTTTAATCCCCAAAGTGTAAACACAGTACTTAAAGTTGAGTATGGAGATCTACCTATTTTGGATTTTATCCACAAAAAGGTGTGAACACCCATTTCATACATTGAGTGGGAGATCTGTGACTCACATGTGAAGGAGTGGGCAGTCCTGGAGTGGAGCATCAGCTGTGATTGGTAGACATAAAATTTAGGGGAAGTGACACAAGAAAAAAGATCTTTAAAAGTGGAAACAGAGACACACAGAGAGACACTTGGACTTGGCAGGACTCAACCCTGGAGTAGCTCCTACGGGAGACCTCAGACTGCTTTTATTTTAGACAGTCACCATGGTGAGTGTAAAGGTTAACTTCCTTCTTTGCCCTTTCTGTAGGCATGAGCCTCTGGGAAAGGCTCATTCTCTTGAGACTCCTTTCCCCTAGCTGGGACCTTAGAATTGCTACCTGGGTCAGAGGAAGCTCCCTCTCTCTCTCTCTCTCTCTCTCTCTCTCTCTCTCTCTCTCTCTCTCTCTCTCTCTCTCTCCTTTTCTCTCTTTCTTAATATCTTCCCTCTAATATAAAATAAACTACCATCAATTAAATATTCAGTCCAACCATAAAATTAACAGTGTAGTTTTCTTTATGGCACTTTCTTCAAAGAGTTCACTTTCTTGATTCAAGGAGTTAGTGAGCTACTTTCCTGAAATTTTCCTCAAAAAATTTTTAAATCTTGGATTTTATGAAAAATTTACAATAAGAAATGGTGAATAGGTTAATTTTGAAAAGAAATGGAAAGACCTCCATGAGATTATGAAGAGTAAAACAAGTGGAACAAAGAGAACATTATCTGTAGCCACAGAAATATTATTTGAAGAATGACTGTGTATGTCTACCTCCAGAGAGGGAATTGATCAATAGAAATAAGCAAGACATATTTTTGTATACATAATTTTTTTTGGAGGAAAAGGAGAAAGAAAGGGAGTTAACTGAATATTTTAATGTAATAAATAAATACATTTTATTTTTTTCCTTGTTTACACCTGGTTTATTCTTTGATTTAATTGATTAACTTAATGCAGAGTCCAGGTAAGCTTCACTCATACATAAATGAAGAAACTGAGTCCAAGAAAAAGAAGGCTTTCTTTTTACCGCCAAAGAATACATAGTGGCACTGAGCCTAAAGTTTAGTTCTTTTGGCTCTCATTCAGTACTCTGCATAATATGCTATTTGGTTAGGCCACTGAGCAAAAATATTTCCTGGGCCAGAAAAGATGGATAGTTAGATGTTATTGTTGTTGCTGCTATTGCTGTTGATGATGATGATGATAATGCTGTTGTTCATGAGAATGATGTTGATGGCAATGATGTTGATATTGATGCTGATGATGTCTTTGATGATGCTGTCATTATTGATGATGATGTTGATGATAATGATGATGAAGACTGAATTTGGAGTTGGAGGCTTTCCTTCCATGTGAACCTTTCTGACTCTTCCCACTGTAATGATTAAAATTTTCTTGGAGAACATCTCCAACCTCTTTTACCCTTCCATTGTATTGGTCTTCTCCCCCTCTCTCCCTATGTGCTTCTTTATGAAATATAAAATTACCTCATTTTATTTATTTCCCATTTCTCTTAGTATTATCTTCTTTTTGCCCCTAGTTTCATCCTATGCAGTTTGTCACTGTTCCCTTTAAGTATACTTCTGACTACCCTGATGATAACAGTTTTTAAGAGTTACAATATCATCTTCTCTTATAGGAATTCAAATCATTTGAATTCATTAGGCCCCTTAAAAAAAGATTTTTGTTTGTTTTTTTCCCCTTTCTTAATTACCTTTTGGTGATTTTCCTGAGTTCTGTATTTGGGCATCAAATTTTCTGCTTAAGTCAGGTATTTTCTTTAAGAATGCTTGGAAGTCTTCTATTTTATTAAATGACCATACATTCCTTGCAAGAATAGTCAATTTTGCTGGGCAGTTGATTCTTGGTTGTAGACCCAGGTCCTTTGCTTTCGGAATATCATATTCCATGCCTTCCTGTCCTTCAGTGTGGATATAACCAGGTCCTGTGTTATCCTTACTGTGGTTCCATGATATCTGAATGATCTCTTAGCAGTTTGTAGTATCTTTTCCTTGGTCTGGTAGTTCTTGAATTTGGCTATAACATTCCTGGGTGTTGTCAGTTGGGGATTAAATACAGGAGGTGATCTGTGGATTCTTTTAATCTCCACTTTTCCCTCTTGTACAAAAATGTAAGGGCAGAGGGCAACTGGGTGGCTCAATGAATGGATAGCCAGAGCTAGAGATGGGAAATTCTGGTTTCAAATCTGACCTCAGACACTTCCTAGCTGTGTGACCCAGGGCAAGTCACTTAACAATACACAGTATTGACTCCAAGACAGAAGGTAAGGATTATAGGGGAAAAAAATGTCAGGGCAGTTTTCTTGGATAATTTTCTGTAGAATAATTTCCAGGCTTTTTCTTTTGTCATGATTTTCTGGTAGTCCAATAATTCTTTAATTGTCTCTTATGGATCTATTTTCCACGTCTGTGATGTTATCAATGAGCTGTTTCATATTTTTCCCAATTTTTTCATTCTTATGATTTTGTTTTATAGACTCTTGCTGCCTTGTGAAGTCATTTGCTTCTAGTTGTTGGATTCTAATTTTTAAAGTCTGAATTTCATCCCTGGATTTTTGGTCCTCCTCCTTCTGGTCTGTTTTTCTTTGTAAGTCATCTTTCACTTTCTTTGCCTCATTTTCATACTGGTCAGTTCTGGCTTTCAAGACACTATTTTCTTGTTTTAGATCATGTGCCTCTGGTTCCAGATGACTTATTTTACTTTTTAAGTTCCTTTCTCAACTGTCTTCAGCCTCTCTTAATTGTTTTTTGAATTGTGTTTTGAGTTCTTCCAAAATCTGAGTCCAATTTGCTGGAGTTACTATGTTTTTGCTTGGTGTTCCTTGGTCTTCCTCTGTTCCATTTGCTCTTTGTTCATTACCTGGATAGAAGCTGTCAATTGTAATTTATTTTTTCTTTGTCTGTTGTTTATTCATATTCTTTCCTTCTTCGTCCCCTGTCATTGGCTGTAATCTTGCTCCTTGATTATTTGCTGGTTCTGTAGGTTTGGGCTATTCTGTCCTGAAGGAGCTTCTTCTCTACTCTGCTGATTGACTAGATTTGGCTGATGGAGTGAATGAGCCCTGAAGTCAGATCTTCCACAGATGGCAGCAGAAGCTGAAGGTGTAGGTGAAGGTGTGGAGGCTGAAGGGAGCTGCGCTTCCCACCCTGTTATCAAAGTATTCTGGGATCCAAGACAGCAGGATTCTTAAGGTGTCTCTCAGTGCAGTCATCCCTCCTTGAGGGAGGGAAGTTGGAGATTGAGCTTTCCTGCCCTCTGAAGGCTTCTTATATGCCCTATTGATAGACTAGATTAAGCTGGCATGGGGTGGAGCTGACCTTTGGAGCTGGATATGCCCTGAGGTCAAAACCTCCAGAAGAAGAGGCCCAAGATGGAGAGTAGTGGCTGTGACTAATGCCCAACCCTCTGAGCCTCTCTTCAAACTGCCTTCCTATGGCTGTGGTTAGAGCCCTAAGCCTGGCACAGCTGTGGCAGCAAGGCATTCCCTCAGACCTGGAGCCCTTGCCCCAATATTCCAGGGACCACTGGAGACTCAGTGCAGTAAGTGGGGGAAGGGTCCTGGGAACTTCCTCCTTCCTTTTCCTAAGCTGAGAATTCAGGCTCCTTTTAAGTTGAATCGAGCAGGAGGGTCCCCTACCTCAGTCCTGTTATTAGTTTTGGTTTTCTGTCCCTTCCAAGCACTCTGTGTATGTGTGTGTGTGGGGGGGGGTGGGGTCTGTGTATTGACTCTAAGGCAGAAGAGTAGTAAAGGCTAGGCAATGGGGGTCAAGTGACTTGCTCAGGATCACACAGCTGGGAAGTGTCTGATGCCAGATTTGAACCCAGGACCTTCCATTTCTAGGCCTGATTTTTCAATCCACTGAGCTACCCAGCTGCTCCCCAAGCACTTTTTGATTGGTGTGGAAGGGGTTTCACAGAGGTCTGGACTTTTGCTACTTCTCCTGTAATAAAGAAATAAGCTGAAGGAAACTATTTACTTCTTGAAATGGAGAGGATGAACTGAGGAGAAGCCTGTTTTCTTCACAATAGCTGTTGTTCTCTGGTTTTGACCAGAGAGAGGACTGCTGCAGGGAACTAAAACTGCTGAGGGAACCTGAGGCTGCTTATAGATAATGGAAGATAGAGAAATGCTGCTGGGGGGTTGCTACTCTATACAGGGATACTGATACACAAGGGACACTGCTTATAAGGGACTGCCTTGGGATTTATTTTGGGATCTGCCTATTGATCCCTAACGATGGCTGATCTATTTCCTAATTTCCTTCCTTCCTCACTCCCTCCTCCAACCCTCTTCCTCTTGCCACCCTTCTCCTCCCAATTTTCCCTCCCCCCTGAGTGAATCACAAAATACTCTCAGTTTCTTTCTCAGGTAAGGGATTTATTGGGATAACAGGATGGGAAACTGAGGTAAGGGGAATGAGGAAGTCCCTAATCTAAATGAGATAATTTAGAAAGGTTTGAGGGAAGTATTCTAGTCACAAACTGTGACTGAGACAGGGAGATGGAGGGCAATGGCTTTTCAAGATCTTTCTTCTTCAGTTAAATTTCTCCTTCTTGTCAATTTCAACTGTCCAAAGTCAGAGATCTTCAAGTAACCAAGTCAGCCCCACCAGGGTCCAAAAGCCAAGTTTCTCCTCTCAGAGTGTCCAGCCGAAGCCTCCAGGGACAAGTATGACTTCCAGTCCCAGATACAGAGACACAAAAAACCCTCCCAGCTCCAACTGGGAGAGTCAGAGCCTGAGAGAGTCAGAGAGTAAGTTCAAAACCCAAGTTTCTCCTCTCCCACCGTGTGGCCAGCCAACCCCCAACTCAGCTCCAACTGCCCCCCAACCCGGGGACATTCTGATGGAATCCTGGGTTTTGCATTTTAGAGCTAGATGCATCTCGGTCCATAAGTCCTGCAAAATTTTCTCTCTGTCATATCTCTATCACACTACCTGGCCATCTTGACTCTGCCCCAAAATTAACTTCTACATTTTTATTTTTTAAAAGTTAATGCTAGGCACTGAATACAAAGGTAAAACATGACAGCACTTCTGTCAAGGGACTTATACTAGGAGGGAAATGATATGTACACAGATAAGCATAATGTAAGGTAGAGTGTGATTTTTTTTCAATAGATTTTCTAGATTTTATTTTTTTGGTTGTGTTTCTGATCAATCAGTCTTTTTATTCTCAATTTTGTTGACTGAAATGTTTGTACACATACATTGTCCCATGAGAACTTCTTTGGCTGTTTCCTTCAAAAGTTTTTGTTTTCATTTTTGTTTTCTTTGATGAAATTATCTTTTTATAACTGCCTTTTGGTAGGAGGAGAGTCAAGCTTTGGATATATAATTTGGAGAACTCTTACCCTTGGGATAACAATCTGGAGAAAAATTTGAATCTTAAAATTATATAAATGTTCTTACCACATTTAGGGAGGCAAATAGATAAAATTTTAGCTCAGTAACTTCTTTTCTAAGAGAACAGAGAGGTCAGCTCTGAAGCCAATCTTCTACTTCTCCTCTTGGCAAGAATCAATGTCTTGAAGTAGGGTAAGTGGAAGGGACTCTAGAGATAGCTACTCATTCCTACTTGTGAGAAACACATAGATGGACCCATGTGGACACGTAACCTACATAGGCAAGGTATATATGTCTACCTAAGATAGTTTTTGGAGAGGGTAAAATAGTATGGTAGAGGAGCAGGAAAAACCAAATAATAATAAAATCTTTATATACTGCTTTAAGGTTTACAAAGCACTATGCATATATTTCATTTGAAATCAGAGAAGAAAACTGACAGAAACAAATATATGGGTCAAGGGAAAACATTGCAAAGGTAGAAAATCAAATCAGTTTATTTAAGTCACAGAAAGGATTTGTGTTTTTACTCTTCTTACTGTGGCAGCAGTATTATCTCCTTGTGGTGTTTATAGTGTTGCTATTATGGTTGCATATTTCCTATGTTTCCAGGAATCAGTGCCAGCCTCTTATAATTCTCAAAACACTTGGTTGCATACTTTCTGTGTTGTGTCTCTCTTCAACATCACTGCCTCAAGAACGGAGATTTTGTGTAGTCACTATGCCCCAATGGTGCTCTCCCTCCTCAATTCAACTTTTTAGCATCGCTAGGTGCTCTCTTCAAGGCTGAGTTCAAGTTCCATTTCTTGTCTGAGGCCTATCCAATCCCCTACCTCCCAAAATTGCTATTGTCCATCCCCAACTCCAGTAGCATCTGAACTTCCTGTTTTGCTTTTTGTTTGCTGCTCAGCTCTTGTCTTCCAGTAGGTAGAGAATAAATAATCTCTTGAATGATTAAGTGTACAAATGGATGTGTTCTGTAAATGTCTTCTGCATTTTTGTTCTACTTTTTTCTGACATTTCCATTTGCTGAACACTCCTGCTGTTGTCTAGCTATGTGGCCAATCCATTATTGCCAATGGGGAGCAGAGAAATTGCTTGGTGAATCAGGACAGGTCAACAACCACTCTAAATAATTATGCTTTTCTTCTAAATGGAAGGAATTGATGGGAGTTGATAATAATGTTGACTGGCAATGAACACTAGTCTGAAAAATAAAAGTTGAAGTACCCAAAAAGCAAAAGACTCAATTCTAATAAAAATGAGCGGACTACAAAATAGTAATAAATGAGGAATTACTAGTATGAAGGCTGTAATTAGGAAAATGCGGTATACAGTTAAGTCTTGATTATTGCAAATAATGCTTGTTGAATGATTAAATTAATTAACAAGTATGTTCCTTGAGTGTCTTTTGGTTCTTGGGTCTATTTTTACTTGCATTTCCATTTGGGAACTAGTCCTGCTGTTATCCAGATATGTGGCCAACCCATTATTGCCAATGGAAAGCAGAGAAATTGCTTGGTGAATCAGGACAGGTCAACAACCACTCTAAATAATTATGCTTTTCTTCTAAATGGAAGGAATCTATGGTTGATAATAATGTTGACTGGCACCGAGCACCACAGGCTCTGGAAAAATTGAAGTTGAGGGTCACTCATAGAGCAATGGAGATACATCTGGGATACATAAGCAGGCTACCACATATTACAGATGAGGAATTACCAGGGTAAAGGATGTCCTTAGAGAAATGTATGTATAGCTAGGTCCTGATGAGTATGAATAATGATTCCCATTATTGTGGGATTCACTTAAGTGGTCCCATTATTCAAATTTTGCACTACATATGTCTATTGGGCTGGAACGAATTACCATGTTATACATAATTATAACCTCGAATACCACGAACTGAACACATGCAACCGCTTCATGGGATTTATTATTCTTCATACTCATGAGGACTTAGTTGTGTAAAAAAATATATAGTCTGATAAGAACAAGGGGCAATGAATACAACACCCAGTCCTATTAAAAACACTAGAAAGCATAGGAATAGAAGGGTCGTTCCTAAAAATAATAAACAGTATATATCTAAAACCATCAGCTAATATCATCTGCAATGGGGATAAACTAGATGCATTCCCAATAAGATCAGGAGTGAAACAAGGATGCCCATTATCACCTCTACTATTTGACATTGTACTAGAAACACTAGCAGTAGCAATTAGAGAAGAAAAAGAAATTGAAGGCATCAAAATAGGCAAGGAGGAGACCAAATTATCACTCTTTGCAGAAGACATGATGGTCTACTTAAAGAATCCTAGAGATTCAACCAAAAAGCTAATTGAAATAATCAACAACTTTAGTAAAGTTGCAGGATACAAAATAAACCCACATAAGTCATCAGCATTTCTATATATCTCCAACACAGCTCAGCAGCAAAAACTAGAAAGAGAAATCCCATTCAAAATCACCTTAGACAAAACAAAATACCTAGGAATCTACCTCCCGAGACAAACACAGGAACTATATGAACACAACTACAAAACACTCGCCACACAACTAAAACTAGACTTGAACAAATGGAAAAACATTAACTGCTCATGGATAGGACGAGCCAATATAATAAAAATGACCATCCTACCCAAGCTTATTTATCTATTTAGTGCCATACCCATGGAACTCCCAAAAAATTTCTTTACTGATTTAGAAAAAGCCATAACAAAGTTCATTTGGAATAACAAAAGATCAAGGATATCCAGGGAAATCATGAAAAAAAAACACAAATGATGGGGGCCTTGCAGTCCCAGACCTCAAACTATATTACAAAGCAGCAGTCATCAAAACAATTTGGTACTGGCTAAGAGACAGAAAGGAGGATCAGTGAAATAGACTGAGGGCAAGCGACCTCAGCAAGACACTATACGATAAACCCAAAGATCTCAGCTTTTGGACAAAAATCCACTATTCGATAAAAACTGCTGGGAAAATTGGAAGATGGTGTGGGAGAGATTAGGAATTGATCAACACCTCACACCCTACACCAAGATAAATTCAAAATGGGTGAATGACTTAAACATAAAGAAGGAAACCATAAGTAAATTGGGTAAACACAGAATAGTATACATGTCAGATCTATGGGAAAGGAAAGACTTTAAAACCAAGCAAGACATAGAAAGAGTCACAAAATGTAAAATAAATAATTTTGACTACATCAAACTAAAAAGCTTTTGTACAAACAAAACCAATGTAACTAAAATCAGAAGGGAAACAACAAATTGGGAAAAAAATCTTCATAAAAACCTCTGACAAAGGTTTAATTACTCAAATTTATAAAGAGCTAAATCTATTGTACAAAAATCCAAGCAATTCTCCAATTGATAAATGAGCAAGGGACATGGATAGGCAGTTTTCAGATAAAGAAATCAAAACTATTAATAAGCACATGAAGAAGTGTTCTAAATCTCTTATAATCAGAGAGATGCAAATCAAAACAACTCTGAGGTATCACCTCACACCTAGCAGATTGGCTAACATGACAGTTATGGAAAGTAATGAATGCTGGAGGGGATGTGGCAAAGTAGGGACATTAATTCATTGCTGGTGGAGTTGTGAACTGATCCAGCCATTCTGGAGGGCAATTTGGAACTATGCACAAAGGGCGATAAAAGAATGTCTACCCTTTTATCCAGCCATAGGACTGCTGGGTCTGTACCCAAAAGAGATAATGGACAAAAAGACTTGTACAAGAATATTCATAGCTGTGCTCTTTGTGGTGGCCAAAAATTGGAAAACGAGGGGATGCCCATCAATTGGGGAATGGTTGAACAAATTGTGGTATATGTTGGTGATGGAATATTATTGTGCAAAAAGGAATAATAAAGTGGAAGAATTCCATGGAGAGTGGAACGACCTCCAGAAAGTGGTGCAGAGCGAGAGGAGCAGAACCAGGAGAACATTGTACACAGAGACTAATACACTGTGGTATAATTGAACATAATGGACTTCTCCATTAGTGGCGGTGTAATGTCCCTGAACAATCTGCAGGGATCTAGGAGAAAAAACACTATCCATAAGCAGAGGACAAACTGAGGGAGTAGAAACACCGAGGAAAAGCAATTGCCTGACTACAGTGGCTGAGGGGACATGACAGAGGAGAGACTCTAAACAAACACTATAATGCAAATATTAACAACATGGCAATGGGTTCGAATCAAGAACACATGTGATACCCAGTGAAATCATGCGTCGGCTACGGGGGGTGGGAGGGAGGAAAAGAAAATGATCTTTGTCTTTAATGAATAATGCATAGAAATGATCAAATAAAATACTATAAAATTTTAAAAAAATAAGCACATGAAGAAGTGTTCTACATCTCTTATAATCAGAGAGATGCAAATCAAAACAACTCTGAGGTATCACCTCTCACCTAGCAGATTGGCTAACATGACAGCAAAGGAAAGTAATGAATGCTGGAGGGGATGTGGCAAAGTCGGAACATTAAATCATTGCTGGTGGAGTTGTGAATTGATCCAACCATTCTGGAGGGCAATTTGGAACTATGCCCAAAGGGCGATAAAAGAATGTCTACCCTTTGATCCAGCCATAGCACTGCTGGGTCTGTACCCCAAAGAGATAATAAGGAAAAAGACTTGTACAAGAATATTCATATCTGCGCTTTTTGTGGTGGCCAAAAATTGGAAAATGAGGGGATGCCTATCAATTGGGGAATGGCTGAACAAATGGTGATATATGTTGGTGATGGAATACTATTGTGCAAAAAGGAATAATAAAGTGGAGGAATTCCATGGAGACTGGAATGACCTCCAGGAAGTGATGCAGAGCGAGAGGAGCAGAACCAGGAGAACATTGTACACAGAGACTAATACACTGTGGTATAATTGAACATAATGGACTTCTCCATTAGTGGCGGTGTAATGTCCCTGAACAATCTGCAGGGATTTAGGAGAAAAAACACTATTCATAAGCAGAGGACAAACTGTGGGAGTAGAAAAAACGAGGAAAAGCAACTGCCTGACTACAGCGGTTGAAGGGACATGACAGAGGAGAGACTCTAAACGAACACTCTAATGCAAATATTAACAACATGGCAATGGGTTTGAATCAAGAACACATGTGATACCCAGTGGAATCACGCGTCAGCTATGGGGGGTAGGGGGAAGAAAAGAAAATGATCTTTGTCTTTAATGAATAATGTATGGAAATGATCTAATAAAATATTATAAAATTAAAAAAAAAAGAATAAGGGGCAATGGATAGTTTATAAATCCCAGTTGTAAAAATTGACTTGAATCCAGGACTTCAATCTCCAGAAATCCTTGCTCCACTTCCCCAGAATGCCCTCTAATCTCACTGAATTCTCACCTGGGCAGAGAGCGAGATGAGGTATTTAAACCTGGTTGTTAATAGGCTCAGTCTCTTTTGGACTTCCGTTTTGGAGCAGACTCGTCTCTTTCATGATGTGAAGTTATCTTGTCTAGGCCTCTCTGGCCTAGGCATGTGCTTTCTTGTTCTGTATTTTCTTTAATCCTTAACCTTTAATAAACCTCATAAAAATATAATACTCCTTGCAGAGAGAAACTAATTTCTATCTTGCCTCAGTCTCCCCTAAATTTTAATCTTTACACAGTGATACCATATTCATACAATGTCAAAAGAATCTGTGGAAGACCCCTCGTTGGATCCCACTGTGGCAAAGAGTATAGTAATAGGTTTACAGGACAGTATAGTAAGTTTGCATAGGTCAAGTGAACATGAATGAATGGTGATTTTCATTGAAAGTAGAAATACCCTATGTATACATGGAGATTTTGAACCCTAGACTTTAATCCCCAGAAGTCCTTGGTATTTCCCAGAATTCCCTATCTCCACCTGGGAGTTATCACAATTAGTATTTAACCGGCAGTAACACCTCTGATGCTCCTCTTTGCTTCAATTGCAATAATGTAGGAAGTTAGTGGTAAGCTAAGCATGGGGATTCTGAATTGGCTTATCAGCCATGGGTATGTGGTTTTTTATGTTGTATCTTCTTTATTCCTTGATTTCTAATAATTTAATTTTTACAGTTTTTGACAACCACAAAATTGGATGAGAACTTCTAAATTTTCTTTTTAAAGATAGCCTAGATCATCTTTTTTAATCCAAGTTTCCCTGGCCAAGGCTTTTAGCCTACCCTCGCGAAGCTTCTGATTCAGCTTGCTCCTGCTGCCTGCTTCTGCTCTCCAGTCATCCACTCTGGACCTGCTTGATCCAGATCGCTCTCCCGCCCCAGTCCCAATCCCAGCAGACCTGGCCCCAGCTGATCTCCAGCTTCCCAACCCAGATCTCCCCAGGTCCAGCCCCAGGACCCAGGCTGCTGATACCTGGCCCTGTGTCTTCGGAATCAAAAACCAACTGGTAAAAACTGGGGTGTTCTTTCCTTAGGCAACAATTAGCCTCCACGTGGCAGGGGACCTGGGGTGGGGGGGACAAGGAGAAGGAAGAGACTTTTCCAAACAGGAAGTTGATTACTAATTATAAGTATGGCATATTCTATGAGAGAGCAGTGCATTTCCTATTTCAAAGGTTATTTTTTGAGTGCACTGATCCTTTTACTTACCTTACCTGAGATTCAGGAGAGAAATTCATCTCCCTCCAACTCTTTGCCATTTGGGCCTGCCCAGTTTGAGATTCCTAAAACCCATGTTGTCCACTATGGGGAATTCCACAGTACGGACAAAAGGCATCTCAACAGATAAAAACAAAACAAAACAAAACAAAAATGAACTTTAAAGAGACTGGAGGTTATATTTTTTAAGACTTTTCAGACTCCAATATTTTATAAAAATCTGTATTTTATTGCATTTTGCTGATTGTTTTAAGATTTAATTTTGTTGGTTTTAAGTTCATATACTAATGTATTCAATACTATTTCTGTTGTACTGAATCATTTTAATGTACTGGGTTTTAACTACTGTTATATTCTGTTGCTTTCCCCCTATAACTCTACTGAACAAATATTATTGAATAAGCTTATATAAAAAACAGCCTTTTTTCTATTTTGACTTTCTAAATTGTCACATAAAGGATGGATAGACTTCATCAAAACTGGTTACAATTGTATAACAACCTTTGGAAAATTTAATGAACTAAATATCTCAAATTGATTTTAAGGGGTCTTTAGACATGATTTTTAGATTTTTTTCCAATAACTCTGATCATTTTGCCTGCTTCTACCAGGAGGTAAGGTCCATTTTAGTAGCTGAAGTGAAAAACAATTATAATCACCACCTCCCACATTTATAAAAATGTGAATGGATGGGACATCACAATCTCATACCAAAGGAGCTGGGAAGTTAATCCCAGGGCATGGTACCCCTGCATGGCTCCCAAAAGAAGAGCATCTCTCATTTATAACTCTTCATCACACTTTACCCTTTCACCAGAATGATATCTAGATTTACTGATGATGTTCTAGGCCCAAATAAGTTTTACTTTGTTTAAAAATGTATTTGCCAAGGTTGAAAGATTTGCTACATCTGTAAAAATTGTGACAAATATTCATCAGTTCATAGGCTTTTAAAAATGTCACACAGCAACTCATGTGAAATATGATAGTGGGCTTGTTTGCTATTGTAATTAACTGGGCTATTGGGAATTTTGGGGATATTGATACCTTTTGAATTTACATTACATGTTGTTCTACTATTCTTTATAAAAAACTGTTACTTTGTGAAAATCATTTGCTTATACTCACAGTGGATCATGGCCAGGTATGAAGAGGAAATGGATCTCATTTTGGTGAGAAACCTTGTATTCTACATTTCCTTAGCTGACACAGTGTGTCAATGATTATAAGCTATATTTTTTAATTTTAAACTCTTTTATTATTATATTTTTCTTTCATGTGCAATATACTATTTCAGTTTTTTTTATTTTTTCTCTCCTTTTTATATTTGAAGCACATGCCACCAGTATTAAGATTTTCTTTAACTTTTTTGATTTTGCAGTAATATAAATTTAAAATATATTTTCTATAATGTCAGTGCATACCCAAAAAGCTTGAGACTATAAAAATGATGCCACTGATTGTTTAAAAAAAAATATGGGACTTTGCTTAATGATTCTGTCTGATTCCAGGACAAGAGAATACAAAAAGAGTCATTGCACAGTGCCAAGAAGCACAAAACTAAACTGCATAGTGCCAATCAAGCACAAGGTTAGAGATCAACCAATCCCAGTGGGATTGATGTAATTTTGAGCCAAGACAAGGGGACTTGAACTTGTTTGGGGTTTGAGGTTGTGGCTATTTAACATGTGTTAGAGGCAGGTCTTCCTTGTTCCACATTCTACCAAGTATAAATTTGGCTTCTACCTGGTTCCTATAATCTAGTCCCTTTTCTGTTTTTCATGGTATGGCAAACTTTCTATAGTCTTGGCTACTGACTGGGTAAATTCACAATTGCTTAAATTATTTTAATTGGGCCCTGATTCAAGGACCTGTTATGGATTTATTTTTCCTTTACTTAGAATTTTTACACATAAGACATTGAGTCTATATTTCATCCAGAAATTATCTTTTTTTATTTGGATTTTTTTGATATTTTTGATTTCACTTGCCAATTGATTCATATACCTCATAACTCATCCATGCATCCCTAAGTGATCCCTGTGTTTTTCAATCACTCTCTTCAGGGGGATATGTAGAAAATATTATTATTTTAAATTGCAAAGTTTAAATTCCTTTTGAGAGTAATTTTAGGTTAAGAAACATGCCACCTCTCCAAATCCAAAAAGTGAACTGTTTGGAGACGACACCATAAAGATGCCTCCACAGACCACATGCTGCACCAGAAGATCCAGTGTGAAGTTTGGGATGTGGTGATTTGAACTGTGTGGGGTTTAAATGCATTTGTTTTGTATATATACTCTTATGCCAAAGGGGACTGCCCCCTAACTGGCTTTTTGTCAATACACCTAGTAATCATTGGTTTTGTTCTCTTTTCCTTTTATCCACAAATTATTGCAATCTTTAAATTGATTATGTTTCCATGATCCTTTTGGGGAAACTGGTTTCCCAATAGGATCATAGGAGGTATGTATAAATGGAGATTTTGAACACTAGACTTCAATCCCCTGAAGTCCTTGGTATTTCCCAGAATTCCCTATAATCTCACCTGAGTCTCCACCTGGGAGAGATCACAATTAATATTTAATTGGCAGTAACGCCCCTCCCACGCTCCTCTTTGTTTCAATTGCAATAATGTAGGAAGTCAGTGGTAAGCTAAGCTTGGGGATTCTGAATTGGCTAATCAGCCAGGGGCCCCTGGGTTTTTATTTTGTATCTTCTTTATTCCTTGATTTCTAATAATCCTTAATAAACCTCATAAAATATAATATTTTTATTACTAGATACTAATTTAATTTTTACACCTGTTGATGAGATCACAGATCTTTTGCGATCTTGGAATTAAGGCATACAGATAATAGTCATGTGATTTCATTAACATAGGGAACTCTGAAGTGGGGAAATTCCCTCTATCAATGTAGGTTGTTGCCTTTTCTGTAACTCATAGTTTGGAGAATTGTCTAAAATACTGAGAGGTTAAGTGACTTGCCCAGGGTCACTTAGCAAGTCTATGTCAGAAGCAAGATTTAACATGTTAGCATTTAGGTTAAAGTTCTCTAGGACAGGAACAAGGAAAAGTCATATTATTTTTTAAAATAATTAATTAATCATGAATATTTTTTCCATGGTTACATGATTCATGTTCTTTCCCTACCCTCTTCAGATGACAAGCAATTCCACTGGGTTATACATGTATCATTGTTCAAAACCTATTTCTATATTATTTATATTTGCAATGATCATTTAAGTAATCATTCGTTTTTCTTCTGTGTTTCTGCTCCCACAGTTCTTTTTCTTGATGGGAGTAGCATTGTTTCTTCTAGGTCCCTCAGAATTATCCTGGATCATTGCATTGCTGCTAGTAGAGAAGTCCAAAAAGCCATATTATTGAAAAGCACCAGCTCAGAAGTGTGATGGGATAAGCCAGAATCTATAACCTAGATGAGAGTTGCTGAGCTAGGGAACCAGAGACTGAATTCAGGGAGGGAGGGAGGACTGCGGCAGAACCAGGATTAAGGACAAAGTCCAAAGAGGAAACAGAGAGACATGACTGGGAGTCAAGTTGGAGGAAGATGTTATGAGATCAACAACTGAGTCAGAGGGGTAACAGTGAAGTTTCCCATACTGTTGCATTCATCTTTCTTTGGACGCAGGCATTTTGTTATGGGAAGGGAGGTAAGAGGAAGAAGGAAGAGAAGAGGATTCTTTGGTCGGTTCCCAAGCCCCTGGTGCTGAAAGTAAATCCTAGTCAAGGAAATTGCCTAGAGCCAGCTACAGATTTGCCTAGAAGGGGATGGGGGAAGGGAGGATGTTGGAAATGGTCCTTTCTTCTGATAACCAGCCCCAGGAAAGAGCCCGGACTCCTGGCTGGTAACTCGTACATAAGCAAAGAGAGCATCTGCTTTGAGACTAAGCTCACGTTCAGTGATGTATTTAAGGTAGGGCTGACAGTGTCTTGGCTGCATGGGGTGTTTCTACTGACAACATATGGTGGTATCTAACAGAGAACTATGACTTCTGTTAGGGATTTTTTTTTTTGGTCCAGATGTGAGGGTCATCCTAACATTTTCTTAAATGCTGGTTTTTCTTTTCCAAAGTGAAGAAAAAAGGAGACACCTTGACTTTAATGGCTGATGTCAACCATCCCAATTCTCAAGAACGAGCAATTCTCTAAGGTGCATCCTTGTTCCTGTCCCTCTCCCTTCCTTTATATCTTAAAGATGAGAAAGAATAGAGCCAACCATCGGGTTTTCAGTTACCTTTCCCACAAGAAGCTGCTTCTCTCCCCTTTTCCCTCTCTTTCCTCTCTCCCCTCTCTCAGTCCCCCTCCTTCTCTCTTCCTCTCTGTTTCTGCCTTTGTCTTTCTCTCTACTTTCTCCCTTTCCTTTGACTCTTTCCTCTTCTTTTCTTCTTCCTTTCTGCCTTCTTATTCAGGGGCCCCAAACTTCCCAGGGGCTCCAAAAGGCAGTAATGGAGGTCAAGGAATGATCATGTGAGTACAGAAGAGCTCTGAGAAGGTGATCTCAAGGTACTGGGGGTGGGGTGGGGAGACTCTATCACTTAACTGAGGAGGACCCCTAGGCTGGAGGAGCTGACAGGAAGCCCACTTTCCTCAGGGGATGAATAAGTCTACTGAAGAACAAGGGGCTTGCAATACAATGAAAAGTGCTCTCTCTTTGGTGTCAGAGGAGCTCTGTTCAAATCCTCCCTCAATGATTAATTTTTCTGTCATCTTTGGCAACTCACACAACATTCCAGTTTTTTGTTTGTAAAATGAGAGGTTGGCTTGCTGGCCTATGATCTTCTTGTTCTCAAGCCCTAAGAAGATAAGTGGCTGCTAGCATTAACCCATACAGATATGTGTCCTTGGGCTTTTACCCTCTCTGAGTCTCAGTTTCTTCCTCTATAAAATGGAGATAATAACGCCTGCCCTGCTTACCTTACCCATGTAGTAAAAAACGCGCAGTTTTGTTATTATGAAGTGCCCTATAAGGGACAGTTATTTTTTACCATTGTCTCAATACTTCAGATAAGGCTTGACCAGGAATTGGTAAAAATCCTTGTTATTCTCTAATAATCAATATTATTAGGAGCAATGCAGTGATAGCCTGACACCCTACCCACAATGGTTTTGGAATAGTGGTCTTTGACCAGTTAAAACTATCACTTTGGGGGACAGCTGGGTGGTTCAGTGTATTGAGAATCAGGCCCAGAGATAGGAGGTCCTGGGTTCAAATGTGGCCTCAGACACTTCCTAGCTGGGTGACCCTGGGCAAGTCACTTGACTCCCATTGCCTAGCTCTTACCACTCTTCTGTCTGGGCTCAGCTCTCTAAAAATGACTGGAGCCCTGAGTCTGGGGCTTGAAGGCTTTTTATACACTGGGGTGACCAGGAACTTTTGTGGCCGGGGGAGTGCACAGGAATTTGTGGGGTGGAGGGAGTCAACAGGAACTTGGCAGGAACTCCTGGGCCTGGGGTGTTATCAGTTCCTGGCATATGTCAAGAGGGGGAGTGATAGGAACTTCTGGGGTTGGGGTCGTTGTTGGCTCCTGGCATATGTCAGGATGTGATGACTTGCCTGCAGGGTTTCTATGGGTAAGGGGTCAGGGAAGGAAGAAAGTAGTTTCGAGATCTCCTTCTTCATCATCTTAGAATCAATACTGTGTTTTAGTTCCAAGACAGAAGAGTGGTAAGGGCCAGTCAATGGGGGTTAAGTGACTTGCTCAGGGTCACCCAGATAGGCAGTGTCTGAGGTCAAATTTGAACCCAGGACCTCCCATCTCTAGGTCTGCTTATCTATCCACTGAACCATCTTCTCCCCTTCCCCTATTCCTAATCTTTCATGTTCTATAAAACTTTTTAAGGTTTTGAGGAGCAAATCTGTGAGGTAGCTCATGCATCATTATTCCTTTCTACAGATAAGGAAACTGAGACTTGGAGAAATGAAATGACTTTTTAAATCTCTCACACAGTCAGTTAGTGTCCAAACTAAGGTTTGAATCACAGCTCAGAAGCGGATTGCAGACATCTCATCCCATACCCCTCATTTTATAGGTGAGGAAACTGAGGCTTAGGGACTACAATTGACTTTCCCAAGGTCAGAGGACTTGAACCCCAATCCTTTGACCCCAGAGCAGGTGTTCTTTGTATTGTGCCAATCAATCTACCTCTGGTCTCCTGGTTGCCCATCTGTGGGTTTTTCTTTTTCTTTTTTTTTTTTTTCATTTCAATTCAACATTTATTCCTGGTCTATTATGTAGAGAGCCCTGACCTTGGCACTCAGGTCCTTGGTGCTTCATGTAATAGATAAGTCTCAATACTTGTCTTCATAGAGAGTCCTTCAAAACAGGGGTTGCTTCCTTTTTTCTTTGTATCCTCAGCACCCCACACAGTGCCGGGCACATAGGAGGTGTGTAATAAATATGTGCCCATTGATTGCCTAATAGTAGAAGGTTGGGACAAATATATAAATGACGTCATGTGCTTATGTAAGAGACAAACCAACTGCTCTTCTGAGATTCAAGGCAGGAGACGTAGTCACTGACGAAGAGAACCAAGAAAGGCTTCGTATAAAGCTTTTGGTTCTCAGACTTTGGGGTTTTAAGATCTTGAAAATTATTGAGGATCCCGCCAAGACCTATTGTTGATACAGGTTATATTGAATCAATATTTATCATATTTGAAATTAAAACATCGTAGAATTATGACAAAAAGCGTTTTGACCTCCAGAACTCCCTGAAAGGATCTTGGGACCCTCACGGGTCCTCAGGCCACACTTTGAGAAGCACAGATGTAGAAGGTGGCAGCAAGTTTGGTTTTAAAGAATGACTAGGAATCCCACAGGGCAAGAAGTGAGAAAGGAGGTATTACAGAAATGGGGAACAATGTGAGCAAAGTGACAGGCTCTGTACTGGGCTAGTGAATAGTTCAATTCATCTGGAAAGCAGAATCTGTGGAAGGAAGTAGAATAGCTTGAGATGGTCCTAGAAAGGCTTTTCACTGCTATCTACTTCTCTTCTCTTTCAGCCTTCATCTCAAGCGACTCTTTTTCAGATCATCTCTGTTCTAGCCCCATTCACAGTGCTTTTCCCAAATGGGATGACCCTCTACTCCAGCAAATTAACTCAGGTCATTGGCCTCTTTATGAGACAGAGAGAGGAAAGTCCTCCTTGTGCCCATTTCAGGAGACCCAGCCCCCCACCCTCAGGGACCCCTGCCCCTGGAGGCCTCAACCTTTGGCAAAACGTGGAATTAGCTTCTGCTTCCTTCTCTCTGTTCCCCAGGAGACCCTGAAGCCCAAGGAGCCTCCTCTCTTTGATGTTCATCTTCCTCCAATGTTAATTTAGATTCAGGGGACAGATAGGACAAGTCCCTCCCCCCTGGAGCTGAGGGAGAAAGAAAGAATCAGGGGGAGCTACTGATTTCAGAACTGATGTCTAAGCCCAAGGCGGTTCCCCCCTCCCTCCCCAGAGCCCATTGGACACTCACTGGAGGGTGACCAGCTTCCTGGTTGTCTAGGACACTGCTCAGCTCCTAAGGCCTTTTCCCTCAGGGACCAGAGCTGCCGGCCCTTTCATCCTGGGGGCCAAGGGTCCGGGCTACGTGGATGTCAAGGGGCAGGAACTCCGTGTGCTCAAAGGACCGCCTCCTCCCTTATTTCTCATCATTTCTACCACACCCCACCACTAGAAGCATCCCCAGGGCATTTGGGTTGGAGGTGCAGGTGGAGGTGGAGGGGAAGGGCTGGGCTGGCACCTTTCCAACCTGTTGTAAAAGGGGAAAAAAGACAAAAGCTCATATATACTCTATCATCTGATCCTGCATCTCTACAGACTGTACCCCCTTTCCTCCTTTAGACCCCCTCAGGCTGCCAAATGGTCATGGCCTTCGAGGCCATCCCTTATTCATTTCCACCTGATTTCAACAGAACCATCATATCTGGGAGTGGCAGCAAAGCAAGAGTGCCAGTGTTAAGGTCCGTTTAGGGGTCCAAAGGAACAGAACAGACGATGCAATCGGCACAGAGAGGTAGTTTATTGTAACACACTTCACAGGGGCAGGGAGGAGCCCAAAGGGAGTTCTTCCCCGAAGCAACTTTCAAGGCAGGCTTATATACCCTTGGGGCCGACCATGGAGCTTAGGAGGGTCAATGTGGTTATCACACAGGATGGAGAGGTCAATGCGGTTATCACACAGGGTTGTTGTCTGGTTCCCTTACTTTGCTGTTCCTTTATTCTATTTTGGGCCTAGGAAGGGTGTTTATCTACGCCAGGTTCGTTGGCCTAGTTCCCTTTCACCAGATCTGGAACGAACTTTAGACCAATTCATCAATCGGCAAGTATTTCCTAAACTCCTACCCTGCATCACATATTGTGCTAGTTTGGGGAGACAAATACATATAAATAGATATGTGGCATGAAGAAATAAATACATAAATGAAGAAATAAGATCCAATTCCCTGAAGTTTCAGAGGAAGAAACTGAAGCTCAAAGAGGGAAAATAATCTGCCTTGGGTCTCAGAGCAAGTCAGTGGCAAGCACAGTGCCCCCTTGCCAAGCCAGGGATCTTTACACTGCAGCAGTGATTCACCAGCAATTTGAGATGGTCATACTCTTGGAGGTCTCTCTTGTTCTCCCTTCATGTTTGTTCCCATCTGCCTCAAATCACGCTCTTTTCCCTAATCCACGGGCTCTCCTTCTTTCTAAAGCCCAATCTTAATCGTCCTTTGAACTGTTGGGTTCTGCTTCCTTCAAAAACCTTTCCTTGGCCTCCCAAGAAAGAAGAGACTATTAGAGATGATTTAATTCAATCTCCTCATTTGAAATGCAGAAACTAAGACATGCTCAGTACCTTTCACATAGTAAGTTTAATATTTAAACCTGGGGCCAAAAGAGCCAGGATTTGGAGTGAGAAAATTGACTTTTGAATTCCAGATCTTCCACTTACCATCTGTGTGACCTTGGATGAGTCAATTCTCTTTCATATAGAAACAACCTGGTGCAGGAAAGAAAGAAAGAAAGAAAAAAAGAAAGAAAGAAAGAAAGAAAGAAAGAAAGAAAGAAAGAAAGAAAGAAAGAAAGAAAGAAAGAAAGAAAGAAAGAAAGAAAGAAAGAAAGAAAGAAAGAAAGAAAGAAAGAAAGAAAGAAAGAAAGAAAGAAAGAAAGAAAGAAAGAAAGAAAGAAAGAAGAAGAGGAAGGAAGGAAGGAAGGAAGGAAGAAAGAAAGAAAGAAAGAAAGAAAGAAAGAAAGAAAGAAAGAAAGAAAGAAAGAAAGAAAGAAAGAAAGAAAGAAAGAAAGAAAGAAAGAAGAGAAAGAAAGAAAGAAAGAAAGAAAGAAAGAAAGAAAAGAAAGAAAGAAAGAAAGAACGAGGGAGGGAGGGAAGGAGGGAGGGAGGGAGAGAGAGAGAGAGAGGAGAGAGAGAGAAGAGAGAGAAAGAGAGAGAGAGAGAGAGAAAGAAAGAAAGAAAGAAAGAAAGAAAGAAAGAAAGAAAGAAAGAAAGAAAGAAAGAAAGAAAGAAAGAAAGAAAGAAAGAAAGAAAGAAAGAAAGAAAGAAAGAAAGAAAGAAAGAAAGAAAGAAAAAGGAAGAAAGGAAGGAAGGAAGGAAGGGAATTTGGAGTCAGAGATCATTGTTTTAAATCTTGACTCCATTACTCATTAAATGTATGATCTTAGACAAGTCACCTTATCTAGCTGGGGTTTAGTTTCCTCTAATATAAAATGAGGAGGTTGGATTAGACTAGTTCTTATTTTATATATATATATATATAATCTTATATAGATTAGTTCTAGGTTTCCTTCTAGGTGTAAATGCAATGAACCTATGAAGTGACTTGCCAGAAGTTATATAGCTAATAAGTTGTAAGTTCTAAACCCAGGTCTTCTCATTCTTCATTCTATGCTCTCTCAACACTTATATCACTCTCTATACAAAATCAGTTAACACTCAATCATACAATGACTTATGAGGTTTAACCACTGCCTCTGTATGGGTTTGGTTTCTTCAGTCAAAGAGTTTCCTGGCACCACTGATCAGATCTCAAGAAAGTAGTGATCACCAAGAGCCAATATAGGTTCATGAACAAGTCATCACAGACTAACTTCTTTATCTTCTTTGACAGGATTAATCGAATGGTAAAAGTAATATGGTGTCATGGATAAAGGACCTTCTTTGGAATCAGAAAGAACTGACAAGTCTTGCTTCTGACACATTTCATATATGAGACAATGACCAAGATGTGTATTTTTGCAAAACTATAAATCATAGAGGAGTTGCCAACCCTCACTAATGAACAAAATTTCCATAACATAAGTTTCCACCACTGATGAAACTGAAGATCCTGAATGAAAAAAGAAAATAACTCAAATGATGGATTAGGTGAATAACATAGACCCAATAAGCCTGTTTCACAAAGTCTCTCTTATTAGTCTTTAGAACAAAATGGTAAAATGTGGGTTGGATGGTAATCCAGTGAAATAGTTTTGGATGGTTGAATGGCCCAACCTTTAAAATAATCATTAATGGATTGAGGAGATCAGAGAAACCTGCTGTAAATTTTTTCACGGTTATGATTGCTGTGTATTTTCTTCCATTTTATTCTCTCCCTGTTGATCTCTCTTTATCTCTCTCTCTCTCTCTCTCTCTCTCTCTCTCTCTCTCTCTCTCTCTCTCTCTCTCTCTCTCTCCCCTCCTTCCCTCTCCCTCTCCCTCTTTCTTTCTCTTTCTCTCAGGTTAGAGGGATACAAATATAATATGTTGGAAAAATAGAAATTATTTTTGATGTCTTGGAGAGAAGTCTACTGGAATACCCAGTGGATTTTCCTTGTCTTCGAGTTGTTCACCAATTTTATCCAAGATGATGACTAGGATCAAGTCATACAAAATATGCTAATGAAATCCATATCTGACAAAGCTGGGAGGTATATTTAGCATGTTGATGACAGAATCCAGTCTCAAATATTTTTTCTGCAGCCTACAACAATTTGAATAAAATTAAATTTGATAGGAATAAAGGGAGGAAGCAATTATTATGTGCCTACCATGTGTCAGGCACTGTGCTAAGCTTCTTACATCTATTTCTTTTGATAATGATTGTGACATCCTACACTTGGGCTAAAAAAATCAGTGTAAAAGTATAAAAGAGAAAGGGCTAGATAGTATTTCCTATGGGAAAAGGATCTAGAAGTCTTAGTGGAGCTTAAACAAGGATAATTCCCAGAAAGCTAACAGAATCCCAAATTGTCTAGTCTTGCTCACTAAGCAGGTGTTTGTCCTATCATACCTTCCTTTGATCAGATCATATCTATATTATTAGATTGAATCTAGGCAATGCATTCTAGGAATGAATATATATGTAATATAATGGCTATATATGTGTATATATATATGTGTGTGTGTGTGTGTGTGTGTGTGTGTGTGTGTGTGTAACATATAAGGGTTGATTGAAAGCATTCAGACCTTTTAGCCTAGAATAGGGAAGACTCAGTGGAAGAACATGATGGTGGATTTCCAAGTATCTGAAGGGCTGTCAGGTGGAAATAGGATCAAGTTTTTCTGCTTGGGAAGAAAAGAGAGAAGCTGTGGAGAGGCAGATTTGAGCCCTAATAACTAGAAATGTCCAAATGTAGGTTAGGCTACAGTGAAGTCATCCTCCATTAGTGGAGCTCTTCAAGCAGAGACCAGGAGATTATTTGTCAGGGATGCTATGGACACGCTTCCTCTCTGTATAATACATGGGTCTAGATGGCCTGTGATGTCACTTCCAACTGATATCTGACGATTTTCTTTTGCCTCCTCTTGGCTTGCCAGCAAGCCTGGAAGCACTTAAAAACAAACCATCTCCACCTCTCCCCTCTTTCTCCCTCCCCAAAAGAAGACTGAGCACACAGAAAGTCATTAATAAGTATTGGTTTAATAAATCTGCTTTGTTGGTCTTTTGGGAGTAGAGGAAGAATGGGGTAAGAATATAGTTGTGGTCTTACTCCCTGGGATTGGCCAGGAGGCTTTCAATGGGATTAAGGGAAGGGAAATTCTCTAATCATACTCTTAGAGGTAATATAGAAGCAATCAAGTTAATGACATTCCTCCTCATTTTCCCCAACTCTTCAAATAACCAGCCCTTTGGAGTGTCCCTGAGCCCAGTGATATTTGCTAAGGATCAGCCATTACTCAGATGCTAGAAGGGACTTCCTTTATAGCACTGGAAGGTAAGGATTCAGGGGCCTTAGTGGAGCCACAAATTAACCCCTTACTTTTCAGCAGAGGTAGATCTCCCAACCATGGCTAACCCCAAACACAGACTCGTGCCCTAAGCCCAGGTCCAGAATGTGAAGCAGTGTGATGTAACAAAATGACTACTGAATTTGGAACCAAAGATCCTGCTATTTAGAATCTGTGTGAACTTAACAAAGTCACTTAAATTGCCCTGGAAGACAAATAAATAAGTTGGAGTGTTGATATTGGGAAGATTTGGGTTCAAATTCTGTCTTTGACATTTACTAGCTGGGTGACCTACTTTCTCTAAGTCAATGTGCTCCTCTATTTCATCATCTATAGAAAGATGGGGTTTGGCCAGAAAGTTTCTACGGTCCATTCCACCTCAAAATCTATGACCCTAGTCACAGACCCATTCTTAGCCCTCATCATAGACTGACCCCAAATCTCAGCCAATATGTCTGTCTATATTTGCTTGCTTCACTACTTCCAATTAGAGTCCAATTAGAACATATTCCCTCCCCTAACCTCACCCTGAGACGCCTGGCCAATTACCAAAGGGTAAGACCACTGCCAGACACTTACTCCATTCTTCCTTTACTCCCAAAAGACCAACAAGGCAGATGTGTTTGACAAATATTTATTAATGGTTTCCTGTATGCCCAGTCTTCTTTTGGGGAGGGAGAAAGAGGGGATAGGTGGAGCCTGGGTCCTTGTCCTTGTCCTTGGAAAGACAAGATGGAAGCTTCAGAGAGGCAGATTTTGGCTCTGATGACTAGAGATGGAATAGTCTATAGCGAAAACTGTCTTTATCAGTGGGTGTCTCCAAGCCAAGGTTGACATCCCATTTGTCAGGAATGCTATTGATAAGATTCTGTTTCATGTATATGGTGGACTTGATCCTGTGTCCTTGTGACTTTCCCTCCAAATTGTTATCTGATGTTGGGAAAGTCATTTATTCCCCCTCTGCACCTCAGTTTCCTCAACTGCAGAAGGGAAGGGGTTGGACAAGTTGATCTTTAAGGGTTCTCCCAGCTCCGACAGCCTGTGATCGTTCCCAGATGTCCCCAGGGAGTTCTGGCCTGCTGCTCTTTGCTTGGTTTAATGAGCTGGAATGGTGCCTGCCTCCTCCTCTGAGGAGCTGGTATTTCAACATGATTGCTTCATCCTAGGGATCTAAGTGACTCACTGCAGGGGGGTAAGGGAATGGAGGAAGGCCTGACTCAGACAGGCAGGCACCCTATCTCTGGGTCACCATCTTCTCTGGGTCAGTCTCAGTAGTAGCTGGGGATAGAAAGGGCTGATCGTATAGGAGATCTCTTGACCTTATCTTTTTTTGGCCCAGAGGTTCATGGCAGGGCTATTTTCTTAATGTCAGTACATTAGAAGGACCTCTCTGTTCTTCCTTAAAGAAAAAAGACCAGAGATTATGGAAACATGAGAACCACAGGCTTCCACTGGTAACCATAACAGTGGTGAATGAGGCTCAAATGTTGGGTTTAAGGACTCTTATTGGTTTCTCATACATGTTGACCCCCAGCTCAAGCTTGACATGGCATGACATAGACATGACAGACATGAGATCCATCCAAACTAGTGACAGACTGACCCTAATCCTAGGACCATCGATTTAGAGTTGGAAGGGACAATAGAGGTCATCTAGACCAACCCCTCATTTTAGAGATTTTGAAATTTTGTTTTTCTCAAGGGAAATTGAAAGGAAGTCCATAGAGAGGGAGTGCCCTATACAGGTTATATAGCTAATATGTGATTGAGGATGAATTTGAACCCAAATCATCCTGACTCTAAGTTTAAAACTCTACCCATTAGGCAAGTAATCCTTAAGCATTTTTAGTCTCAGGACCCCTTTATGTTATTAAAAATTACTGAGTGAAAACATTACTAAGGACCCTTTTACACTCTAAAATTATTGGAAACCTCCAAAGAGCTTTTGTTTATGTGAATTACATACTATAATATTTGCTGTATTAAAAATTAAAACAAATTTTCAAGTGTTTATTTTTAAGATAATAATTTGAAATAGCATTCATAAGCCCAATAATGAATTTATTATGAACATAAGTTACATTAAACATAAAATATTACTAACATAAGTGATATTACTTATAAAAAATAAATATATTTTCCCAAACAAAAAAAATAACATAAAGAGGGGCATTGCTTTACATATTTTTTTTTTTTTGCAAATCTCTTTAGTGTGTGGCATAATAGAAAAGTTGAATTCTATATATTTCTGAATTCATTCTGTTTTGATATGTTGTTTTAGTTGAAGGAAATACAAAGAAAATTTTACTTCACATATGAAAATGTCTTAATTTTATTATGATTTTTAAAAAAATATTGGTTCCAAGGCAGTAAAGTGGTAAGGGCTAGGCAATGGGGGTCAAGTGACTTGCCCAGGGTCACACAGCTGGGAAATGCCTGAGGTCAGATTTGAACCTAGGACCTCCCATATCTATGTCTGGCTCTCAATCCACTGAGCTACTGAGCTACTGAGCTACTGAACTACTGAGCTGCCTCCTCTTGGTTCTATTATGAAAATAGTTTCAACCTCAACAACCCCTTGAAAGAGTCTTGGAGGGGCAACAAGGTGGCTTAGTAAATAAAGAACCAAGCCTGGAAATGAAGGGTTCTGAGTTCAAATTTGATCTTGGATACTTTCTAGATGCTGACCCTTACCATTCTTCTGCCAGGACACTTAGTACTGGTTCTAAGGCAAACGGTAAGAGGTTCAGTTTTGAAGAAAGAAAGAAAAAGAAAGAAAGAAAGAAAGAAAGAAAGAAAGAAAGAAAGAAAGAAAGAAAGAAAGAAAGAAAGAAAGAAAGAAAGAAAGAAAGAAAGAAAGAAAGAAAGAAAGAAAGAAAGAAAGAAAGAAAGAAAGAAAGAAAGAAAGAAAGAAAGAAAGAAAGAAAGAAAGAAAGAAAGAAAGAAAGAAAGAGAAAGAAAGAAAGAGGAAGGAAGGAAGGAAGGAAGGAAGGAAGGAAGGAAGGAAGGAAGGAAGGAAGGAAGGAAGGAAGGAAGGAAGGAAGGAAGGAAGGAAGGAAGGAAGGAAGGAAGGAAGGAAGAAAAAGGAAGGAAGGAAGGAAGGAAGAAAGGAAGGAAGGAAGGAAGGAAGGAAGGAAGGAAGGAAGGAAGGAAGGAAGGAAGGCAGGCTAGTGACTAGCCGTGCTTAGATTTATAGGTAATGGATAGGCTGCGCACACACACACACACACACACACACACACATACACACACACACACACACACACACACACACACACACACACACACACACAGAGTGGTGTAGGGAGAGGAAGATAGCTCCCTACCCCTGGACATTATGGGATGGGTTTAAGAATTGTTAATGGGGCAACAAAAGTATTATGGATATTCTACTAAGAAAAGTAGAACAATCCTACAGACAAAAGCAGGCTTGTACTGGAGCACACAGATCGAGAGAGCTAATTGTTCAATTTTCAGCATGAACATTGTAATATGTATAAGGAAAGAATGGGTGGATAAGAAGAACAGGGAATGGAGGAGTTGAAGGGAGAGAGGGAATATGGCTGCCAGTGAGACAAAGGAGAGAGATGCCCCCCGCCGAGAGGCTATTTTTGAACAAAATGGGATGTCCAAGAAATGGGCCACTTATGATAGCCTGCGGGGATGTCTTCTACATGGATTGATGCCAAAGATGCCCCAGAGCAAGTAAACACAGACCCTCCTAAGGGACAAGCCTTTCAACAGACTTTGGTCTCCCATCAGGGGTCCGATAAGGACTGTTTGTAGTTGAATGACTGTCCTGAGGTTCAGTTCCCCCTATGCCCCCTGAAAACATAATCCTCTTATCTGACTATGATATTCAAATAAGATAAATTTTAATAACCAGTTCAGATTGGAGAGATATCAGGGAAGAGGAAAGAGGGATTTCTCTAGATAAGGTTTGAGTCTTTCTCAGCTTTGGAGCTGAGGCCAGGCCTCACAGGCTGGTGGAGGGTTTCTCTTATTCCTGTCTACGCTATATCTGTGCTAGTTTTCTTAATTTCAAAATCTTAGCAATAGATCACAAGCAACAAGAAAGTTCTGACCTTCAGAGCTGGTTGGGCCTGTCTGTTCGGGCTGAAGAAAACAGAGGCACTTTTATCCAGAGATGAAGAAGAACCGCTCCTCACACTTCCCACACCAGGAAGGAAGTGCTTGTCACAAGACCAACTGCCATTCCCAGTTGCCCCTTCCCCCACCAACTGTCAGTCTTGTCAATTTCTTCTCTCTCTAATATTCCCACTATTGCTTGTTCCAATACAGTGGCAGAAAGTCCAGAATTTGTTTTAGTTTCCTTTCCACAGCATTTATACTTTGGACATAAGGCAAAGGGTACAAATCAGAGCTTGATTTATTGTTTTGTTGATTGTCTAGACTTAAGAGAGTGATAGAGAAAATATTAATGCAAGTTAAATGGAAAAGGTACATCCTACATATAATTTCCCCCCCGAAAAACCAGTCGTTAACTATTTGGGAGTATACTGCTAAACAAAGGTAACAATTGTAGATAGGAGAATAAATACTCTGATTGGTTGCCAAATTCTGTGGGCAAAGTATAAATACTTTGGATGAGAATAAGTGCTGGGGGGAAAAAATCAGGGGTAAAAGATGGTTTGTAGATGATGGAGAAGTACTCTAATGGGATGTCTCTAGAGATCTCTCCTTGGTCCTGAGTAGCTTTCCATATTTATTTGTTAATATGTTGAATGAAGTCATAGATGACCTGTTAAGAAAATTTCCTGATGACACAAAGCTGAAAGGGATCATTAATATTCTGGATGATAGACTCGGGATCCAAAAAGACTTCATTGAGGTGAAGTGAATGTAATGAAATTTAATAGAGAAAAAGGTAAAGTCCTACATTCAAAAAAGGCAAACTCAAACCATAAGCCTATCATTCCCTAAGGCATTGTACTAGGCATCAGGCATACAAAGACAGAAATGTAACAGTACCTGCCCTAAATGGGTTCATATTTTGTCAGAAAAGACCTGTGCACATGAAAATATAAGCAAACAAACACAAGGTTATACAAAATACAAGATAGGGAGGGATAGCTAGACATTTGTATGCAAAAATCAGAGGCAATTTTTAGGTAGTTCAAGGTTAAGATGAGTCAGAGGAATGACATTCTAAATTAGTAATTAATTTATGAAATTATGAAACATGGGTAGTGTGTAATTTGAATCTGTTACTCTAAAAACTACAATTCCCAACAAAACTACAATCCCCAGAACCCTACTCACTTCTTGTCATGATGATGCTAACATAGACAGGATATAAATTGGGTGTAGCCCTACCTCTCACTCTCTTTTCCTTCCCGTCACAGCTTTGGTGGAGAAGGGATTTTGAGCAGGTAGAAAAACTTAGTCATGTGGTTCTGTTTTGTCAGAAAATAAACTTTATAAAAATAATACTTGAAATATTGGAGTAAAAGCTCCTGGTCCTTGGGGTACTCTCCAGGAAAGACCATAGTGGCAGTGAGAAATGGGACTGCAATCACACTTTAATAAAGTACAGAGGGTCTAGAGACAAGCAGTTTTTAAAATAGGTACAGAGGGGGACAGTTAGATGGCTCAGAGCATCAAGAGTCAGGCCTAGAGATGGGAGGTCCTGGGTTCAAGTATGGTTTCTGTGTGATCCTGTGCAACTCCCATTGCCTAGTCCTTATACTCTTCTGCCTTGGAACTAACACACAATATTGCTTCTAAGATGGAAGGTAAGGGTTAAAAAAAAGAGGTACAGCGGTATATAGCAAAGAGATGGGGAATGCAATGACGAATGGAGGCAAATGGCATGGGAAGGAGGATGGGGAGAGGGAGAGAGACCATTAGAGATGGGAGTACTAGTTAGCAAGTACCCAACAGAGATGGAAGAGAATTGGGGATTGGGCAAGAGTTCAAGGTTTCATTTTTATAGAGTTTGGGGTGGGGAACAGACTAACTCTCATCTATGTTACTTTGAGGTTATAGCATTAGCATAAAAATCAGCTCAAAAGTTATCAGTAAAATCTTTAGGCTAACATGCCCATATTGTCTCAAGCTATCAGCACCTTTTGGTGTTTCTGCTATGCTAAAGCTATGGTGGTCTAGAATTTGTCTGGGATTTATATATCATAGGACCAAAAGGCCCCTCCAAGAGCACATAGTTGGCTTCTGCTGCCGTAGCACAAATGACCAGAATATGAATTTTGGTTAGCATATGATATATTTTGTAAATTATGATCTTTTGATCTTTGAGACAGTTCATACATGACTTCTAGGTTCCCTTTTGCTATCTTATTTCTTACTATTGCTCCTTATATTGTGGGAAAACACACCAAAGTTTGTAGTAGGATCTGGCCCAAAGAATTGGAGGCTCAAAACTCTTTTGTCCAGAAGTTTGAAAATGTTTACTTAAAGAAGAAGAGTTTTAGGGCAATGGAATGGCCTATGCCAGTGATGGCAAACCTATAGTATAGGTGCCAAATATGTCACACAGAGCCCTCTCTATGGACATACACATTACCCTCTACAGATTTGTTACTAGAAAGCCAGAGGGGCTTGGGGTGGAACTGTTCCCTTCCCCCTCTCCATGTGTCTGAGAACATTCCTCATTTCACCTTCCCCTTTGCCCAGCAGCCCAATGGGAGCACTTCCTCACTTCCCTGTCTGAGGTAAGGGTGAATGAGGGGATGTGGCATTTGGTGTCTGGTGGGAGACAGGCATGGCATTCAGTCTGAGGGTGGGGTGGGGGCAGAGACTAGCACTCCATCTCTAAAAGGTTGGCCTTCACTGGCCTCGGCTGATAGAATAGTCTTGGAGCTAATGGAATAGCCCAAGGACTGATGGAATAGCCTAAGGCTTGATAGAATAGCTTAAACTGTGGATAAGGGTTGGCATATTTATTGGGGATTTGGGGACTTGTCACCTCCCATTCCAGGGAAATCTCTACCTTTTTCCCAAAATAGCAGAAAACCCTGGAAAATGGGCACAGACGAGGTGGGTAAAATTCCAGGTAGAGGTGTGTTTTGGAGTCTGACACAGCATAGATGAATTTAAGGATACCAAAAAAGGAATAAGGGGCATGCACAGGTTTGGGGGAATTTCCCTGAACCATGAGAGTCTTCAGTATGCATGTCTTACATTCCCTCCATCCTTCCACCTGCCATTATTTGTCAACTTAGGAGAGGTCTTGATACACTCCTGGAATGCCCTTATCTAGGTGATGTATAATTAGAATTTTGTACCCCAGGACTACATTTCCCAGCATCCCACTTTTTTCCTCACTTTGCATCATTATATTTGAGAGATAAAATTTTGTGTAGCTCTGTCCTCCTCTCTCTTTTTTACCATTTCTGATTTCACAGTCTGGTAAACTGCTCTTTACTCAGGCTCTACTTTTCCTCTACTTCAAGTGATTATTAATAAATCTTATAAAATATAATACTTGAAGTTATTGGATATTAATTTCAATCTTATATTTCTGGCAACCAGTCAAGTTGGAAAAAGAATTCTCAATTTTTTCTTTTAAGAAAGCCTTTGAGGAAAGAATAGGGAGTAGATAAATTTTGCAAAGCCATCTTCCTGCCACTTCTGGTGCCCTGCTGCTTGCTCCTGCCATTTTTTTTGTTTTTTGTTTTTTGGTTGTTTGTTTATTTTTTGGCCAGCCACCCCACCTGCCTGCCTGCTGCCACTTTCATTTGCATGACTTAACCTGGTGCTCCTTGCGGAAAGGGATGAGCCTCAGCCTCCAGAGCACTGATGCTCCCCTAAGGGTGAGATCCAAATCCCATTGAACTACCCCTCCCAACAACCACTAGGGTTTCAAGCCTGTGCTAGCTACTTTTCAGCAGAGAACACAGCATGGAGCAGCAAATCCATGCTATCCACCCCAACCCCAGTCTAGCTAACACAGGAAGGCTTCCATGCTTCTGGCTGTGGGGGTGGGAACTGAGGTATCACAGGGCCACTTGTTTTACCCTGGGGGGGGGGGGGGGTAGGACAAAACTATTCTCCCAAACATTCCTTGTGAGGCTTTTACTCCTAGGGAGTGCACACCAGGGTAGTGCCACCTATGTACAGGAAGTCGAGATTGCAAGCACAGCCCAGTTTCGTGACTATCTCAAACAGCTTCCATTTCTGGAGACCCTTACTGAGCTCATGAAGGTTAAAGCTTTAGGATGTCTTTTCTTATTACCATTGGTGGGTGTACTGCTTGAATATCTTGCAGTTGATAGCTTGAGTAATCTTGAGATTCAATGGGGAGATTCAACTCTCTACACCCCTTTGCCATTTTGGCCTGCCCGGTCTCTGCAACACATCCAATATGTGAATCTTAAAAATTCTCAGACCCTACTTCAGAACACTTGGTTAAGACCATTCCCCATTTAAACAATGAAGGTACTTGATCAGGAATGTGGAAACTCTACTTCACCATACTTAAGCATGCCTTAGGGGAAGATAAAGTTGTAAACTCCTTGCTGAACAATGAAGAGTACTTAACCCATACTTATAAGGCAAAAAACCCTTAAGCTGGACCTAATTTTAGATCTAATACAAAAGGGTGCTAAGTACCTATAAAGGTCAGGCAACTTGTAAACTTACAAGGGACAAAGAGGTGAGAACTTACTAAGAGATTTTAGTCTACTCAGGTGTGAATTCAGAATGGTCTGTCCTTTGGAAAACATCTACTGTGATTTGTAGATGTCAGAACTTAGGGGAGGTGACATAGGAGAAAATTCGCTTTAAAAAGGAGCTCAGAAAGGGCTCCAAGGATCATTCAGCTGGGAAAAGCTGAATTGGAGAAGGCATCCAGCTGCCTTGAACGGATTGGTGGCTGAACTTGTTTGAGCTAGCTGAAGCTGAACTGGTGTCTCTCTGAACACTAAAATCTTGCTTTGGGCAGATCTTGTGGTGAGTTGATAAAAAACTGACTGATCTCTCTTAGGGCTTGGGCCAAGGCTGGCCTAGGCTGGCCTGGACTGGCCTACCCCTTTTCTCATTATTTCCTCTTACTCTCTCTCCCTTTCATTAATTCCTTAATTTGTATTAATTAATATCTCCCTAAAAACCTAGCTGACATGGATATATTTCATATTTGGGAATTTTTCCCTGGTGACAACTTGATATTTGATTTAACTCAAGACAATATCTTGAAACCATATTTCCGCGGTCACAGTTTAAGGCAACCACTCTTTTATCTATAACAGTTTATGACTCCACTATTTTAATTGTTACAAATATGGGGTTCATCCACACTATGCCCAGTGTGGGTATGGGGAACCCCAGAGGTGTGTCAAAAGGAATCTAGATAGATGATGATACTGGGAGGGGAAGGAATCTTAATGAGTCTGGAGGTGAATTTTAAGCCTTTTCAGACCCCATTGAGTTATTTATTTATTTATTTTTGAAAACCCTTACCTTCTGTCTCAGAATCAATACTGTGTATTAGTTCCAAGGCAGAAGAGAGGTAAGGGCTAGGCAATGGGGATTAAGTGACTTGCCCAGGATCACACACACAGCTGGGAAGTATCTGAAGCCAGATTTGAACCCAGGACCTCCCATCTCTAGGCCTGGCTCTCAATCCACTGAGCTACCCAGCTGCCCCACCCTCCATTGTGTTACTGATGTTAACTGTTTGAGTTTGTTCCCCTAAAAATAGTGAAGAAGTCTCTGAGTTTGTTCCCCTACAAATAGTGAAGAAGTCTCTGTAACTTGGCTATTGAAAATGGAGAAAAGGACTCTTAAATTCAGTGCCTGTATCCTGACACATATATCATATTTTCTGATTATTTGTTTTAAGATTTAATTTTGTTTTTTTAAGTTCACATATTGATCTAATCTAATATCTTCTGTTATACTGAACCATTTTAATTTTCTGTATTTTGGACATTAGCTATATATGCTGTTACATTGCCTTTATTTGTACCTCCCCCTATGACTATACTGGAGAAAATACCATTGTAAAAAGTCCATAAACAACTTGCATAAATCCTTTCTCTGGGGCAAAAATATAGGTCTTTATGGATGCAGGGTTTGTCACTAGATCCATTGAGATCACATGTTGCCTGACAGCCTTTTGCTCCTTTTTGCCTTTGTTAATTGTCACATAGATGTTGATGGATGGATTCCATCAAACTGATTACAACCTATATACAACCTTTGGAGAATTTAATTAGCTGAAAATCTCAAATTGATTTTAGGGGGTTTTTAGAAATGATTTTCAGATATCTAGTAGCTTCTGAATGGATTTTTTTTTCTATTTGTAACTCTTCAGCTTATTCTACCATTCCACCAGAATGATCTAGATTCTTGGTGACATTTTAGATGCAAAAGTTTTCATCAGCAGTACGGAGATTTTTCTGGGCTCTCCTGTCAAATTTTAGAATGATAGCAATAATATACTTTATTAGAAAATCTTTGCCAAAGTTGAAAGATTGACTAGATCTGTAGAATTTGTGACAAGTGTCCATGAGCTTCATAGTTTTTTTTTCAAATGTCACACAGGAAGTGGTTTTAGACTCATGTGAATTCTATATGATAGTAGGTTTGTTTACTAGTGTCATTGAATGGGCTCTTGTGATTTGGGGAATTTTGGTACTTCTTTGAATGTACATTAGCTGTTGTACTGCTGTTTTAAAAATCTGTAACTTGTTGGAAATCATGTGCACTCACACTGTGGGTCATGGCCAAGTTAAACAGGAAATGGATCTCATTTGTGAGATCTCATGAGTGAGAAACCTTTATATTCTGCCTCTACTTGGCTGACACAGTATGTCACTGATTGTGAACTATATATTTTTTATTTTAAAAAATATTAATATTATTTTCCCTTGTATGTGAATTTTGTATTTGAGTTTTTTCTCTCATTTTTTTGTACTTGAAGCACATGTTACCAGTATTAATGGGCTTTTGATTTTGCACTAGAATAAGTTTAAAATGTCCCTTAGCTCTAATGTCAAAGCATACCCAAATGCTTTAGACTATGGAAACCTACCATTAATTAATATTATGGGATTTTTATTAATGATTATGTCTGATTCCAGGAGAAGGGATCAAAAAGAGCCACTGCACAGTGCCAACGAGCACAAGGTCAAAGAGACCAACCAATGCTGGTGGGATTGATGAGATTCTACACCAAGACATAGGACTTGAACTTGTTTCAGGTTCAAGGTTGTGGCTATTCGACATATGTAAGGCCCTTGCCACATTCTACCAAGTACTGAAGTTTGGCTATCATCCTGGCTCCCCTGTCCCTGAGAGCAAAGGTCAAATCAGACCAGGATTGCTATTTCCCATCTGCTTCAAAAATCTAATCCTTTTTTCCACTTTTCATAGTGTAACAGTTTCTTGTAGTCCTGGCTACTCATTGGGTAAGTACATAATTGCTACCATAGGCTTGTGGAACATAAATCACTTTAATTGGGCCTTGATTCAAGGACCTGTTATAGGTTTACTTTTCCTTACTTAGAATTTTTACACATAAGACTTTGATATTTTATATTTCCTCCTGAAGTTACTTTTTTCTCTTTTATTTGGACTTTTTGATGTTTTTTTTTTTTAATTTCCTTAGACAATTGATTCATATACCTCATAACTTAGATGTTTGTTAACACCCTCCTCAGGGGGGACTATATTATTATCCTATAATGCAAAGTTTAAATTCTTTTGAGAGTAATTTTAGGATAAGAAACTTGCTACCTCCCCAAATCCAGAAAGTGAACTGTTTGGAGAAGGTGCCAATGAAGATGCCTACAGAGACCACACACTGCACCAAAAAATCCAGAGTGAACTTTGGACTGTGGTGATTTTTTACTGTGGGGGGTTGAAGGCATTTGTTTTAAATGTACACTCTTATGCTAAAGGGGACTGCCCCCAAATTGGTTTTTTGTCAACTTAGCAATCATTGGTTTTTTCTTTTTTCTTTCCCTCTTATCCCCAACTTATTGTAATTTCCCCTTAGACAGTATAATATTGTATGTACCTCTAGTTAAAGATCTTTTAAGTTGGTTATGTGTATTGATTCCATGGGGAAACTAGGCATATAAATCTGGGAGATTTCTACATTTTCTACATTATAGATTTCTACATGCTCATTTTCCATGGGAATCACGGGGGGTTGGGGGTGGTTGTATAATTAGAATTTTGTGCCCCAGGACTACTTTTCCCAGAATCCCACTTTTGTTCTCACTTTACGTCCTTATGTTTGGGAGATTAGTTTTGTGTAGCTCTGCCCTCCTCTCTCTCTTTTCCTGTTTTCACAGTCTGGTAAACTGTCCTTTACTCAGGCTATACTTTTCCTCTACTTCAAGCAATTATGAATAAATCTCATAAAATATAATACTTCGAGTTATTGGATATTAATTTTAATCTTATAGTAGGAAACATAGGGAGGGTACAAAACAGTAAAAGATCATTATAGGTGATTAGTAATACAGAACATTATAAAACCGATGTAAAATACAGAAAAATTATAAGACTAATATAGATGATTTTGCAATTTGTGCTTAACTTGTGCTAACTAGTGAAAAATACTAAATTTCAGAACATGAGGATCCTGCTTCTATCATTGTCCCCCTCCATCACTTATTCCAGCTACTTATTAATATATATTATATATAATATAATAATTAAACTTTATATATATATATATGTATATATATATGTATTATATTGACTAGTGTAAACCTCAAAATTTCTCAGACTTATGAATGTTAGGGGTTTCCCCCATTGGGGAATCTTCTACTTAAAAAATTCCCTAGCAGATGGTGAGAACTCTCCTTGAGTGTGGGGGCTCCTAGCTTGGGAATATCCCTACTCCACCCTACTTAGGACTGCTTTAAGACAGAGAGCTCCTTGAGAACAATGAAAGTGCCTTGACCCATGCTTATGGAAGGGACAGGAAGTTCTTTGAGTCATGACTGTTTTAAAATTGATACAATGGATGCTAGGTACCCATATAGGTGGGGCAACTTGTAAACTACTTAAACCTAAAAGGGTGATAACTTATTCAGAGGTTTTTTCTTAATGAAATTTGTCGACACAGCAGCATTTTTTTCTGACTTACTAAAGAGATTAAAACTGCTCAGCTGTGAATTCAAAATGGGCAGTCCTTTAGAAACATCTACAGTGATTGGTAGATGTAAGGACTTAGGGGAGGTGACAGAGGAGATTTTGCCCTTAAAAATAAGAGCTTGGATCTCATTCAGGAATCTCGATTTCTGACTCTCATTCTGAAGGAGAGCTCCTTGAGGAGCTCCTCTGAGGGGCTCTGTCCCTCTGGGGTAGGAGCTCTGGAGGCTCTTGAGAGAGGCCCTTTGAAACAATCTCTGGCTGAAAGACTCTTTGAGGAAGGACGTTGGCCTGGTGTCACTAGTATCCTTGTTTAGTCAGACCTTGTGGTGAATGTTAAAAAAACTGACTGATTTCCCCTTTTAAGACTCAGGTCTAGGCCTTATTGGCTTGAGGCCCTTCATACTTATTCCTTTTCTTACTCTCTCTCTTTCTTTGATTACTCATTGTATTGTTAATTAAAATCTCTATAAAACCCAATTGACTTGGGTATTTGAATAATTGGGAATATTTCCCTGGCGACCACCTTATATTTGATTTTAAAACCCAAGACACTGTAGTAAAACATATTTCTGAGGTCAAATTTACTCACCCTCTCTTATATCTATCACAATTTATATCTTCCACTATTTTAATCACTACAGTTTAAGATCTCAACCATTTTAAATCTCACACTAGAAAGAGAAAGGGTAGTTAGGGGAACCAAAACAAGACCCAATTTTAATATACCCAGAAACAAAACAAAGCAAAGAGGATATTAGAACTACATGTAAAGAGACAGAGTGATGTAAAGAAAACCATTCTCCCAATTTTGCCTGTGTCAAATAATTAGATTTGCTTCAGGAAGTGATGGGCTCCTTTCCCTGGGGGTCACCTAGCAAAAACTAGATAATAATTTGTTGGGAAAAGGATTCTTGGTGATTGGGTTCTGAGTAGAAGAAAGCTTTTAGGTTCTTTTTCACCATAAAATTCTGTAGTTCTATGAACAGAGAACAAATATTGTAGACAGGTGATTAGTATAATAGAGAAGTTATGAGTATTGGGGAGAGCGGGAATAAGGGAAGTAGAAAGGAACCCAAGAATACCTGGCATAGCCCCAAGAATAATCTGCCTTCCAAAGACCTAACTAGTGCTCCAAATGGCAGTGGGGGTGATATGTACTAAGCTTGGGTGCTTAATGGGTGAAAGTGCAACAAGAGGGCAATTCTAAGATGTTATTCCCTGCATTGAGTGTAATATATCCCAGTGCAATAAATAATAGAGCACCCTGGAGGTTGGAACACTGCTGGTTTGACCTCACAGTAAGCCTGCCTAGGCTTGTCAGACCAGTGGCCCCAGGAGACCCTCACCTTTCCCTGAGGTGAAAGGGTTGGGGGGAAAACTGCCAGGCAGACTACCTATTTGATGAGGTGTTAATTATCTTGCTAATTGGAGGGGAGGGGCTATCATTGGTGATAAAGAAAAGGGGAGTAATGGGAAGGTTTCTGGGGGGGTGGTAACAGAGACTTAAAACATATAGGTAAAATGGTAAAGAACCTGATTTTTAGTGACAAGGCTATACTTTCCTACCATAAATCCGCCCTCAGACCTCCAGGACCTTCTTAGGTCTCTTACTTTAGAGGGCTTGAGGATAGAGAGCAAGGAAAAACTGGAAAGAGTATGAAAGTAGAGGCTTAAACTTTAAGTTCTAGAGCCCATGCTCTGTTTAGCCTTTATGTGTCCCTGAACAAGTTATTTCATTTCACTGGACCACAATTTCCTCCTTTTTAAAATGATACGATTGGAGTAAATTTCTAAAATAATTTCCAATGGAAACTCTCTATGACTCACAAAGATATGACTGGCTGTACAGAATGGGATCATCTAACCTCTGGCCCTTCATCTCCTGTAGAAAGCCAGGAAAAGAGTTTGGACAAAGCTCCATAAGGTTTTGGATTTGTCTAAAAAAATTTTTTTTAAGAAGAATTGAGAATTATTTATTTATTTTTAAAGTTTTTTTTTGAAAATTTTTAAATTTTTTTAATTAATTAAATTAGAATATTTTTTCATTATTATAAGATTCATGTTCTTTCCCTCCCTTTCCCCAGGCCCCTCCCATAGCCAATGCACAATTCCACTGGTTTTTACATGTGTCATGGATTAAGACTTATTTCCATATTATTGATATTTTTACTAGGGAGATCATTTAGAATCTATATCCCCAGTCATATCCCAATTAACCCATGTGATGAAGCAGTTGTTTTTCTTCTGTGTTTCCACTCCCACAGTTCTTCCTCTGAATGTGGATAGCATTTTTCTCATAAGTCCTTCAGAATTGTCCTGGATCTTTTCGTTGCTGCTAGTGGAGAAGTCCATTATATTCAATTGTACTATGGTGTATCAATCTCTGCTTTTAATGTTCTCCTGGTTTTGCTCCTCTCACTCTGCATCAATTCCTGGAAGTTGTTCCAATTCCCATGGAATTCTTCCAGTTCATTATTCCTTAGAGCACAATAGTATTCTATTACCAACAGATATCACAATATGTTCAGCCATTCCCCAATTGATGGGCATCCTCTCGTTTTCCAATTTTTGGCCACCACAAAGAGCGCAGCTATGAATATTCTTGTACAAGTCTTTTTCCTTATTGTCTCTTTGGGGTATAAACCCAGCAGTGCTATGGCTGGATCAAAGGGCAGGCAGTCTTTTAGCGCCCTTTGGGTATAGTTCCAAATTGCCCTCCAAAATGTTTGGATCAATTCACAACTCCACCAGCAATGCATTAATTAATTTTGCCGCATCCAGCCAACATTTTATTACTTTCCTTTGCTGTCATTTTAGCCAATCTGCTAGGTGTGAGATGGTACCTCAGTGTTGTTTTGATTTGCATTTCTCTCATTAAAAGAGATTTAGAGCACTTTTTCATGTGCTTATTAATAGTTTTGATTTCTTTGGATGAAAACTGCCTATTCATGTCCCTTGCCCATTTATCAATTGGGGAATAGCTTGATTTTTTTGTACAATTGATTTAGCTCCTTCTAAATTTGAGTAATTAGACCTTTGTCAGAGGTTTTTGTTATAAATATTTTCCCAATTTGTTATTTCCCTTCTAATTTTGGTTGCATTGGTTTTGTTAAGAATTGAGAATTTTTGAGAGATAATTTCTGCTCTGATTTTATCTGTTTCCCTATCTTTGAAATGGGGACTAAACCCTTTGCTTGATCACTGTAAAGATTAAAATTTAGGGGAGACTGAGGCAGGTAGAAATTAGTTTCTCTCTACAAGGAGTATTATATTTTTATGAGGTTTATTAAAAGTTAAGGATTAAAGAAAATACAGGAAAAGAAAAACATGCGTAGGTCAGAGAGGCCTAGACAAAACCTCACCTACATTATGGAAAGAGCCACATCTGTTCCAAAATGGAAGTCCAAGAGAGAGACAAAAGCTCTTGCAATCAGCTTAAATCCCTTCTTGATCTTGGCCCACATGAGAATACAAAGCATTCTGGGGAAGTGTAGCAAGGGCTTCTGGGGATTGAAGTCCAGAGTTTGAGTCTATTTTTACATCACCAAAGTTATTGTGTAGACCAGATAAGAAAGTGAGTTGATATATGGGTAAGTACTTCAAAATATTCTCAAACAGTCTCAGGAGGGGTTATTAGGCTTCAGAATATGGTGTTGCTGGGTCCCATGATTTCTCACATTGACATGCCCAGAAATCAGAGAAAGGCTCAGAAAGTATTGCCAAGGACTTAGCTATTACCAATTTTATAACAATAAGTCATCATGACCCAATCTTTAGGTTTTCTGTGTACTTAATGAATGATGTGGCAACACTATTAGAGTCTCTTCTAAAGAATTGATTGTAGCTCAGATTGACTCCATGGCGAGAGAGCAAGCTTTGTTATAAGAGAATAAAATAATAGCTAGCTAGTATAATAAGTAAGGTAAGGTAGGTAAGTAAGGTTGAGCAAAGGTGAGTAGGGGTTTTTAGGAAAGCTTTTAATCTTGATTAATTTCTAAGGAAGAGGTCATTTATTTCGGTGATTGTTGCCTGTTGCTTCCAAGAAACTGATTTTGTTTTACCCATGATCCACTATGGTTTGTGTGGCTTTACCCATGATTCACACAAACCACAATGTAAATAGGATGCTAACTATATGTTAAATACCCCAGGGCAACTTCTGTCAAATTTTGTTCTTTTCTGCCAGACTCTAAGGAAGGCAGTGATTATGGAAATCTAGCATTGTTTGAATCTAATCCTGTGTGAGTGCAAAACTAAACAACTTGTAGATGCCAGTTCAGAGACCCCCAACGAAGGACCTAAGTGATATTTAAAGATCGTTGTGAGGAGTTTTCTCATCTAAGCAATCCATACATCTTATCTGAAAGGTGGACCCATACTAATCAACAGTTATTGTTTCCATGTTCTTTTGATTGTTCATGGTTACTTGGCAGGATTTGTGAGACATTTTAGCCAACATCACCTAAAACGTCAAGTCGCACTCAGAACAAAGATTTGTCCTCTAAAGACTCATATAACCAGTGGTGGACTAGTATATGTTTAATAACTTTAACTGACTTTTCAGGAAATAAAAAGGTATGAAAGATATACTTTTAAGTTTAATCAGCATTATTAACATTTTCTCCATCATTTTATTTTTCTTAAATTCTTGCTTTCTGCCTTAGTAACAATTCTTAGACAGAAGAGCAAGGGCTAGGGTTAAGTGACTTGCCCAGAGTTATCTAGTTAGGAAGTGTCTGAGGCCAGATTTGAATCCAGGTTATCTTGTCTCTAGGTCTAGCCCTCTATCCACTGAACCATCTAGATGACCCTCCCCATCATTTTCTTTCTTTCTTAAAAAATTAATTTATTTATTTAAAAATATTTTTCCTGGGGTAAATGACCTCAGCAAGATAGTGTATGATGAAACCCAAAGATCCTAGGTTTTGGGACAAAAACCCACTATTTGACAAAAACTGCTGGGAAAATAGGAAAATAGTATGGGAGAGACTAGGTTTAGATCAACATCTTAAACACTATAACAAGATAAATTCAGGCTGGGTAAATGATTAAAATATAAAGAAGGAAATTATAAATAAATTAGGAGAATATAGTATACCTGTCAGATCTATGGGAAAGAAAAGAATTTAAGACCAAGCAACAGATAGAGAATATTACAAAATGTAAACTAAATAATTTTGATTACATTAAATTAAAAAGGTTTTGTACAAATAAAACCAATGCAACTAAAATTAGAAGGGAAGCAACAAATTGGGGGGGGGGGAATCTTCAAAACAAAAACTTCTGACAAAGGTCTAATTACTCAAATTTAGAAGGAGCTAAATCAATTGTATAAAAAAGCAAGCCATTCCCCAATTGTGTGAATTTTTAAATCTCCATCTTGCTTGAGTAAGCACCCAAAATTGTGCCCACCCACACTACATGGGCATGTGCTAGTCAATGGCAAATCAGAAATAACTAACTGCCCACCTGGGCTGTCCTAAGCCAAGCTTGAACCACCATTGGCACTTGTGAGGCACAAGAAGTGAGGTAGGGAACAGCCTCTGGAATTCTCTCACTTCCTGTGGACAGAGCTAGGCGGCAGTTGGTGCTAGGAACTGGAGGAGAGAGAAGTCCCACAGACAGCTTTCCTTCAGATTGGCTTCAGATCTGTCACGTGAGTCAAGGACTGATTTTCCTTCTATCTTGGCCTTAGGGCCTAATCTCCCTCTGGCTTGGCTAGAAGGTTGAGTTAACCCTCTTCCCTTTCCTCCTCTCTCCTTTATTCCCTATCCTGTTTCCTTACTCCCATTGTGATTAAACCACCATAAACTCCATTCTAACTTGAGTGTTTCATTTTAGGAATTTCTTAAGTAATTATTCCTTGGCAACCATGACTTAATATTATAACAATCTTTAAAGGTGATATTTTCACCACAACAATTGGCAATGGACATAAATAGGCAATTTTCAGACAAAGAAATCAAAACTATTAATAAGCACATGAAAAAGTGTTCTAAATCTCTTCTAATCAGAGAGATGCAAATCAAAACAACTCTGAGGTATCACCTCACACCTAGCAGATTGGCTAACATAACAGCAAAGGAAAGTAATGAATGCTGGAGGGGATGTGGCAAAGTAGGGACATTGATTCATTGCTGGTGGAGTTGTGAACCGATCCAACCATTCTGGAGGGCAATTTGGAACTATGCCCAAAGGGTGATAAAAGACTGTCTGCCCTTTGATCCAGCCATAGCACTGCTGGGTTTGAACCTTCTAAAAGATAATAAAGAAAAAATATTTGTACAAAAACACTCCGTGGTGGCAAGAAATTGGAGAATGAGGGGGTGTCTCTCTATTGGGGAATGGCTGATTTGTGGTATCTGATGGTGATGGAATACTATTGTGCTCAAAGGAATAATGAACTAGAGGGATTCCATGTGAACTGGAACAACCTCCAGGAATTGATGCAGTGAGAGGAGCAGAACCAGGAGGACATTGTACACAGAGACTGATATACAGTGGTACAATCGAATGTAATGGACTTCTCTATTAGCAGGAATGCAATGATCCAGGACAATTCTGAGGGACTTAGAAGGAAGAACACCATCCATATCCAGAGAAAGAACTGTGGGAATAGAAACACAGAAGAAAAACATGATTGAACACATGGTTCTATGGGGATGTGATTGGGGATGTTGACTTTAAATGATCACTCTATTGCAAATATCAATAATATGGAAAAAGGTTTTGAACAATGATACATGTAAAATGCAGTGGGATAAAATATTTTTCCATGGCCATATGATTCATGTTCTCTCCCTTCCCTCTTCCCTACCTACTCATGGAGCTGACAAGCAATTCCACTTCTCCATCATTTTCTTAAGTGTAGACAAGAGAACAAATCAAATCTTTATTTGCAATTTTGTCTGCTGATTTCTAGGCATAAGTGCTAGCACTGAAAATTTGGCAATTGGCTCTCGTGTACTGGTTCCAGCTAACCCCAGCATATTCCTATTCAAGGAACACAGAAAGGCAAAACCACCCAGGAATTTCTGGTATCCAGAGTCCAATTGCTCTACCTACCTTGCTACAGTTTGGCCTGGCCCTCTTACTCTTCCTCTTTTCCACACAGACAACTTTATAACTGCAGCCCAACTCATGACCCCAAAACTTCCATTTTGTATTTGCTCAAAAACCGCAAATTTAACCTCAAAGTGGAAGAGAAACTGATATCCGCTCTTCAGAAGCATTGGCAGCCGTGCTTGCCATCTGATTACCACAGCTCAATTGTCCTGTCTCCCTGATTGTGGAGAAAAGAAGGAAGCTAACTCGGGTAAAGAGAAAGCCCTTCATTTGGACCCTCCTGGGCTAGGGTGGCCTCATCCAAGGCAAAGTAGGGCTAAGACCACAGCTACCCCCTGAGAAAGCAACAGGTATACTAGTGTCTTCTGGCTTTTCCCAAGCCCTCCTCTACAGGGGAACTCCAACTCTACAGGATCAGTTCTATATGGGAAGCCCAACCCTTTCCCTCCTACTTTCAATCCACCCTCCTTTTAACTGAAAAGTCAGAACCACAAAAACCCAGAACAGGAAGTTCATGTGATCCAGCCCTCTACTTCAGGGAGGTCTATGTCTAAATTATCTAGACCAAATGCTCTTCTGTTCCCTTTCTCACTGTTCTTTTAGTGAAGAATTGGGAGGATGAGGTTGAGTGAGATCTAATTGCCTTATTATTATCATTCTCATCTATGGGTTTCAATGATCCAGACTCTCTCCAATGTCCCATGACTACAAATGGCTGTCAGTAGAACAGATTGGCATACACTGACTAGGGAACCAGGACCTATAATAAAAATAAATGGCTTACCAACCAAACTACCTAAAAATTATTTTGTCGAGTTAGAAAAAAATAACAACAAAGTTCATCTGGAAGAACAAAAGACCAAGAATATCATCATCAGGAATTAATGGAGGGAAAAAATGAAGGAAGAAGAGGTAGGAGTATCAGATCTCAAATTATACTATAAAGCAATAATCATAAAACAATGTGGTCCTGGCTAAGGAATCGAGTAGTAGGATAAGAGAAAAGAGCCTACCTGTACAAGAATATTTTTAGCAGCTCTTTTTGTGGTAGCAAAGAACTGGAAACCGAGGTAATGTCCATCAATTGGGAAATGTCTGAACAAGTTGCAGTATATGATAGTAATGGAATACTATTGTGCCATAAGAAATGATGAGTAGGCAGAAGAAAAACATTTGCTTGAATACATGGTTTGATGGGGCTATGATTGGGAATGTAGACTCTAAACAATCACCCTAGTGCAAATATCAATAATATGGAAATAAGTCTTGATCAATGACACATGTAAAACCCAGTGGAATTGCACATTGGTTATGGGAAGGGGGTGGGAGGAAGGGAGGGAAAGAACATGAATCATGTAACCATGGGAAAAAAATTCTAAATTAATTAATTAATAAATTAAATAAACTTAATTTAAAAAAAGAAATGATGAAAAGGGTAAGTTCAACAAAAACTGGAAAGACTCATATGAACTGATAAAAGTGAAGTGAGCAGAGCAGGTGAACAGTGCATACAGTAATAGAAATATTGTACAATGATCAACTGTGAAGGACTAAACTATTATTAGCAAACCAAGTTTCCAAGATACCCACAAGGGACTTATAGTGAAAAATGCCATCCACACTCAAAGAAAGATCGGTTGGAGTCTGACCACAGATCAAAGTACACCATCTTCGCCTTTATTTCCTTCATGAATTTTTTTTTATTGTATATGTGATATTCATCTTCTGTCATGGCATAAGCAATATGGAAATATGTACTGCATGAAAGCCCTGTTATTAACTATATCAGACTATTTACCACCCAAGATGGGGGAAGGGAAGGAGGGACAGAATCTGAATCAGAAAATAATTGTCAAAAATTGTTTCTCCATGTCATTGAAAAAACAACAATAATGGTTTTCTCATCTTCCACTGGTTTCATGCTCGAACCCTCTGTGAAGTGGAGCACTTCATGAACTTCATGCAACATTTAGGCACCCAGAAGTTTGAATTAGTGGAACCTTTATTTATTTATTTGTTTATTCCTGGCCAGGGCATCCTCCTAATGAGGGTCACCCTGAACAGAAGTTTCATGCAGCTTTTATAGGAGTTCCAATGGCAGGAAACAGGTTGACTCAAACACCCTCATACATGCATTTCCTTATTGGGTTTGGCAGAAGCAAGCAAGCCTTATCTGACAGAATCAGATGTGCCATTAGCGTTACTGCAGGACAGGGTGCATTGCATCATGGAGTCCTCTCCTCACATCCCATATGGTATACTAAGCTCAAGCCTTTTAAGGCTTCCTAATTCCTTCTCCCTAGGACTAACTATAGATCTCTGTCTCCTTCATCTGTTCATATCATCATCCTTGAACCCTACCTTATACCAACCATCCTAGCTACCTGCCTTTGCTTATATAATCCCATCCCCACCCCTATCCAAAATAACCTTCCCCTCTATGCAAATTATCCTCCTCCTTCAAGCCCTCCATCCTCCAGTAAGCCATCCCTGACCCCACTGAACCTACTATAGTTCTTCCTCTCTATAGCCCTCTATTGGTCTTTCCTTCTCTAACTCTCTATATAAAACCAGCTGCCAATTCCTACCAATTCTAACTCTAAAATAGAGCGCTTTCACCTCCTAAATTCCTCTCTGACTGCTGCCAGGTCCTCTCTACCACTGGTTTGGGACCTGATCTCCAGTTTCTCTAATCTATGCTCCCTATTTGTATCAAAGCAATCTTCTTCACACACGTCTGACCTTCACTCCCCTGCTCACAAAGCTTTAGAAGCCCCCTATAGCTTGTAGGGTACAATTTAGGTTCTTCTGGGCATTTTAAGACTTCCACAATCAGGCTGTAACCTTACCTTTCTAGCCTTAATTCACACTGGGCCACCCCCCCCCCCCATTTTCTACATTATAATCAAAGTTAAATGTTCCCTGATCTCATTCATCACTCTCCTGGCTCAAGTCTCAGCTCACTCCATCTGCTATACTTGGAAAGGACCACCTCCTGCTAAGACCTCATCTCTCCCTGTTCATATCCTTCCCTTTCTTCAGGGCCAGTTCAGGGACCACATCCTCTGTCAAGTCTGGAAACAGCCACCCACTAAAAGCGATCTTTCTCTTCTCAAATCTAAAATAGGACTTTGGCCCTCTTCTTAGCCCGTACTCACATTCTACCTTGATTTCTAATTCTTTGCATCCACCTTTCTGAGACTGTAAACTCAATCCATGGGAACAGAGGCTGTGATCAATTCATTTTTACATACCCAGTGTCTGGCATGTAGATGGCACTTAATAAGAGTCAATTGAATTCAATTGACTTATCATCCTCTCTTGTATTATTAATTATTAAAAGACCCATTATGAAAATTGCTATCCACAGCCAAAGAAGGAACTATTAGTCTGATTGCAGAGCAAATCTTGTCTTCTTCCTCTTTTTTTTCCTTCATAAGTTTTTTTTTAATCATATGTGTAGTATGTATCTTCTGTCATGGCATAAGCAATATAGAAATATGTACTGCATGAAAGTGCCTGTATAACCTGTAATAGACCATTTATTGCCTGGGGAGGGAAGAGAATCTTGATCACAAATATCAGAAATCAATTGTCAAAAATTATATCTATGTGTAAATGAAAAATCACTTAATTAATTAAATCTTTTTTAAAAGAGGGCTGGACTCTGTGTTCTAGTCCTATCTAGCTCTGCCACTTGCTGGTTGTGTAACCGTGGGAAAGCCAGATGACCTAGTTCTCAGTTTTCCCATTGAGTAATCAGTCAGCAAGCATTTATTAAGCACCTTCTCTATGCCAAGTGCTATAGAGCTATGCACAGATGATATAAAAGACAAAAAGGGGAAGAGTCCTTGTCCTCAAGGAGTTTCTATTCCCATCTGGAATGGAAGAGAACAACATCTGCCCTATTGGCCAGACATGACTGTCATGAGGTTCATGTGAGATATTGATAACAGCACGTGGCAATTGTAAAGTACAAGGAAAGATGGATTGTTGTTGATTAATGTTGAAATCATTTTTTTTACGTGTTCCTGAGTCTTGACTCCTCACTAAGACTAGACATTCTCTAGGGGCAAGATCCTTCTTCTTCTTCCTCATCAGTGCCCAGTGTAAGGCTGGGCACTTGGTATCTGCTGGAAAAAGACTTGGTTGATCAACCAGGCTTCTCCTTCCTCCGAAGAAAAGTAACAGCCCCAGCCTTGGGACCTGTACCTCAGCTCCATTCTCAGCCCTTTCTACCCTCCCTGCCCTTTGCCCTTCTTCTCTGTTATCCTCCACCAAGTGAGCTTGCATCATTATCTGAATCTGGGGGGGCCAATTAGGGGAGACCCCTCAGGGGCTGCAGACTGTGTGAGTTCCTTCCCCAGGGATACCTCTCAGAACAGAGGTTTTAATTACCAGTTCCTATTCTTCCTTGAAATGCCCCTTGCTACACCCTCATTTTGGGGTTTCCTCCCAGTGGCGCAGACTGGGGGAAAAAAGAGATTTGTACCCAGTTTGGAGAAAATAATAGAGAAGAACCCCTTGTTCATTTCATAAGGGAGTACGGGTTTGGGTCAGAGGGATGCCTGGGGTGTGGCCAATCCGGTACATTCTCCCTGAAATAGTCAGGTTACTCCTTGCTCCCTGCCTCTGGAGAGGATCATAGGATTATAGATCTATGGATGATAGGATCCTCATAGTTCCTCTAGTTCAACTATCTCAGTTTGTAAAAGAGACACATGGGAAGTTAGGTGATTTGCCCAAGGTCTCATAGTGTCAGAGGCAGATTTGAACCCAGATCCCTTCACACTAGAGATATTTTTCTTTCTACCAATGCATAGCAGGACAGTGTTAAGGTGTGCCCACCTCATGCCTATCCTCTCACCCTGACCACTTGCTCTCCCTTGGCACTAGGTAGAGAACATTTCTCTCTCTCTCTCTCTGTCTCCCTCTCTCCCTCCCTCTCTCTCTCTCTCTCTCTGCTTCTCTCTGTCTCTCTGTCTCTCTCTGTCTCTCTGTCTCTCTGTGTCTCTCTCTCTCTCTGTGTCTCTCTCTCTCTCCTTTCTCTCTGTCTCTGTCTCTGTCTCTCTGGTAAATAGGGTTAAGTGACTTGCCCAGGGTCACACAGCTAGTACATGGCTAAGGCCAATTTGAAATCATATTTTCCTGACTCCAAGTCCAGCACCATATCCATTGTCACTATTCATTTAGCTGCCCCTGGGACAGTTGTCTCTTTAGCTAAGAGACAGGAAATAGTCTTTCCCTTTGTCCTGCTTCCCCACCCTTACCCTAAGTACCTCCTCTAACTACATGGAAGGAACTGAGGCCAGTAAGAGGGTAACAATTCTTCTGGAAGCTTAGTTTAAGGGATGATCTAGCTTCAAGAAAAAAAAATGTACAGGGGCAACTAGGTGGTTCAGTGAATAGAGTATTAGGCCTAGAGAAGTGAGGCCCTGGGTTCAAATCTAGCCTCAAACACTTCCTAGCTACTCTACCCTTGGCAAATCACTTAATCCCCCAATTGCTTAACCCTTACCATTCTTCTACTTTGGAACTGATACTTAATATCAATTCTAAGACAGAAAGCTTAAAAAAAAAGATGTATCTAACCTTTAGGGGCACAATAGTCTTCCATGCCTTCTAGTGGCAACAGGGATAACTTCATGGTAAAGAGGAAAAACCAATACCTTTGGTATCAGAGGATCTAAGTTCAAAGTCCAGATGGGTAACCTACTATCTGTATAATCTTGGGCAAGAAATTCTGAGCCTTAGTTTCCTCCTTTGTAAAATGAGTCATTTAGATACAGTAATCTCTAAGGTGCCTTTTTGTTCAATGCCTATAATCCTATTGTCTCTTCAAGCCAGAACCAACTTGTGCCAGGCAGCTTCAATGGTCATTCAGTCATTTATCTGTTACTCCTATATTTCTAAAAATCAAGTTTCCTCAAGGGTGGTATTCCCTTCACAAACAGGCAAAGGAGATTCCTTTGTGAAAGATTTTATGGATTACTATGGCCAAAACTAAGCTAAACTTCTAGTACATTGGAAAGTGTCCTTATTCTGGAATCAGAGGACCTGGGTTCAAATTCTGCTTCTGACTCTATCCTTTTGGGACTCAGTTTCCTCATTAGTAAAAGATAAGTGTTGAGATACATGGCCTCTGAGATCTCTTCTAGCCCTAGATCTGTGATAAGTCAACCTGAACTTCTTTAGGCAGATGGCAGATACAGGATATGTCTGGAGCATGTCACAACTTTTCCAGCAAAGAAGGGCCTGAGAGAGCCTGTACTACCCATGGTAACAGCTTTTGAGTCCTCACCCTGGCTTGCCTCCATACCATGCTGAAGCACCAGAGGGGAATTACAATGGAGGATTCATTCATTAACCTGGGACTAGAGGCACCTGCCTCCCAGGGGAGTTGTAAAGATAAAGTAGCTAGCCCAGTGTCTGGTGCTTAATAAATGCCTATTCCGTTCCCTGTCTGCCCCATAGGCTCTAAAGTCTTGGACCTGAGGTTCACCCAATGGACCACCCAGTGAGGCTCATCCATGAAGGATGTGAGGTGGATGTGAATAGGAGGTTACACATTATAAATGTGCAATGTTGTGAATACTACAGAAAGGATGTCATCAGAGAAATGGGTGATGGGCAGGCAGGATATAAGCAAAAGCAAAGAATAGCAGAGAGACATTGATATTTACCAAATGCCCTAAGAAAATAAAGAACTTGGTTGTTGGGTGCAGATAAAAACTTGAGACCCCTATAAACCACAATCTAAAAGGAACATTCCTTCCGAGAAGTCAGGCAGAACAGGGTGCCCCCGAGCCCCCAATCAGCAACAGCCTTGTTACCCTTATCAGCCAGTAGCTGTAACTGGAACACCGCTCCCTACACCTATAGAACAGAATATAAACCCTGCATCAACCCCTAGGCTTGTACTTTTGGTCCTGGACACTGTAACAGTTAAAATTTAGGGGAGACTGAGGCAGGTAGAAATTAGTTTCTCTCTGCAAGGAGTATTATATTTTTTTAGAGGTTTATTGAAGATTAAGGATTAAAGAAAAGACAGGATAAAAAACACGTGCCTAGGCCAGAGTGGCCTAGACAAGATAATCTCACATCATGGAGGAGACGCCTCTGCTCCAAAACGGAAGTCCAAAAAGAGCTCAAAAGCCTTTGCAATCAGGTTAAATCCCTTCTCGATCTCATCTCAGCCCAGGTGAGATTACAAGGCATTCTGGGGAAGTGGAGCAAAGGCTTGTGGGGATTGAAGTCCTGGATTCCAATCCATTTTTACAACCCTAGCTCAAGCTAGCAATAAAGTTCCCCTTGTGATTACAGTGTTGGTGTGGTGCCTTCCTTACATTTGGGATTGATTCTGGTACAAATACTGGGGGCTCGTCCGGGATCCCCAAGTCTTAGAACAGCAAGCACCCAACAGGGGAAACTTGTCTTGGGCATTCCCACAGGGGTCCCTTCAGTGCGGAAATAGGCATCAGACTTGACACAAATTGCGAGAGGAAGTTCAAGAGTTTGAGGAATAAAGCTTTCTGGCTGGGCTCAGCCCCTCTGACCCCGGGGATTATACAGAGAAGCCTATTGCTAGCCCTAGACTCATAACTGATCCCAGACTGTGACTCCTCCGGGGACGTTGTTGACATCCATTTCGAAAGGTCCCAGATAGGCAGCGCTGGCTGACTGGGAACTTTGTGTGAAGGAAGCCTGGCAGGAATCTGAAGGAGGGCTTAGAGTCCCCTGGTGCCAAGCAGACGTGCTGGCAGGAGATCCCGAGGGTGAGGATAGTGCCGATCTTCTGGGGGAACAGTGGACATCTTTTGGACGGCAGCCAGGATATCCTCCGTTAAGTGTGAATGAGCGGGTGAGTGACCATACGGTAAACTGGTGTCTCTCATTTTTGTCAAGTCCTAAGCGTATCTGTTTCAGTAGCGTTGTGATCATCGTTTGTGTTCAGTGTCTTCTGTTACTGTTTCTCTTACAGGCCACCGTGGGACAAGGCGGTTCCAGGCCTGTGTCCATCATCCTGGACCATTTTCAGGATTTCAAAGCTTGAGCTCATAATCTGTCCTTACAGGTGAAAAGAAGCACGCTGATAACTGCCTGTTCCTTAGAATGGCCCACCCTTGGAGAGGGATGGCTCCGAGAGGGGACCTTCCTAATGGACATCATTAAAAGGATAAGGGAAAGGGTCATAGATCCTGGCCCACAGGGACACCCTGACCAAATACCTTACATTCTCACTTGGTAAGACCTTGTCCTAGACCCCACCACCACCACCATTGTCTGAAATCTTTTGTCCCAGGAAACCCTGTCTGTATGTACCCTCTCAGTGGGAGTGGCAGACCCTGATTCCAAGCAACCTCTCCCATTCGCTCCTAAGGTGTTCCCCAACTCTTCACCCATGCCCCTGGTGTAAAAATAGAGATTTGAACCCTAGACTTCAATCCCCAGAAGTCCTTGGTATTTCCCAGAATTCCCTATAATCTCACCTGAGTCTCCACCTGAGCAAGATCACAATTAGTATTTAAATTGGCAGTAATGCCTACCTCTCTCTCTTCTATGCTCTGCTCTCCCATTGCAATGATGTAGTAAGTAAGCTAAGCGCAGGTATTCTGAATTGGCTAATCAGCCATAGGCACGTGGTTTCTTATTTATGTATTTTCTTTATTCCTTGAATTCTAATAATCCTTAATAAACCTCATAAAATATAATATTTTATTACTAGAGACTAAATTTAATTTTTACACTGGACACGCCCCTTCCACTCCATTATGCCCCGCCCCCAGGAGATCGTCAAGGGGACCACCCAGCCAGCCCAGATCAGTCATTGTCCTCTGGTCCAGCCTATGGCACAAAGGGAAGGGGACAGCCAAGTCTGGCCTCCACCCCCAGACCAAATGAGCCCTCGTCCTCTGCCTCCCTCTTTCTAGTGAGGGTGATTACCCAGCCAGGAGACCAGAGAACTTTCCAATATTGGCCCTTCTTTTCCAGCAATTTGTATAATTGGAAAACACAACCCGCCCCTTTTCCGAACAGCCCAGAAACTCATTTCCCTAATCGAGTCTATTCTTTTCACACATCATCCCACCTGGGATGACTGCCAGCAGCTACTTCAGGTTCTTTTCACCATAGAAGAGAGGGACCAGATCCTCTTGGAAGCCCAGAAAAATGTTCCCAGTTTGGATGGGCACTCCACCAACCAGCCCAACCTCATAGATGAGGCATTCCTGTTAAACTGCCCCAATTGGGACTACAATCAACCTGAAGGTAGGAAGTGTCTCTGTGTCTATCGCCAGACTCTCATGGCTGGCCTCCAAGCAGAGGCTCGTAAACCCACTAATTTGGCTAAGGTAAATTTAGTAAGACAGAGTCCCAAGGAGAGCACAGCCACCTTTGTGGAAAGGCTCCAGGAAGCATTCAGACAATATATACCCCTATGGATCCACAGTCAGAATCTAGCTGTGCTGCAGTAGTCTTAGCTTTTATCAACCAGTCAGCATCCGATATCAGGAGGAAACTGCAAAAGGTTGATAGCCTAGGCGATCAGACTATCTCTGATCTCCTGAAAGTGGCTGAGAAGGTCTACAATGGGAGGGAGACCCCTGAGGAACAAGCCAACAGAATCAGAATGGAGGAGAGGGATTACAGAGCTAAACAGGACCATTGTAATCAGAAGGAACTAGCTCGAATCTTCTAGTCCAGCATTATGGCCTCCAGAATTCCTGCTAGCCCCCCCCCCCACCCACCCAAATCAATGCTTCTCTTGTAAGAAAAAAGGACATTGGAAGTGGGAGTGCCTGGAATTGAGTCATGCAGACTCGAACTCCCGGACAAGGGACCCACAACAGGCCAGGGACCAAGACCAAGCCTACCCCCAGCCATCAGCCCCTGCCAAGATCCTATGGGCTAGGGAGAACAGTGATTAGGGGAGTTGGGGCTTGGCTCCTCTCCCCAAGTCCTGGGTAACCCTTACAGTGGAGGGGAAACCAGTGGGATTTATGGTAGACTGGTGCATACACCCGCTCACCAGAAAGGGGATACTCTTGAAGCCCGTGGGAATAGGGCAACAGATTCAGCAGCCCATGAAGCTGGTATGGCTGGACCACCTATCCAGACTCTCTCAGTCGCAATTCTACCTGACCTGGAGTGGATTTCCACCCATAAAGGTGTAAGGTGGGAGACTAGTTTAAAGATCCTGACAGAAACCTATTGTTACCCCAAGCCTTGGGCCAGCTCCTATGTACATACCTACACCACTTGACCCACCTAGGCGACAAGAAATTGCTCCAATTGCTCCAGAAAGGGAAACTGTGGTTTCTAGGCAAAACGTCTATCATCAAGGAATTCAATGATAAGTGATTGGCCTGCCAACAAATGCAGCTGGCCAGAATCATTGGCCAACATGTTGGAACGTGGACAAGGGGGATAAGACCATGCCAACATTGGGAAGCAGACTTTACCTAAGGCAAACCTTGCAAGAATGGCTAGCAATACCTCTTAGTCCTGGTAGACACTTTCTCAGGATGGACTGAGGCCTTCCCCACGAAGCAAGAAACAGCTTCGATGGTGACCAAGAAACTCTTAGAGGAGATTATCCCTCGCTTTGGGGTTCCAACCTCAATCGGGTCTGATAATGGCCTAGCCTTTGTGAGTAAGTTTATTCGAGGGTTATCTGGGGATCTAGGGCTCAATTGGCACTTGCAGTGTGAATATAACCCTCAGAGCTCTGGACTGGTAGAGAGGATGAATAGGTCAATTAAGGAGGTTTTAACCAAATTGGCTCTTGAGATTGGCGGAGTCTGGGTGACTCTCCTTCCCTTTGCCCTGTTCCATGTGAGGAACACCCCCTATACCCATAACCCCACTCCTTTGAAATCCTTTACAGGTCTAACCCCCCCCCCCCATCCTCCCGCAATTGCCCGGTACCCTCCCTACTAAAACTCCCTAAGATGTAATCAAGATGGTCACAGACCTTGCCAAAATCCACCAAAATATCTGGCCCCTCATTCGGAAGGTGTATCAATCCTCTCCCCATGAACCCCATGGGATTCAGCTTGGTTGAGGACTAAGTGTGGCTCAGAAGGCATAATGGAGTGACTCTTCAACCTAGATGGAAAGGTCCTTATGTTGTCCTTCTCGTGACTCCTACTGCCCTTAAAGATGAGGGCATTGCTCCCTGGATATACCATTCTCATGTACACTGTGCGGATCCTCTGGTGACTGGAAGTGGGGAGTGGAGAGCTACTCGTCATCCCCAGAACCTCTTGAAGATCCACTTCCACCATCATGTCAACTCTGGTCAGGATCCTATTCCTGGCAGTGATCTTTGACCTCGGCCACTCTTACCAACCTCATGGTAACTTCCCAGCAACCTTGGGTTGCTGGGAAGACTCTGCTGGGAAGACTCCTGCATTCTCCAGACCACAGTCCAACCTGGTGCTCCAAGCTTCCATTATTACCCTTGCAACTTAGCCCCTATTTCTCCCTGTCTAGACCAAATTGGATACTACCTTTGCCCCATCTACAACCCCAGGAAGTTCTACTGCAACCAGCCCACCAAATACTATTGCACCTACTGGGGCTGCAAAACTTTGGCAACTGACAGGAAACCCCCCTCCTCTGACCCCTAGCTACACATGAAGTGGCGACCCCTGGGTGTGAACCTCGTAAGGTTGATTGGACTGGCCACACTCATCCCTCCTCCCGACAGACCTGCCACTGTCTCAACAGTTCTAGACCCCCTAGACCCAGGATGGCTCGTTGTCTCATCTGGGGATTCCGTTTCTACAAAGAGGGTCTGAACCCTGGAAGTTTAATCTTCATAAAAAAAATCCCCTGCCCCCGTATCAGCCCCAGTCAGCACTAATGAGGTTTTGAACCCACGCCCCAACCTCCTCCCCTTCCTCCTCCACCCCTACCACCAATACCGAGTTCCCCAGTAATGGCTGGACAGAGCCCACCCGTAGAGACCCCAGACCCCAAGGAGACCTCTGAATCCCTAGGAGACCCCCTCTAGAGACCCTTGCAAGTGGCCTACCTCGCCCTGAAGAGTACCAGCTCCAACTTGACCGGGCCCTACTGGTTAGGCTTCGATGTCAGGCCCCCTTTTAATGATGCACTAGCCATGTCTCTTACAACTCCTTGGAGGAGGAGGAGTGCCCACCCTCTTGTCATTGGGGGGAAGAAGCCCCCACTTCAGTCGGCCTCACTGTGCAATCCATGCTGGGGTCGGGACTTTGCATCAGGAATGTCTCTAGTGTCAATAGTCATCTCTGCTCCCATATCAAACCATCACCCTCACAAAATGGAGACAAATTCCTGATACTTCCTATGGGATCTTGGTGGTTGTACTCGAGCCCTGGCCTCACCCCATGTGTAGCCCTCAGCACCTTCCATGTGGGGAACAGGGAATGATGCCTCCTGGTCTCAGTCCTGCCTCATATACTCTTTCATCCCAGGGAAGAAATCTTCCGCTTTGGGGGCCCCCCATCGGGTAAGAAAAAGGGAACCCACTATGGCCATAACATTGGCCGCTATCTTTGGACTGACAGGAATGAGGATGGGGATAGCTTCCCTCACATTGCACCACCAGGGACTGGCAGCCCTTAGGCAGCAGTAGACGAGGATTTGGCCCATGTAGAGGCCTCCATCAACCACTTAGAGGAATCCTTAACCTCCCTATTGGAGGTGGTGCTCCAGAATAGGAGAGGCCTGGACCTCCTATTTTTACAGCAAGGAGGACGATGCGCAGCCCTTGGGGAAGAATGCTGCTTTTATGCAGACCACTCTGAGGTGGTGAAGGAACCATGACAAAACTCAGGGAAGGGCTGGCAACCAGGAGGAGAGAACGGGAAGCCCAGGAATACTAGTATGAGAAACTTCCACAAATCCCCATGGCTGACCACCCTCATATCGACCCTCTTGGGTCCTCTCCTTCTCCTCCTCCTCCTCCTTACCATCAGACCCTGTGACCTTCATGAGGGACCACATCCAGACCAAGCAACTCATTGTACTTGGGCAGCAATATCAGACTATACCTGCCCTGGAGATCCTTGGATACGAGGACACCTGTCCTTAAGGAAGATTCCTCAACATTTTCAAAGAGAAATGGGGGAATGTTGGGCCCAGATAAAAACTTAGGACCCTCATAAACCACAGTCTAAGAGGAACATTCCTTCCGAGAAGTAAGGCAGAAGCCCCCATCAGCAACAGCCTCATTACCCTTATCAGCCAGCAGCTGAAACTGCGAAACTGCTCTCTATGCCTATAGAACAGAATATAAACCCTGCATCAACCCCTAGGTGGGGTCTGGACTTGTACTCTAGATCCTGGACCCTAGCGCGAGCGAGCAACAAAGTTCCCCCTTGTGATTAGTGTTGGTGTGGTGCCTTCCTTGCATTCGGGATTGATTCTGGGATGAACATGGTTAAGTGGACATCAGTGAGAGGGTGGGGATTGGAATAACTGGATGGCATACCTATATTTTGTAACAAATAAAAGAGTGGTTGCCTTAAACTGTAACTGCAAAAATATGGTTTCAAGATAGTGTCTTGAGTTAAATCAAATATAAAGTGGTCGCCTGGGAAATTTTCCCAAATATGAAATATACCCAAGTCAGCTGGGTTTTTTATGGAGATTTTAATTAATACAAATTAAGGAATTAATGAAGGGGAGAGAGTAAGAGGAACAATGAGAAAAGGACTAGGCCCAAGCCCTAAGAGAGAGAGATCAGTCAATCTTTAATCCACTCACCACAAGATTTGTCCCAAGCAAGATTCTAGTGTTCAGAGAGACCCACTAGTTCAGCTCCTGAGCTCCACTTCAGCTTCCAAGGCTGAATTCCTCCTCAGAGGCCTTCTGATTCTCCTTTGAAAGAGAATTTTCTCCTATGTCACCTCCCCTAAGTTCTCACATCTACCAATGACAGTAAACATTTTCCAAAGGACAGACCATTCTTAATTCACACCTGAGTAGACTAAACTTTTGAGTAATTCACACCTTAGTAGACTAAAACCTCATACCTCTTTTGTTAAGGCTTGTCCCTTACAAGTTTGCAAGTTGTCTGACCTTCATAGGTACTTAGCACCTTCCTAAAAATAGACTTAGCTTAAGGCTTTTGCTTCACTATAAGTATGAGTTAAGTACTTTTTCATTGTTCAGTAAAGAGTTTACATCTTTATCTTCCCCTAAAGTATGCTTAAGTATGGGTGGAATAGAGTTCTCACATTCCTGATCAAGTACCTTCATTGTTTAAAATGGGGAATGGTCTTAACCAAGTGTTCTGAAGAAGGGTCTGAGAATTTTTAAGATTCACGAGCTACAGGATCAGGGTCTGCCAAAGTGCTGGAGTTTGGAAATTTATTTATTATACATGGCCAACAAGCTCTCCTTCTCTCCAAGATATTGATATACACCTGACCTCTTTCCCAATTTAAAAAATGCTCCCCCCAGGAGCTGAGTAAAGGGCCAATTTGTACCCTTCTCAGATTCCCATACATATCCATGTATGTTACATCCCACTCACATTTATTTACAAAAGTAATCTATGTGTGTATAAACACAAAAATATATACATGTACACATAGCCCTACAGAGTCACCTATAACAGAAAATTTTAGGATCTGGAGACCTGGATTTAGATCATGGTTCTGCTAGTTGCTAGTTTTAAGATCTTGGACAAGTCAGTACCTCTGTCTCAGTTTCCTTATCTGTAAACTGAAAAGGACAGACTATGACAGAATCTCAGAGTTGAAAGAACCTTACCGGGCATATTCAGCCCAGATCTGACCTTCTACAATATCCACAAGTGATTGCTCATTGCTAATTTAGGGAATCCATATAACGGGCACCTGCTACTTCTAGAGGCAGTCCATGGCACTTTGTGACACCTCTAATGGGACATTTCTCCTAACAGTTGATAATATTAAACCATCCTTGGAAATACCACACAGAGCTAATTCCCTCACCCTAAGGCCATGATGAATTGAACACTTTTACTGGGCATTGCTATGCTTGATGAGATCTGAGAAGGAAAGCTTCTAGAACCACATTGGCAAAGCTGTTGCACCCATGCAAAGCCAGCACTCTGGGAGCTGTTCTCTTCCCACTCTTCCCAGCACCAGAGGACATTTTTTGTTTGCCCCACCCCTTTGTCCAGCTGCCCAAAGCAAGCACGTTCTCCATCAGCAATCTCCAGTAATGGGGGGGGGGGGGCTCACAGAGAGTTTTAATTTGCCCTCTGGGCACACGAACTGGGAAAAGGTTTGCCAGCTCTGCTCTAGAATGAGAAAATGGCTATCTAGGCTCACCCACTGTGTTAGAAGAGATAGCTCATTGTACACACATTCACTCTCTTTTTTCATTTCTGCCCTTGGATAGTGGCAACAAAGAGAATACTTTCATTCCTGGATGTCCCTGAGCCCTCCCTGGACAAGGTTGCCTGGTTACCAGTCCAAAGTGATGGAGAAACTCCCCACAGGATCGTTAACAAAGGGCCTTACTCCAACCACCTGGAAGAGAAACTCAGTTTTGTCTCACACACTTAATAGGCATAGCTTTCTTCTGAGATCATCTCCAATTTATCCCGTCTATAACTTGTTTCTCTCTAATTCTTTACCTAATGTTTCCCCCACTAGACTATGAGCTCCTTCAGAGGAGAAACTGTCTTTTGTCTTTATTTGTAACCCCAGAGTTTAGCACAGTGCCTGGCGCACAGTAGGTGCTTGATAAATTCTCTTTGACTTCACTTGACTCTGGGAATCAGGAAGCACTCATTTCTCCTCCTAGTTCTGTTGCTACCTTTCCTTCCTCTCACTGGGTCTGACTCCTTCACCACAGGATGGTACAGTTCCAACTGATAATCTTCACAGGCTCAGACAGTTTATAAATCTGCTACTGTAGCCTTTCCCAAACTTTTGGGAGGCTAAAATGAAACCAATGTGAGATAAGTTCCAACCCCTTCAATGTAACATGTCCAAGGTCAGGTTGTCCCAACAGAGGGAGTAGGAGTAAAGGCAGAGAGGGAGCGAAAGTTGGCCTGCAGTTAGTCTAGCGGAGGAAAAGATAGAAAGTAGCAATGTGTCATCATGCCTCCAGCAAGGATCCTGGGAGAAATAGAATCTATGTGGAAGGTACTACCCTCCAAAAAGACACTGGTGAGGAATTAGTGACTTATCTGTTTTCATTTCATGATCCCCAAGCAACCTTCAGCAAGTTATTATATTCCTTGGATTCCAAGATTCTCAGAAGAGGAAGCCCTGTCTAGGGAGCCCAATCTTCCAATTCCCAGACAGATCATAGAATCTGAGAGGCTATCTAGTCCACCTCCCTCATAACTGAGACCTAAAGAGGAAAAGTAGCTTCAACAAAGTCACAGAAAAGGCTGGGGAGTGGGGCATGGGGATGGTGGAGATCCTGATTCCTTCTCTGTAGAAGGAAAAGGTTGGGCAAAATGATTCCCGAAGTGCCTTGCAGCTATAAATCTATGATCCTCTTCTGATCCATCTAGTCATGGAGTTAATGAATATATTTTCTGATTAAGCATTCAGACTATAAATCGGGCTCTTGTCAGATCAATACCTACAACTCTCCTTTCTTCACTCCTTCCCTTGCCCTCCCACCTTTCCCCCCACCCTTGCAGAAACCTCAGAGCCCTCTACACCTTTGGGGACCCCAGCCGAGTGCCGAAACCCTGCGAGGCCAGAAAAAAGATTGCTGACCTCTCGCTAATCATCTTAGCTTTAACACTCCTCCCCGCCTCCCCAGCCCCACCTCCACCCCATCTTGGCTTCATTAGACCCCTGGGCCCAGCTGACAGTTTCCTTCACTCTATTTCCACCAAGGTCCCTGAGCCCTCTTTGGCCAGGGTTGCCTGGTTACCAGTCCAAAGTGATGGGAAAACCGAAAGAGGGATGAATAACAAGGGGACAGACTCCAACCACCAGGAAGAAGCTTTCTGCACTCCACCCCTCCCCCTCTCCTCCTTCCATTGTAGGCTCAAGGAGGCAGACTGGGTGAGAAGGGGATGGGTTTTCAGGGCTCTGGGGATGATGCAAAATATTGTGGGTTTCTGAGGAGCTGCCAGGTGTCCTCCTGGACTGGAGGAGCCCAGAGGCTGCCAGAGGGCTGGGGGGGGGGGGGGGGGGGGGGAGAGGAGAATCTCAGTTTGCATAGGTATGCTATTTTTTGTGTGCTAATTTAGGGGCAGGACAATCTGAGGGAATGAATTTACTGGGAAGTGAAAAAAAAAGAATTTCAAGTTAGGGGAGATCCAGCAACGGTTAGGAAAAAAAGAAGGCATAGTATGAGGTTAGGTGGAAACAATTTACTTCTGGAGGGAGAAGAGCTGGGTTCAAAATCTTTCTTTCCTCTATTCTATTCAGATCACAGGAGATTATCAGGGTCCGGATCTAGAGAAAGGAATTTCTCTGACCCTTTCCTTACAAAAACACTATCAGGAAAGGAGTATAAATACTGTAATCCCCATTTTATAATTGATATTGAGGCAGGATTGAGGGAAAGTGAGTTATCCAAAGTGACAGAGAACTGGGGAAAAGGGTGATAGTTATCAAAGATGCAGACACATGGTCTCCTGCAATACTGCCCATCTATAGAATTTACCATGGGCATACGTTAGGGTCTCCATCTTTTGCCAAAATATTTAAATCTAAGATCTTATGATCTAAGTTGGCAATGGGTTAAAATATCTCCTGATTGATATTCCAGATCTGTGAATATTGCAAGGTTGTGCTAAAGCCAATTTCAACTAATGAGCCAATTGTTAAATTTTCAATGTGCGCATTTATACTGCAGAAGTTGGTAAATGCTATAAATCAACGTGTGATTTATTTGTTTAGTTTTGTTGATTGTCTCGGCTTAAGAAAGTGATAAAGGAAATATTAATAATGTAAACTTAAAATATGTGCTCTGCATATATTTTTTGTTTGGAGAGTTGGTTGTCAAATGCTTACCATCATACACCTGTTTAAGGAATCAAAGCTTTAAGGTTGTTAAGGACCTATAAGAGTAAGTGCCTATGGCCAATGCCAACCTTTCCTTTTTCTAATAATCTGTTTTACAGCGGCTACTGCTGATTGACAACTTGAATTCTGAAACTCCTAAATGGACTCTTTGTTTCTGACAACCAGTCTTCAAGAAACCCCCAGACTGACCCTTGTCTCAAAATTAACAATAAAGCCTCAAGTACCTTTCAATCACTCCAGGCAGAACTATACAAAAGACAATTTAAGCCTTAATTACTTGTCCAATCACCCTGCTCTGCTATTGCATCTAGGTCTCTCCCAGTCATTTTATACTGTGGATAGTGCTTCATTCCCTTGGCTTGGCAGGGTGGATGCCTTTCCCAGCCTCTCCTAAATTACAAATGAGCACCTTGCTTTCTGCAAAAGTTCATGGGAAGATAATACATGTATAATCCCAGATCAAATTGCTTACCATCTCTGAGAGGGGGAGGGAAGGGGACAATTTGGATCTTGTCATTTTTATTTTATCTTTGTCAACCTTGAAAAAAAACATAGCCACCAAAGTAGTTAGAAAGAACAAATCTTTAATCAGGACAAAGGAGACAATGCTCTAATTGGCCCTACACAGGGTCATGAGCTAGATCCCACACAGAGACAAAACTCTAGGACTCTGGGAACAATGTCTCCTGGGAAAAGCACATTGAAAGGGGATTTTTCCCAACAAGCTGAAGAAGTTGGGTCTTATATACCTTCTGGCAAATAAAGCACAGGAAGGATGATTGATTGGCTAACAATGGAGACTAGGGAAGAAGGATTCCAGCTAAGAGTTGGACTACCTGGGAGAAGTCTAGATACAATGGGAGAAAATTCTAAGACAAAAGAGTACTTAAGATTTGATTATATCTACTAATTATATCCTAAGCTAAAACCATTGGCTACTTTAAGATTTTATTGTTCAGTCTAAGACAATGGTCACCCTGGGACTTCCCCAAGGCAAGTTCCTAAGTAACATATGCAAATTTGGGGGTTCCATAAAACAAAGTTGTCATCTTATTATTACATATGATTGGGGAAATAAAATATATTTGAAAAAAAATAGAATGACAAAAAAAAATCATGAGAAGTCCCAGGTTTGCTGTTCTGTGTGTCTTCTTATTAAAAAAAAACAAACAAACAACCCTTCCAACTTAGAATTAATGTGTATTGGTTCTTTAAAGTTGGTTCTAAGGCAGAATAGCAGTACAGGCTAGCAATGGGGGTTACGTGACTTGCCCAGGTCACAGTTTGGAAGTGTCTGGGCTAGATTTGAACCTGATATAGGGTTACAGGTTTCCCTCTGGACACCCCAAACTCCAGAAGTTTTCTAGGTCAAAGGGGACATAGAAATTCCTTTCTGTTTCCTGAGAAGAATATCCCTTCTCCCTGGGACTTTCCCTTCAATTAACATAGATATGTGATATTCTGATAAGCTTGATATCTAATCTTATCCATCAAATTCCACTGGTCATCTCTTAGCCTCAATAAATTATTTCATTCCTGATTTACACCATCACTCCTTCCTTATCCTGTAACCTCTGTTGTCAAAAGGGTATAAAAACCCCAAACCCCATCTCCCTTAGGCAGCCATCTTCCACCCACACACTATCTCCTGGTCTTTCAACATGGCTTCTAAATTGATCAATTTCTCTCTCTTTTTTTTTTTAAGCTAAGTTTTGGAGTTTTGCATTCATGCAAAGGGTAATCTGTCCAAACCTGGGGTTTCATCTCAAAGCTCTCCCACAACAACCCAGGACCTCTCATCTCCAAGTCTGGCTTTCAATCTGCTGCACCACCTCACTGACTCCACATTCTGTGTTTCTTCCCAACTTAATCTGTTTACCTCAATTAAAGACTTATTAGAACTACTTGATAGTTCTGTGGTTTTTCCCCCCTTTGGGCCAATAGTAACCTAGATGCAAATAGTTCCTTTTCATGGGTTGGAATTTTTAGATTTATTTAAAAAAACAGTGTCAAAATGTTGACCAAGGCATTCATTCCGTTGACATCAATTTCTCAGACATTGGTCAAGTGGAGTGCGTTATTCTAAGCAACGGGGGAAAAGACAAGGATAAATCTGGGGGTAGAATAAAGAGGTGATATATTCATAATATCAACCCATACAGATTAAGATAAGGATACAACCGGGCATGAGGAAGACAGATGGATGCAGATTCAAAGAATCTCCAAAGCTAAGAAGGGTCTTCAGATAGTCTGTCATACAACTTGGTCTTGAACAATATCCCCTTCGAGATAAGTCATCATTTAGTCAGGGCCTAATGTCTTCTAGGGAGAGCTAACCTAACACCTTCTAAGGTAGTCCAATCCATTTTTTAGAAAACTAAAATTGTTTTAAAAAATAATGTAATCACCTCACACCTAGCAGATTGGCTAACATGACAGCAGAGGAAAGCAGTGAATACTGGAGGGGATGTGGCAAAGTAGGGACATTCATGCATTGCTGGTGGAGTTGTGAATTGATCCAACCATTCTGGAGGGCAATTTGGAACTATGCACAAAGGGCGATAAAAGAATGTCTACCCTTTGATCCAGCCATAGCACTGCTGGGTCTGTACCCCAAAGAGATAATAAGGAAAAAGACTTGTACAAGAATATTCATAGCGGCGCTCTTTGTGGTGGCCAAAAACTGGAAAATGAGGGGATGCCCATCAATTGGGGAATGGCTGAACAAATTGTGGTATATGTTGGTGATGGAATACTATTGTGCTAAAAGGAATAATAAAGTGGAGGGATTCCACGGAGACTGGAACAACCTCCAGGAAGTGATGCAGAGCGAGAGGAGCAGAACCAGGAGAACATTGTGCACAGAGACTAATACACTGTGGTATAATCGAATGTAATGAACTTCTCCATTAGTGGCGGTGTAATGTCCCTGAACAATCTGCAGGGATCTAGGAGAAAAACACTATCCACAAGCAGAGGACAAACTGCGGAAGTAAAAACACCTAGGAAAAGTAACTGCTTGACTACAGTGGTTGAGAGGACATGTCTGAGGAGAGACTCTAAATGAACACTCTAATGCAAATACTAACAACATGGCAATGGGTTCAAATCAAGAACACATGTGATACCCAGTGGAATCACGCATCAGCTATGGGGTGGGGGGGAAGAAAATGATATTTGTCTCTAATGAATAATGCTTGGAAATTATCAAATAAAATATTATTTAAAAATTTTAAAAAATAATGTAAGTATAAAACCTAGTGGAATTGTGTGTGGGCTATGGGAGGGGGTGGGGGAAGGGGAGGGAAAGAAAATGAAGCATGTAACCATGGGAAAATATTCTAAATTCATTAATTAAATAAAATTTTCCAAATTAAAAAAAATAAAAATAATTTAATTGAACTGCCTGCCAGCTCCAGGAAGGGGGAGGGAAGGAGGGAGGATCATATATTTGGAATCATATACTTGGATCATATTTGGATTCATCAGTTTGGATCATATAACTTTGAAAAACTTATGTAGAAATTTATTACATGTAACTGGTAAAAATAAAATAAAATGAAATGAAATGAAATAAAAAATAATGTAAGGGGGGGGGGGGTGCAGCTAGTTGGCTCCATGGATAAGGAGCCAGGTCTGGAGACAGGAGATCTGCTCTTTCTCTGTTTTATTGATGTAAGCATTTAGAAATGTAAACATTTCCCAAATTTTGATATGTTGTCTCCACATTCTTTTGTTTTCTAGGTTGACTTTTTTTTCCAGCAAAATATTTCAGATTTTCTTCTATTTTTGCATTCTTAAAAAAAATTTTTCTTTTTTGTTTCCTGCTGTCATATGGAGTCAATAACTTCTATTTATTCAATTCTAATTTGCAGGGAACATTTTCTACTTTTAGACTTTGTACTTTATTTTTTAGAAAATTATTTTACTATTTAAGGTTTTGTATTTCCTTTTTTAGGAATCTGTTTTCTAAAGTGAGTTTTTGCATTAGATAATTGATTTTTCTATCATTTTCTTTTCTGATTTTTATTATGAATTCCTTATTATTTTTATCTTCTTTTGAAACTCTTCCAGTTCATTTTGGGCCTGTCATCTATTCACATTTGCCTTTGAGGGCTCACATATTTTGGCATTGCTATTCCCTTTTGAGTTTGCGCTTTGGTTTTCCCTGTTGCTGAAATAGCTTTCCAGGGTCAGGCCTTTTCTTTGTCTTTTACTCATCTTTTTCATGACTTCACCTGTATACTGAGGCTCAGCTCCACTTCTGGGGTGGAGAGAATACTATCCCTAGGTTCCTATGGGTGTCATGTGCAGTGGATTTAGCTGGATTCTACTCCTCAGCTGTCAGTTCCCCCTGGTGTTGTAAGTGCTAGGGTTATGCCTTCTGCTGAGAGTTTCCCTGGGTATGATTGCACTGAATCACTCTTCCAATGCCTCAGATCTTTCACAAACTGGACCAAGCTATTGAGTATACAAGACCCAAAAGCCAGAAGGAGGATGAGAATGGCAAAGGGTCCTACAAGTGTGGAGATCAGGGTTGTGAGCCAGGGGGATCGATTAAAGATTTGTTGGTACCAGGGCTCAGCCTCAATCTGCGCTTTCTGGCGTTGGTCGAGGCTCTTCTTAAGTTCCACTAGAGATTCCCTAGCAATCCCTGTGTAATTGGCATAGAAGCAGCATTCTTCCTTAAGCAGAACACACAGGCCTCCTTCTTGGAGGAATAGAAGATCCAGCCCCCGCCGATTCTGGAGCACTACTTCCGAGAGGGAAGTGAGGGATTTCACTAAGTCCTCCAAGGATTGTTCATTGCAGCGGAGGTCAATATCGACTGCAACATGTAAGGAGCTTAGGTCTGCTTTAAAGGAGAAAATAGAGGCTATCCCCATTCCTAACCCTGCTAAATCAAAAATAGATGCGAGGGTCACAGCTAGGACTGGTTCACGGCATTCTAGAAGGTGTGGAGGTTGGTGCCAAGTGGTTAGGAGTTGATCATTACTGTGATAGAGAATCCTGGGTAGGACCATAACTAGCATACAGTATTCCTGAGATAAGGAAGCCATGAAAATGCAGGGCATAAGGCCAGTCCTCGAGCAAACCCATCAAGTTCCCTGGGGCGGAATGAGATACTTAACAGAGGACTTAGGTGTTTCGGGGATGCAAGTAGAAGGGGCTAGGGTAAGATTCCCAACACAGATGGCAGAACCCGTGATAGACTGGAGGGTAAGGCCAACCTTCTGGTCTCCCCAGTCACACTCGGGAAGGGAATTGCTCTGTGAGGAGTTGTAGCTGGCATTTAGGGCTATGGCATCATGGGGGGGGGGGGGGGGAACTGCATTCAGGCAAAGCCAGGAACAAGAAGTAAGGTTGGGGAAGGAACTATTCAGGGAGTGATAAGATTCTTCGACTATGGGCCACAGGGGGATGCATAGGAAGGTTGGGGCTGGGGGTCGCAAGGCAGGATTTGGTCCAACCGCAACAGCGGCTGGGATTCTGGGAACAGGTAATTTTTTTGATGAGCAAAAGACCCCCCTGGGTCATATCTGTCCAAATAGTAATGGAATCCCCAAGTTTTTCCCTTCAACCAGCTATCATGGGAGAGTTGGATTACAGTGAGGTTGAGGTACTGGCAGTTTCCCCTTTTTGATGGTCAGGTGTGTCCTGTCCCATCAACCTCACATGGGGTACAGCTATAAGGGCCCCATTGGAGTGTGAGCCACAGGTCAGGAACCCCAGGGACCCAGTTGGTGGCAAGGGTCTCACAGCCCCAATAGGCACAATAATAGTGATGGGGCTGATTACAATAAGATCTACTGGGGTTTGAAGCGGGGAAGAGATAGTATCCGAGCTGGTTCAGGCAAGGGCTTATGGGGGCCAAATCACAAGGATACGCTGTGAAGGAAGGGGCCCCTGATGTAGTGACTGACTTGATGACAACCTGGTCTTCCCATCTCTGCAGAGTCCATTGCCAGGGTTGATGGGGATTAGGAGATTCTTGTACCGAATTAAGGGGTTAGAGGAGCAGAAAGTACAGGATCAGCAGGAGCTGGAGCCTCATTTCGATGAGACACTCAGAGCTTGAGTGGATTGGATAGGTGTTTATGGATAGTCCAGGAGTCAGTGGGTGGCAAGTCAGCAGGCATTGCTTTCCAGAAATGGGAATGGTGTATCCAGGGTCCAATCCCGTCTACTTTGAGTGCTGAGGGGGTAACAAAGAGGGTTACAAAGGGCCCTTCCACTGTGGCTGTAAGGAGCCTTTCTGATGTCTTTTAACTCACACCCAGTTGCCAGGTTGGTAAGGGTGGGGGTCATGAGGGGCAGGTTGAAAGAGGTCCCTGACTCGAGGCCAAAGGTCCTTCTGAAAATGTGCTAGACTCAACAGCTTAGGCTGTAGTTCAGGAGGTATGTTCCTTCCCTTCGGTTTTGGGAGTGTGGGAAGAATGTGGTGGTGGGGGGAGGGGAGGAGGGAACCATACAGGATTTCATAAGGGGTTAAGGATGAGGGTCCCGGGGTGTTCCGGGCTCAGAACAAGGCCAAGGGAAGGAGGGTCACTCAGTCTACGCCAGTCTCGAGGACCAATTTGGATAAAGTCTCCTTAATTGTTCTATTTATTCTTTCTACCTGGCCTGAACTCTGGGGGTTATATTCACAATGCAATTTCTAATTTATCCCCAGAGCTGTGGCCACCCCTTATGTAATTTTACTCACAAAAGCCAGACCATTGTCCAAGGCAATGGTCTCAGGTAACCCATACCGAGGGATGATTTCTTCAAGAAGCTTCTTTGCAACTGTTAATGCAGTTTCGGTCTTAGTCGGAAACACCTCTGGCCATCCTGAGAAAATGTCAACTAGAAAAAGGAAATATTTAAACCCAAACTTTCCCAGTTTTATTTCAGTAAAGTCAATTTCCCAATGTTGGCAAGGCCTTTGTCCCCTTATCCTCTGCCTATTGTGTTTGTCAGGTTTGGCTGTGCAGAGGAGTTGGCATGCTGTGCAAGAATCAACCAGCCAGCAAAGGAATCAGCTTCTCCATCTATACTTGAGTTTGCCTTTGTCCAAGAGTTGGGTGAGTTTTTGGTCTCCTAGGTGGGAGAGGTGGTGCAAGTGGGTAGTAAAGACCTGCCCTAATGCCTCTGGAAGGAGCAGATTCCCTTCAGGGTCACGGTACCAAGCCCCCTCTGCTTGTCCTAGGAGGTTCTTAATCCAAGTAAGGCCTTCCTCAGTATATTGGGATTCCCCATCCAGTGGTGGTGGTATGATAGTTGTGGTGAGGATCTTGACTTGTCCCCGAGCCGCCAGTTTGGCTACCCAATCTGCCAATCTGTTCCCTTGGGCTTCCGAGGAGTCTCCCTTTTGATGTCCAAGAACATGTACCATGGTCACTGCTTTTGGTTTCCAGACTGCCGGTAGGAAATTCTGGAGTTCAGGTAGATTATAGACTGGGACTCCACCAGAGGTAACAAACCCCCTTTCCTGATATACTGGGGCATGCACATGCAGGGTGGCAAAGGCATACCTGCTGTCCCTATATATCGTGGCTCTTTTCCCTTCTGCTTTCCTAAGGGCTTGGGTTGGGGCAAATAAATCAGATTTTTGGGCTGAGGTTCCTTTGGGTAAGGCTGTTGCCCACACAGTCTCACCTGCTGCATTCACGACGGCCGCCCCGGGCAAGTGGTGCCCATTTTCAAGAAAGCTGCTGCCATCCATGAATAGAATCAGGTCACTGTTCAGTAGGGGTTTGTCTTGTAACCCAGGTCGAGAAGTGATTGCTTCTGATAAAACCTCTCCACAATCATATATAAGGGCCAGATTGGTAGGAGATGAATTGGGCAGTAGGGTAGCCAGGTTGAGTGAAGAGATGACCCTGAATGAGATGCATGAAGTATCTAATAACAGTGACTGGTAATGTGCCAGTCTGGCATGTGAAAACCAGCGGCTCGGCGGCTGATTCAATACCCCCTCCATAGCATGGGTGGTAGAGAGAATTAAAGATTGTCCATAAATCAGTTTGTCAGCATCCTTGGTTAAAAAGGTGGCCGTGGCTACCGTGCGAAGACAAGGGGGCCACCCAGTGGCTATGGGGTCAAGGGATTTTGAAAGATATGCCACTGGTCTATTCTAGGGCCCTAACTTTTGGATTAACATCCCTTTTGCAAACCCATATTTCTCCTTGATAAAGAGTTGGAAGGGTTTTTCAGGGTTTGGAAGTTTTAGGGCTGGTGCCTCAAGCATGGCCCTAAGGAGGTGTTGGAAGGCCTCTTCGGCCTGTGGGGTCCATTCCCAGTCTGGGGATTCTCTGGTCAGATTGCATAAGGGCTGCGCAATTTCAGCAAAGGAGGGTATCCAAAATCTACAATACCCCACAGAGCCAAGGAACTCATGGAGCTGCCTAGCTGTGGAGGGATGTGGAATCTGTAGAATTGTGTCTTTCATGGCTTGAGTTAGCCATCTATGGCCACATTTCAGTTTATACTACAGGAATTTGACTTCTCGCTGGACCAGGGATGCCTTTTTGGCACTTACTTGGTACCCAAAGTGATCCAAGGTCTTTAAAAGAGCTAGGGTGGCTTGCTCGCAATCATCTGAGGTGCAGGAGGCCAAAAGAAGACCGTCCACATATTGGAGGAGGGTGTCCTCAGGGTGGGTAGTTCAAAAATCTTGAAGGTCCTGAGCCAGGGCTTCACTGAATAGTGTGGGAATGTTTTTTAATCCTTGGAGTAGCCTAGTCCAGGTGAGTTTCCCAGAGATCTGGGTACTCTCATTAAATCATTCTAATGCAAAAATTGGCTGACTGGAGGGGTGCCAGGGGTAAGGTGACAAAGGCATCCTTCAGGTCTAGGGCAGTATACCAGGTCAAGTCGGGAGAGAGAGAACTGAGCAAAGTGTAGGGGTTAGGCACAGTTGGGTGGATGTCCTCAACTCTAGCATTCACTTCCCATAGGTCCTGGACTGGGCAGTATTCTATCCCTCCCGGCTTCCGGATCAGTAGTAAGGGAGTATTCTAGGGGGAGTGACAAGGTACCAGAATACCCAAGTTTAGGAGTCTGTTGATCTGAGGGGTAATACCTCTTCGGGCCTCCAGGGTCATAGGGTATTGTTTAATCCGAATAGGCGTTGAACCTGGTTTTAAGGTGACAATGACCGGGGGGGGGGGTCTGTTTTTAGCCAGACCTACCCTAGAGACTTCCGCCCATATCTCAGGAGCCCAAGGCACCCACAACTGGACGTCCTTACAAATGGAAGCTGGCAGTTGGGAGTAGAGGGGCTCATAGAGGTGGTATTCTTCTGGGAATTTTAAAGTCAAGACCTGTAAGGGGGCACTAGTATTGTCTGTGACAGAAATTTCTGAGTCTGTAAAATGAATGCGGGCCCCAATTTAGTGCAAGAGATCCCGGCCCAATAAGGGAGATGGACTCTCTGTAATAACGGGAAAAAAGTGGGACACCAGATGAGATCCTAGATTAACGGAGCATTTCGTAGTCCAATTATAGCGCGGGTTCCAGTGGCCCCTTGGACTCAACTAGCCCGCGAAGAAACATCTCCAAGGGGGTTCCTAAGGAAGGATTTGTCAGCTCCAGTGTCTAACAAAAATTTAACCAGTTTCCCCTCCACTTTAGCTGTTACCCAGGACTCGGGGAGGGATGACAAGTCCCATCCTCTTCAATCCTCCTCTCCTTGAAGGGTGAGGATATTTTGCCTTCTCTCTCGCCCCCTTCCCCCACCCCCCGGCAGAGTTGAGGGTAATTTCGTGCCCAGTGGCCCTCTTCACCACAGTTAAAACACCCATTCCTCCACCCCAGTAGCCTTCGAGGGACAGGTCTATAGTGTATTCCCTAAGGTCTCAGATTACCCGTTGGAGGAGTCTGAGGAGTCTGAGCCAGGCTGGCTGCCAGGATGCAGGCTACCTCTCTTTGGCATCTACGGTCTTTCTGCCTCTCTTCCTGCCTGTGTTTCTCTTCCTTCTCTTCTCGCCTTTTCCTCTCCTCTTTTTCTTCCAGATCCTTCCTTTAGGCCCTATATTCCAGAGTTTCTCGGCTGTTAAAAACCCTCTCTGCAATTTGTAAGAGGTCAGACATACTCTGGTTCCCTAAATCCTCCGTCTTCTGGAGCTTGCAGCAAATATCTGGTGCCGCTTGGTTAACAAAGGCTACAAGGACGGCAGCCCGATTATCTTCTGCTTGGGTGTCCATGGGGGTATACAGCCAGAATGCCTCTTGCAGGTGTTCTAAAAAAGCTGCCGGACTTTCATCCGCACCTTGCCTAACTAAATTAACCTTGGCCAAATTAGTGATCTTGCGGGTTGCAGCCCAGAGACCGGTCATGAGAATCTGGTGATAGACACGGAGACGCTCCCTACCTTCAGGTTCCTTAAAGTCCCAATTGGGTGAATGAGTGAGTGAGAGGGAAGGCATCTTCAATGAGGTGTTGCTGGGTTGTGGGATGGCTGTTGACCCCATTAGGCACATTTTTGCAGGCTTCTCTTAAGATGTGTTCACGCTCTTCGAAGGTGAAAAGGATCTGCAAACACTTCTGACAATCATCCCAAGTGGGACTGTGGGTAGACATAATAAATTCACATAGATTGATAAGTTTTGGGGGCTCCTGGGAAAAAGGAGGGTTTGGGGTCTTCCAATTATAGAGGTCACTGGAGGAAAATGGCCAATATTGGTAAAGCCAGGGGGCCCCTGGAACTGAAGGGCCCATGACCCGCACAGGTAAGATGGCATTGGTAGAAGGTTTCTCAGTCTCGGAGTCCGGGATTGGCGCCCTCCCTCTTCCCCTTGTGCAACTTGCCGGGGGACTAGAGTGGGGGTTAGTAGCTGCAACTGCCTCCCCTAGAAGACGATTTAGGTCAGGATACAAGGGGTCATAAGGAGGCAGGGAAGGATCAGGGGGAACTATTGTCTGAATCCTGTACAATTGGTTTCTTGGGTGAGGAATGTGAGATTTAAAACAGTGAAGCCCATAAACTGTAGTGAGTTAAAATGGTGGAAGATATAAATTGTGATAGATATAAGAGAGGGTGAGTAAATTTTGACCGCAGAAATATGTTTCACTACAGTGTCTTGGGTTTTAAATCAAATATAAGGTGGTCGCCAGGGAAATATTCCCAATTATTCAAATACCCAAGTCAATTGGGTTTCATAGAGATTTTAATTAACAATACAATGAGTAATCAAAGAAAGAGAGAGAGAGAGTAAGAAAGGGATAAGTATGAAGGGCCTCAAGCCAATATGGCCTAGACCTGAGTCTTAAGAGAGAAATCAGTCAGTTTTTTAACACTCACCACAAGGTCTGACTAAAAAAGGATTCTAGTAACACCAGGCCAGCTCCATCTCAGCTGACTTCACCAGAGAGCCTTCCAGCCAGATACTGTTCCAAAGGGCCTCTCTCCAGAGCCTCCAGAGGGACAGAGTCTCCTTAGAGGAGCTCCAGCGAGACCTCCTTAGAGATTGTCCTCCAAGAGCTTCCCTTCTCCAGAACCTCTCTCAAGAGATTCTTCCTAAGTGATCCTCATCAGAGATCCTCCAAAAGGATTTCTCCAAAAGGATGTTCTCCAAAAGGATATATCATCAAGAGATTCTGCTTTTTCTTATGTAGGAGTTTTTCTCCCATGTCACCTCCCCTAAATCCCTACATCTACCAATCACTGTAGACGCTTTCCAAAGGACTGCCCATCTAAATTCCTGCTAAGTTGACCAATCTCCTCAGTAAGTCTGAATCAGAAAAAATGCTGCTGTGTCGACCAATCTCCTCAGGAAGTCTGAACAAGAGAAAACACAGCTGAGTCAACTAATCTCATCAAGAGAAAACTTGCCCGACCCTTTTAGGTACCGAGCATCCCATTGTATCAATTCTAAAAACAGGCCTGGCTCAAAGAACTCCTTGCCCCACCATAAGCATGGATCCAAGTACTTTCTTTGTTTAGCAAGGAGTTTTCTGCCCTAAAGCATTCTTAAGTACGGGTGGAATAGAGGTCCTCCCATTTCTGATCCTCACATCAAAATGGGGAATGTTTCTCAGTAGGGAATTTGAGGATTCCTTAATGTGGAGTAAAAATTTTTAACATCCATAAGATTGTGAAATTTTAAGGTTCACAGGAAGGGGGAGAAGCGGTCGCCTATAGTTGGAGGGCCAAAAATTGGGGAGTGTCCTGCCTTGTGGGAGGTAGGGAAGGGGAAGGTTGCAAAGGTTATAGGAAAGGCTGCAACCACAAAGGTGGGTTCAGAGCCAGATCCTGCCAGGTGATTATATATGGGGCCTGATCTGAGTGACTGGAGGGTCTGGGGTCCAGGATACGGGAACTGAGGCGGGATATGATGCCCAAGTTAAAGGTGCCTCCCTTTGGCCATCCAAGCTCAAGGGTAGGCCACTTCAAATCACAATAGGTGACAAGGCATCCCTTCTTAACAGTGAGGGAGAGATTCTGGGCTCGCTCTTTAAAGACGGAGAAGTGAGCCAGGACCAAATCTAAGGGGGTAGATGTTTGTTGGCCCAAGAGGACTGACTATTAAAGGCCCAAATATAGAAAGACACACGACACAAACAATAAAGGCCAGACAACAAATAGACGTGGAAGACAAACAACAGAGATACAGACTTTCACTAGGTTTCGGAGCAGGCAAGAGTACACTCCCCCGACCCCAGGGGCTTATCTTAGAGATCCTATTCCTCAGCACATCTGCCAGAATGGAATTTTTTTTTTCACACTCACCATCTAACAGTGCTCCTTAGGACTCATTGGGTCCTCAGAAGACTCGAATCTCTGTTGCAGGGACCCAGTTCCTGTCCCAAGTCCAACTTGGGCAGGGGGCCTTTAACTACCCCAAAGTTCCTACTGAGCACTCTTAACAAATCCTCTAGAAGGTAAATCTCTCAATCTCTAGAAACAACACTTCCACTTCCCGGCTGTTCTAGCCCGGCCCCTCACGGGTCTCAGAAACTGCGTACTTGGCAGGTTCTCACATAGAAACAGGTGAAAGGGGGTCTTAATGGATCCGACTTGGCATAGGCTGTCTCCTCATAATCCGAGGAGCTCGGAATCTGCCAGCCACTTAGCCATATTCCACAATCCAAGCTCTCCCTTCCCCATACACATTCACAGAGATAAACACACTCAGATTTCCCTTCAGGGATTCAAGTACCTTTACCACTGTGTGGTCCAAACCTTTGGAATCCTAGGACAAGCACTCAAATGTTCTGTCAGTCTTTGGTTCAGATTCCAAGGAGGAGACACACACGGTAATGCAATACACAAGAGGTACTTTATTCAAGCTATAGCCTGGGTCTCCACAAGAAGGGGAAGACCCTGAGCTTTTTCTAGACCTGGCTTATATAGAGGGGATAGGGGAAGGGGGGGGGGGGTTGTCCTGACACCCAGGCACCAAAAGGGAAGACACATCAATCTTAGTCTTTGCTACCCAGATGTTTAACATATGGTCATGGTGACCTAGATCAGGTCAGTGAACCCTGAAGTTCTGAGATAACATATTCTTGTGAAACCTGAAGTTCTGAGATAACATATCCTTGTGAAACTACATAAATAAGGACATGTCAATCTTAGTTCTTGGGATAAGGGATACATTAGGGAGTCATCTGGAGGGCAAGTTCCCATGATATCAGTCTGTTTCTTCATTGGAAGAAGTATACATCCACTTAAATACCAATAATGTGATCTCACCAACATGGAGATGCAGGAAAGATTACAGGGAATTTGGGGAAATACTAACAACTTGTATGTCAATGAATGAAGTAAAAGGTTCAAAATATCCATTTATACACAAGCAAGAATAAAAAATACACTGCTTTCTTAGCCTGATTATAAAAATAATAGCCATAGACAGTCTTCCAATGAAGTATTGGCCATTTTTTTCCCTTTCCAGAAAGGAGCCAGTCATACAGTACAGACAATATTCACTGAATCAACCAATTAAATTCTTGTCTAGTCCATTACTATCTCAGATCATAGAATCAGTCTAGTGTCAACTTTCACATCTTTTTCTGTCTGGAATCTGTGCTCCCTTTACTCTGTCTACTTCTTTTAACCAAGTTTCTAGGTGTTGCTGCCACATGTTCACCACATTTTACCATTGTTCAGCTACTTTTCAATGTTAGGCTTGGCTCAGAAATAGAGCTAGAGCCAAAAAGTAAATTCAGTGACCTGATATGACACTCAAGAGCAGCATAAAAAAGTAAATAGAAAAATAAAAATGAAAAGGTTTAAAATGGGAAAGGACCTTGTTTGTACAAAAATATTTATAGCTGCTCTTTTTATGGTGGCAAAGAATTGGAAACTAAAGTGATGTCCCTAAATTAGGGAATGGCTGAATGTATTGTGGTATATGATTGTGATAGAATATTATTGTGCTATAAGGAAATAATGAACAGAATGACTTCAGAATGAACTTGAAAGACCTACATGAATTGATGCAGAATGAAACAAGCAGGGCCAAGGGGACATTATACATAGTAACCATGTCCCTCCACCACACTGAGTGCCAGGTATACTTCACACCCCTGCCTCATCTCACAGAAAGGAGGGATAAAGTGTTCCAATTAAGCTGTTGGGCAGAGGGGCAGACTGTAGAACAATTAAATGTGATAGACTTTGCTACTAACAGTGATCTAGGACAATTCTGAGGGCCTTGTGAAAAAGAATGTTATCCACCTCCAGAGAAAGAATTGTTGGAGTAGAAATGCAGAAGAAAAATATAATTTATCACTTGTTTATCTGGATATATGTTTTGGGGTTTGATTTTGTAAGATTATTCACTTAACAAAAATGAATAATATAGAAATATGTTTTGGATGATAATACACATATAACCTAGGATGAATTGTTTGTCAATTCTGGGAGGGAGGAGGGAGGAAGGGAGAGAGACAATTTGGATCATATAACTTTTGGGGAAAACATGTGGAAATTTGTTATTAAAATAAAAAATCCAGAGAAAAAAGAAAAAAAAAAGAAAAGCTAAAGATTTCAATAAGGTTGATTTGATTACATTTATACTTGGGAAGGTGATAATTAAGATACTTAAATATATAAGATACTTGAGTCCTGTAAGATATCTAAAGTATTCAAAGTATTTGAAGTATTAAAGATACTTAAGAACTTTATCACTATTAGCACGATAAGGAGTATATATAGAAAGAAAGAAGGGAGTAATCAGAATAGAATGGGTTGATATAAAAAAAATCAAGGGACAAGAAAAAGGAGCACATGGGAAGAAGAGAAAAGGAAAGATAGAAAGGGGTACATTATCTTAAATTAGGTGGTACCTGAGAGTCAATATAATGGAGGAAAAGATGTGGGCTACCATAGACAATGCTTGAAATTCATTCTTATTGGAATTGTGAATATGGTATTTAGCTATCTCCTGATTGTAACAATGAAGACACTCTCTTTAACAAAATCAGGAATGTCTATACCTATACTTAAGGATTAAGTATTCACGAGGATGGTCTTTAACAGACATGTGCAGAAACAGCTGACAGACCCCTGGGCTGTCCTAAGTCAAGCTAAGCTACCATTGGTACAAGTGAGACGCAGGAAAGAGGCACTTCCTCTCTTCGCCCTCTTTCCCTAGAGATGTGGCTCGGGTTGGCTAAGCGTTCCAACATCTTGGCATGGTGGCAGCTATTTGTCTGGGTTTTGGCAGTGAGTTTGCCCTTGAGATAATTCAGGTTCAGGCATCTTAACTGAGCCCTCTTGGAGTTCAGGTTGATTCCTTCCTCCTTTACTCTCCAAACTTTATCTTCCTAGAAGCCTCTGATCTTACTCCTGGCACAGGCCAGGCAGAAGAAATCCTATACCTTTTCCCTCTCCCTTCGCCTTAATTTCTTTCCTCTATATAATTAAAATCACCATAAATTTCCAGCTGTCTTGAGTATTTTATTTGGGATATCCCATGGCAACCAATAATTAATAGTTTAGGTCACAACACTAAAATTATCATTTACAGAATTAGCTCAAAGTTGGAATAAAACCCATACTGAGTCAACTATAGAAACCCACCTTACTCTATAGCAGTGATGATGAACCTTTTAGAAATAGAGTGCCAGGCTCTGTCCCCACCACCTCCCAGACCATATGCCATGTCCTCCACCATACTGAGTGCCAGGTATACCTTACACCCCTGACTCATCTCACAGAGGGGAGGGATAAAGTGTTCCCATTAGGCTATTGGGCAGAGGGGCAGGTGATATGAAAAAATGTTGTCAGGCATGGTGAAGAGGGGAAAGGGAGCAGATCCGCCTGAGTCCCTCTGACTTTCTTGTAATGAATTCTGGGTGGGGTGGTAAGGAGGGGAAGGGACAGCTGCATGCCCACAGAGAGGGCTCTGCCTGCCATCTTTGGCATCCATGCCATAGGTTCACCATCACTGTCCTATAGGGAAGTAAGAGGGAAAAGGTAATAAGAATCATGATGGGGGTGGGGTAAGGAGGGCAAACTAGGGAAAGTAATGGTCAGAAGCAAATATTTGTGAACAGGGAAAGGCTGAAAGGAGAAAGAGAGTGAAGGGTAAATAGGAAGAAAATAAAATGGTGGAAAACACAATTAGTAATCGTAACTGCTAATGCGGATAGTATGAAATCACTCACAAAATGGAGAAGGATAGACAAGAGAATCAAAACCCCAAATACCATAATATTCTGTCTAAAAGAAACACATTTAAAGCAAGGAGACACACACAGAGTAAAAGTAAGGAGCTGAAGAAGAATCTATTATGCTTTAGTCAAAATAAAGAAGAAAAAAAACAAGGCTGGCAATCATGATTTCAGACAAAGCAAAAGTAAACATTGATCTAATCAAAAGAGATAAGGAAAGAAATTACATATTGATAAAAGGTACTATAGACAATAAAACAATATCAATACTAAATATATAGGTACCAAATGCTACAGCTTCCAGATTTCTAAAGGAGAAGTTACAGGAGTTGCAGGAGGAAATAGATTATAAAAGTTTAGAATTGGGGGCCCCAAACCTTCTCCTCTGAGAAGTAGATAAATCGAATCAAAAAATAAATTAAAAATAACTTAAGGAGATAAATAAAACTTTAGAAAAGCTAGATATTATAGATTGCTGGGGAAAAAAAAACTGAATAGGAATAGAAAGGACTGACCATATAATAGGGCATGAAAATCTTACACCCAAATGCAGAAAAGCAGAAATATTAAATGCATCCTTTTCAGACCATAATGCAATAAAAATTACAATCAACAAAAGACAGCAGAAAGATTAAATATTCATTAGGAATTAAATAATCTAATCTTAAAGAATGAATGGGTCAAAGAACAACTCATAGAAACAACCAATAATTTCATTAAAGAGAGCAAAAACAAGGAGACTAGGATTTATGGGATGCAGCCAGAGCTATATTCAGGGGAAATTGTATATAGTTAAATGCTTACATCAATAAAATAGAGAAATAGTATATCAATGAAAAAGAACATATTAAAAGTCAAACAACAAATTGGAAGTCCTGAAAATCAAAGAAGAGATAAGCAACATTTAAAATAAGAAAACCATTGAATAAACAAAACAAGGCAATGATTTTTCTGAAAAAAAAAAGTAAAATAAAGCATTGATTAATTTGATTTTAAAAAGGAAATAAGAAAACTAAATTACTAGTATCAAAAATACTTTAAAGCAGTAATCATCAAAACAATCTAGTATTGGCCAAAAACTAGAGTAGTTTTGGATCAATGGAATGGATAAGAAAATAAACACACAGTAATTCATGATCATAGTAACAATGTTCAATAACCTAAAGATCCATGCTATTTGGAGAACTCACTATTTGACAAAAACCAGAAAACAATATGACAGAAACTGGGCATAGACCAGCATCACACACTATATACCAAGATAAAGTCAAATGGATATTTGATCTATCAAATAAAGGAGGATACCATAAACAAAATGAGGGAACATGTAAAAGTTTAGCTGTCAGACATATAAGGGAAGTTTTTATGACCAAACAAGACATATAGAACATTATAAAAAACAAAATGGATAATATTGATTATATTAAATTAAATTTTTTCTGTACAAATAAAACCAATGCAATTGAGATAAGGGAAATAATAAATTAGGGGGTGGGATTTTCTAGCATGTATCCCTGACAAAGGCCTCATTTTTCAAATCTATAAAGAACTCAGTCAAATTTATAAGAAATGAAAACATTCCCCAAATGAAAAATCGTCAAATGTATGAAGAGGCAACTGTCCAATGAAGAAATTAAAAGTATCTATAGCCATATGAGGAAATCTCCAGATCATTATGGATTAGGGAAATTAAAATTAAAACAACACTTATCAGATTGGCTAATATGACCAAAAAGAAAAATGATAAATGTTGGAAGAGAAGTGATAAAATTGGGACACTAATTCACTGAACTGTGATATGTGGTTATAATGGAAAACTATCTCACCATAGGAAATGATGAACAGGATGAGTTAAAAAAAAACTGGAAAGACTTATATGAACTGATGTAAAGTGAAATGAGCAGAACAAGGAGAACAATATATACAGTAACAGAAATATTTTACAATGATCAACTGTGAAGGACTAAATTATTATCAGCAAAACAAGCTTCTAAGAAACACCAAGAGACTCATTAAAAAAATAACACACATTATCCACCACTTAAAGAAGGAACTGTTAAAATCTCATTGCAGTTCAATGCATGCCATCTTCAGTTTATTTTCTTCGTGAGTTTTTTTTTATTGCATATGAGATATGTGTCTTAAGGTACAACATGGGGAATATGGAAATAGATATTGCATGAAAGCACTGGTATAGCCTATATCAGACATATTTACCATCTCAAGGAAGGAGGAAAGGAAGGAGAGAGGGAAAGAATCTGAATCACAAAATGTCAGAAAACAATTGTCAAAAACTATGTCTACATGCAATTGAAAAAAAAATTTAATAAAAAAAATTTTTTTAAAGAAATTTCTTGGCTTTTTCTTTCCTAAAAGCCTCTGCTATCATCTTTTCATAAGTATGTCCTCCAGGGCTTTTCTTCCATCTCATACATAAGAGGGTCAAAGGGCAGAATTTCCTCAGACTACTCAGTTACTTTCTCCATGAATCTCCTCTGTGCTAACCCACTACATTTCTACCCCTGTTAAAAATTTGCTATACTTTTACCACCTGAAGTGGATTGTGTTTTACCTTAAGGTCCATTATTCAATCTGAAACTGCTAGCCTGAGATTACCTTCAGGGTGGATTCTCATGGGAACTGTGAGATTTAAAATGGTTGAGATCTTAAACTGTAGTGATTAAAATAGTGGAAGATATAAATTGTGATAGATATAAGAGAGGGTGAGTAAATTTGACTGCAGAAATATGTTTCACTACAGTGTCTTGGGTTTTAAAATCAAATATAAGGTTGTCGCCAGGGAAATATTCCCAATTATTCAAATACCCAAGTCAATTGGGTTTTATAGAGATTTTAATTAACAACACAATGAGTAATCAAAAAAAGAGAGAGAGAGTAAGAAAGGAATAAGTATGAAGGGCCTCAAGCCAATATGGCCTAGACCTGAGTCTTAAAAGAGAAATCAGTCAGTTTTTTAACACTCACCACAAGGTCTGACTAAACAAGGATACTAGTGACACCAGGCCAGCGTCCTTCCTCAAAGAGTCTTCCAGACAGAGATTGTTTCAAAGGGCCTCTCTCAAGAGCCTCCAGAGCTCCTACCCCAGAGGGACAGAGCCCCTCAGAGGAGCTCCTCAAGGAGCTCTCCTTCAGAATGAGAGTCAGAAATTGAGATTCCTTCAATGAGATCCAAGCTCTTATTTTTAAGGGCAAAATCTCCTCTGTCACCTCCCCTAAGTCCTTACATCTACCAATCACTGTAGATGTTTCTAAATGACAGCCCATTTTGAATTCACAGTTGAGTAGTTTTAATCTCTTTAGTAAGTCAGAAAAAAATGTTGCTGTGTCAACAAATTTCATTAAGAAAAAACCTCTGAATAAGTTATCACCCTTTTAGGTTTAAGTAGTTTACAAGTTACCCCACCTTTATAGGTACTTAGTATCCCATTGTATCAATTCTAAAACAGTCATGACTCAAAGAACTTCCTGTCCCTTCCATAAGCATGGATCAAAGTACTTTCATTGTTTAGTAAGCTGTTTTCTGTCCTAAAGCAGTCTTAAGTAGGGTGGAGCAGGGACACTCCCATAGCTAGGAGCCTCCACACTCAAGCAGAGTTCTCACCATCTGCTAGGGAATTTTTTAAGTAGAAGATTCCCCAATGGGGGAAACCCCTAACATTCATAAGTCTGAGAAATTTTAAGGTTTACAGAACATGGAACAAATACAAGGTTTGGGGTCTCCAACTTTCAAGCTAGTTCTAAAACTTGGGGTTCATCAGATCTTACTAGGCTACAAGTTTAGGGTTTCTGGATTCCATGTTGACACCAGAAATTATATGAATAAAACATTTACAGAAATACAGAAATTTTTCACAAAATGGATGTTTTCACAAGATGGAATCAGTTTAGTTTCTTTAATTCCCTGCTTTGGCCCTTAAGAAACATGTTTCCCCATGAATCACTTATCCAATGCCAATTACATAAAATACATTGTATACTCAGGATCAATATTTTGAACCATTACCAGATCATTAGAAATTCATTTTGATCAAGCTTTGGTAAATCAAGCAATAGAATATCTAATAGAAAGCCAAAATACTTATAGCCAGATGAACCACCACTGATATCCATTTTGGTATATTTCACCTTGAGTCCTAGATGTCCCAGGTAGTCGACTGGTTCCTGGACATTCTGGAATAGGTCTTATTCTCAGGAAAACTGTGAAAAGGGCTCTTTCTAATAGATCTGCTTTTCTGGTTCTAAATCACTTGCAGAAATTGCTAGTAAATTCTTCTAAATTTTGCAAGTGGTAAAACTTTTCATAATTAAGAAAAACCAAAAAAAAACCTAGTTTAATTGGCTTTCCTCTTCTGTCTCTTAAAATTATCAGAGATTTCAAAAGAGGGAAATGATAAGCTAAAATATTTTATAAGTATAAAGGCAATTTATGTGTAAAATTCTTAATCTAATATTGAGAATTTATTACTATAGCATACTCAAGGTCTGTATATCCCATTAGAAGCATTTAGAAGCCAATCCCATATATACACACACATCTGAAGAAACATAATCTTATCACGGGAACTTGCCCTCCAGATAATACCCTAATGGGACCCTTGTCGCAAGAACTAAAACTACCATGTCCTCATTTATGTACTGCCATAAGGATATGTTAGCTCATATGTTACGCTGACCATATGTTACACTGACCTAGGTCACTGACCAGACCATATGTTACACTGACCTAGGTCACTGACCAGACCATATGTTAAAAGGAAACATCTGGGACTAAGATTGATGTGTCTTCACTTTTGGCGACCCCCACCCCTACCTCCTCTATATAAACCAGACCCATGCAATGCTCTGGGTCTTCCATTTCTTATGGAGGCCCAAGCTATAGCTTGAATAAAGGACCTCATGTGTATTGCATTACAGTGTGTGTCTCCTCCTTGGAATCTGAACCAGAACCGGACAGAACAGCATCCAACTTTTACATTTTAATTTACCCTCTTTTCATGATATTATCTTAATATTTCATGATATCACCCTGAAACAATGAGATACTTCAGGGACCTAAACTCAATATCAACATATAACTATTATCAAATGGATAGCAAACTCAAGAAATCATTTACTTAGTTGAAAACAGTAAAATTTTCCCCACTTCCATCCCATAACTTCTACTGTTCACCTGATTATAGAAATTTGTGGTGAAAGAATAAAGAAGGATATGATTATGACAATATCAGGACTGTTGCCTCAAGGGCACAAACTGACCTGACATAAGTCATAACAGGAGGAAAACTCCTTTACCTATGTTTGATTCCAGGCAAGAGTCATATTTATCAGCTAATCGTGTTGTGAAGCTCCACATTATTCACAAGTTATTAAAAGCCAGGCTCAGAATTAACCAGGTAGGAAGGTAGCTAGGTGGCTCAATGGATAGAGAGACAGGAGGTCCTGGATTCAAATTTGGACTCAGACATTTTTATGGCTGTGTGACCCCAAGCAAGTCACTTAACCCCAATTGCCTATCCCTTATGGCTCCTCTACCTTGGAAATGATATTTAGTATCCTCTAAGACAGAGGATAAGGGGTTTTTTGTTTTGTTTTGTTTTTTTAAAGACTTGACCAGATAGGAAAATTCCCTGATCAGAAAGGAAAATAGTACAATGGGAAACTGAGTCAAGAGAATCCTATCATAGCCCACATTAAAGTCATCCCCATAACTTTCTCAGAGTCTATACTGCCATTTGTTCCATCTAGATAGAGATAGTTAACAATGAGCACATATAAAAACATCTTATTATTCATTTATATTTTAGAAATTATATTGTGTAGAGTTTCATACATATACAATGAATACTAGTTTACACATACAGTAAGTAGCTATATATTGAAGTGACTTCTATTTATTAATAGGTGCATTTCATAATTCACATAAGTATGAATCAAAAAATCCTAGATGAAAGCCACTCTTCCCTATATACACAAACTTGTAGATTTCTCCACTTTGGCTAGGAGAGGTCCTAGTTCCTCAAACTTCAATACTTCCGAATTTCACAATATGTGGTTAGCACTGCTGATCAGATCTTATGACCTAGCCCAAGTGGAAAGTCTCTCACAAAAATAAATTAAGAAGATTAAAAAAAAAAAACTTTTATCTACCAAGAGGAAATTAATATTATCTACTTTAATGTAAATACAGCATATTAAATATTAATTAGGTATGTTTGCTTTAATGTTAACAATTATGAATAAAAAGTGTATGAGGTTTTGATTTAGCACTCTCCAAATATTTTGATTATATTCAATTCACAATTAAATAAATCCAGATTAAAGGACAAATTACTTTTCCAATAGCATTCATGACACAGCAATCTCCCAAATTTCACAATAAAAGAAATTTTAGAAACGCAATGATATCCTACATGATATAAAGTATTTTAAAACATAAAACAAAACTTATTACCAGTCAGGTTACATCAGTTCAATTGAATGTATTTCCAAGTTAGATTAAATAAACAATTATTCAATTTATCGCTTTTGGTATTCTATATTGATTACATTAAAGACCAATATAGAGTACGTAGATATAGAAAAATATTTATAGTGTTTTCTATGTGCTTAGTGCTTTGCTAAGCACTTTACTATCATGTGATCTTCACAACAATCCTAGAGGCAGGTACAATTATCATTCCCTTTAGAGATAACTGAAGTAAACAGAAATAAAGTACCTTGCTCAAGATCACACATAAATTTCTGAGATTGGATTTTAAATCAAGTTTACTTGATCTGTGCATTTTCTCACTGTTTTTTTTTTTAACCCTTTCTTTCTGTCTTTAGAATTGATGCTAAGTATTATTTCCAAGTCAAAAGAACAATACGGGCTAGCAATTGGGGTGACTGACTTGCCCAGGGTCACACGGCTAGGAAATATCTGAGGCCAAATTTGAACCCAAGACCTCCCATTTCCATATCTGACTCTTTATTCACTGAACCACCTAGCTGCCCCCTACATATTGCTTTAAGGCCAAATAGCAAATTTAATTTGTATTATGTTCTAATTTATCACAATTATCCCAATAGGAGAAAATATCTCACTTAAATGATACAAGAATGAATTCAATTACAGCCAGATCTATCTTTACAAATAGACTCATATCGAATTTCAGTTTTCCCAAGGTCCCACTGTCTTCAGTTAGCTCATGTTCAAAAAATTCATAGTGGTATTTCCAGTGCACCATAACTTTTTCTTTATTTCTTTTAAATCACCCAAAGAGCCAAATCAATTCTTTTCTTTTTCTAACCTGATCCCACCCAGATACCACCTGGATGCTTTAAGAGCAGGGATAAAGGATACTTTTTTTTCAGTTTTAACCACAGGAATATCAAATAGAACAGAGCTTGTGGTAGGCAGAAAAAGCTACTTAAGAAGACCTTTAGTATAACTATATGAAACAAAAAAAAATGATATCTTCTTCACTTTTTAAAATTAACCAATCAATTAATTAAACATTAATTAAATATTTAATTTTTATTTTTTATTTATAAATTTAAATTTTATATTATATATGTAATATATAATAAATTTTAATTTTAATATAATAAAATAATAATAATTAATAATTAATTAAAAAGTTAATTAATTCATACATGAAGAAAACATTCAATATTTATGAAAGAAACATTTCCCCCAAATCTTTCTTATCTCCGTGAAATCAGACTTTCTCAAACTCCTTTCTAAACTCTAAATTCTTTGCCTCATTTGATCAGCTCAAAGGTCTTTCTTCAACATTTTGTCCATTTTCCTTCTTCTACTTATTTAAGTCTTTTCTCTTGTGACCAGTTTTTCCCTTTACACTTTTGACTCCTCATTTCTTTTTGCTTTCTTAATTCCTTAGATTTTCTTTCCCAATCACATCTCAGACTATCTATAGATCTAATCTTCATTTCACTGACTTTTCCCTTTACAATGCTGAGAGTTTACTAGTCTAAAACCTATCCTTTTAAGGTTATAACAACCCCACTTTTAAGGGGTGAGGCTCATATAATGGGCACATGTGCACTCTAGGAGGATGCCAGAAGCCTTGTGGCTTCCTGGCACCCAAAAGACTCTTGCCTCTTGGCCCTCATGGCTCGTGGTGTCCAGAAGACCAGCCTCTGACTCAGACTGAGGTAAAGTCTGGCCAATCATAGAAACCCAGAAAAGGGATGTCACTGAATGTATAAATTTGGATGGAGAGAATAAATCTCTGTCTTTTTGGATGATGAACCCTAGGAACAAAGACACGTCTGCAGGGAGACCATGAATAAAACTCAGGAAAGGGTTGGCTAGGTAAGGAGGTTTGGGAAGGGAAACAGTTGGCCACACGTGGCTATGCCTTTTCTTTTTCTGTCTGCTCTTTCCATTTATTTAACAAATCATTATAAATTAAGATACAGTCTTCAGAGAATTTTGAGCACAACACAATAAAACCAATGAATTGCAAGAATGTTGCCTTTAATTTATCTTAAGTTGTTATATTATTCATGTGGAGAAAACACAGTGAGCAATCTAAAAGTAAGAAAAACATCCTTCCATCTTAAAGTTTACTTACCTCTAAGATGCTCCCTGAATTTTAATAAGCTTCTCTCTTTTCATGGTGAAAAAAGAGTCAGTCAAAGGCAATTCTTAGGTACCAGATAAATTTTAATTACCAACTGCTTTCTCTAATCAGTGGAACCACCTTCTTTTCTTTCAGAGAGCTTTATTTTTAGCTCTCCTTAAATCTTAGAAAGGTACCCCTAAACTCACTAAAGGACTATAGAAACATTCAAACCACAGCTTGGGCATTTATAGTAGAGAAAACAAATTCAGTCTCTAATTAGTTTTATAATACCACAAATTCCTGAAGATTGGGAACAAAGATTCTATTCCTTCTTACCTACATCTCTTGTTTGCCTCCTCTACTTACCCAGAGTTAGAGAGTGTGTGTGAGAGAGAAAAAGACAGAGGGATATAGAGACAGAGTTATCTTTCTGAAAATTTCAAAATTTCTTTAGAAAAAAAAAATACTCTTCCTTTGGCTAATTAGGTCACAGGAAGAAGTTTACAGCTTAAAAAAAATTTTTTTAAACCCTTTCCTTCTCTCTTAGAATCACTACTGTGTATTGATTTTAGGCAGAAGAGTGGTAATGGGGCAGGCAATGGGGATCAAGTGACTTGCCCAGGGTCACACAGCTGGGAAGTGTCTGAGATCACATTTGAACCCAGGACCTCCCATCTCTGGGCCTGGCTCTCAATCCATTGAGCTGAGCCACCTACCTGCCCCCTACAGCTTTAATCAAGATACAAAACATAAACAATATGATAAGACAGACATATAAAGGCACTTAGGGCAAGGTTTTTCCTTCTTCTCTTTTATTGAAACTTTATTCAAAGATAATTTTTGCCAATGTAATAATTTTCAACATACATTTTCTGAAATTATAAGATCCAAATTGTCTGCCTCCATCTTTTCCCTTTTGGAGATGTTAAGCAATTTGATCTAGGTAATATATTTATTATCATGCAAAAAACATACTTCCATATTGGTCACCGTTGTAAAAGAATCATCATATAAAACTAAAACCCCAAAATAAAACCTTAAATAAATCAATATAAAAGATAGTATGCTTTGATCTGCATCTAATTCCAACAATTCTTTCTCTGGAGGTAGATAGCATTCTTTGTCATAAGTCCTTTGGAAATGACCCAGATCATTGTATTGCTGAGAGTAACTAAGTCTTTCACAGTTGATCAGCCTACAGTATTGCTGTTACCGTATACACTGTTCTTCTCATTGAGCTTATTTTGCTTTGGATCAGTTCAGGTAGATCTTTCCAGCTTTCTCTGAAATTATCCTGCTTATCATTTCTTATAGCACAATAGTATTACATCCCCAACTTATGCCAGAATTTGTTCAGTCATTCCCCTTATCGAAACTTTAATAAAATAATCAATGTATTCAAGTTTCTAAAAATAATCTGAAAGTCTTTAGTGTATAATAATTAAAAATCCCTTCTTTGGACCAGGCCAGGGACCCATCTAGATTTTTTCCCCCCACAGTAAATAAAGTATTACTTTAAAGTAAATATTTACCATTAAATGTTTAATAATTTTCAAATATTTATTAAGTAATTGGACAGATAATTCTGGCTGGCTCAGCAAACTGTCATGAATAAAACTGATAAGAGACTGAGAAAGTAAAACTCAAACATATCAATTTGTTAGCAAGGCTAACAATTGCCTAACAAATTGAGTCCAAGACATAGGAACCCTGAATTACTGTCATCAAAGCTTCCTTATAATCAATAACAAGAAACAAACCATGTTACATAATCTTAGGCAATAAAGGTATTACGGTGTTCCTTCTTTCTGAGTGGCCAAAGCATGACAAAACCAACGAATGCTGAACATAAGTTTTACCACCTAACCACAAGTAGTCCCAGAATATTGTGTTTGTCCTCTCCAACTTCCCAGAAATTACATGAACAAAACATTTGCAGTAATATGGAATTTTAAGTCACAATATATATGTTATTTATGAGATATAGTCAGCTTGGTTCCTTTCCATATTCTTTATCACTTTCACCCTTTCAGTGGAATTTCTCATTTATATTTGATCTCTAGAGCCAAGAACATAAGATCATATCATCCAAACTGATTTTCTCTGTCCAGTAATGCATAGTAAACTCATAGTTGTCCGGAACCAGTAGAAGTATCCAACCTGCACTTATCAAGGTATGTTGGTTATTGGATCATTCTCTGTCTGTAACTGAAATCAAGTTCCACACACAGATCTCACTCTGAGTCTTTTCACTCCTCAATGTTGTAACACAAAGAAACCCTTTGTGTTTTGGTAAAATTAGCAAAAGCTGACATAGGTGAAGGTGTAAGGCAGCTAATCAGGTCCTTAAGGGTCTGATTGCATTCCTTTTCCCAAGGATCTTCAATAGATGCTGTAAGGTCGTGGCCAATTGTCTTTTTGACCTTTCTGCTTATGAATCTTTTTCTAAAGTCATATATCTATAGGTGATATCATTAAAAGACTTTGCAACAATGGCATAGCTCTACATGTCTCTGAATACCTTCAAACAACAGAACTGATTTCAGCTCTTGATAATTCTTTGACATGTGTAAGTGATGAATGTATCAACCTTTAAGTCAGTAGTCACTCTGCTGACCCATGTGACCTGTATTGGGTAGAAATGTGAGGGGTTTTTATAAAAGGCTGGACTGGATTATTTAGGAATAGGATTGCCTGGAATTTTAATTAATTCCAAAGAGATTTATTTTAACAGTTTATTTACAAAATATAGAAAGAGTGAAAATAAGAAAAATCAGAGACAGGATAGGGTAAGATATCTAGCCTTTACACTAAGTAGTTTGCTCTGGCCCAGGCTCAACCTAGGCAGGGCTAATTACAGAAAATCCAGGAAAGGAGTCAGCCTTTTTCACTCACCACGTGTCAGTCCAAAGGGAAGTAGTCCGAGGTCTTCAGCCTAAGTTCATCCAAGTCAAGCCAAAGACCCAGGAGAGAAGATCCTCTCACAGGAAGTTTCTTGTCATTTTTAAAGACTGTCTTTTCATCACTTCCTGTGACTGCCTTCATTTGATGTGTACCAATTACAGCTAAAGCTTTTGCTTAGGACTACCCAGGAGACAGTCAGTTGATTCTGATTTGTCACTCACTATCACACATGTGGTGACATCACAGACCTCCCCCACTTAGTATGAGTGGGATGTTTTTGCTTTTGGTGATTAAATATAAACATGGGCAGGGGAGAGTTAATTTAATCTTCATGATCAGGGAAGAATTAATTTAATCTTTACTATTAGGGGACAGTTAATATCATTTTCACAATTAGAGGAGAGTTAATTTAATCTTCACAGACCCATAATCTTTTTTTCTTAATATTTTTATTTTATCTTTTCCAATTACATATAAAACAATTTTTTAACATTCTTAAATTTTTGATTTCTAACACAGAAGAAAAACAACTGCTTAATCACATGGGTCGATGGGGATATAATTGGGGATGTAGACTCTAAACAGTCACCCTAGTGCAGCTATCAATAATATGGAAATAGGTCTTGATATATGACAAATGTAAAATCTAGTGAAATTGCATGTTCGCTACAGGAGGGGGGTGGGAGGAGGAGAGGGAAAGAACATAAATCATGTAACCATGGAAAAATTCTCTTAATTAATTAAATAAAATTTAAAAAATAAAAAAATGATTTCTAAATTATCTTCTTCTGTCTCTCCTTTGAGAAAGTAAGCATTTGATACTGATTATATATGTATGATCATATAAAATACATTTCCATATTAGCTATATTTCAAAAGAAAACAAAGTAAAAAAACAAGAAAAATAAAGTTTTAAAAAATTATATTTCAATCTGGAATTGGACTCTATCAGTTCTTTCTCTGGAGATGGGTAGCATTTTTTCATCTTAAGTCCTTTGGCAATGTCTTGGTTCATTGTATTGCTAAGAATATCTAAATTATTCACAGATCATCATGATCATCATCACATTGATCATGGTAACATATTATTGAGACTGTATAAAAAGTTCTCCTGGTTCTGTTCATTTTACTGTGCATCAGTTCATATAAATCTGTATTTTTCTAAAACCATTCTGCTCATCATTTCATTTGGGGCAATAGTATTCTATCAGAGTTATATATGACTTGTTCAGTCATTCCCCAATTGAAGGGCATCCTTTCAAATTCCAATATTTGCTACCACAGAAAGAGCTTCCATAAATATTTTGTACAAATTGGTCTTTTCCCTTTTTTGGGATCTCTTTGGGATTCAGACTAGTGATGGTGTTGCTGGATCAAATAGTCTTTCTAAAAATAATTCCTATTTATTTTGATAAATATTTCTTAATTATATGAACAAAATTTTTTAACACTCATTTAAAAAAATTTTTAATTCTAAACTCTCATCTCTCCCCCACTCTGAGAAAGCAAGCAATTTTATATGGCTATACATGTGAAGTCATGTAAAACATATTTCCATATTAGTGTTAACTTGGAAATAACACAGAACTACTAAAGTAGACAGAAAAAACAAGTCTTTAATCAGGACAGAGATAGGTCCAGTAATGGGCCACTACTACAGAGCCAAGAGTCAAAAACTACTCAGAGTTAGCACTCTGGGGCTCTGGGGACATATCCATGGGAGAATGCATTACACCAGGCTAGATGATTTCTCCCAAGAACAATAGAACTTGGAAAAGGTATATACCATCTGGGGAACTAAGGGCAGGGAAATATGATTGATTGATATTACCATAGCTACAAGGAAATGAAAAGTCCAAGACAGGATTATCAGGGAGAGGCTGATGCTTTACAATGGATACAAAAGGGAAGGGTCTAGCTGAGGGTTGAACTACCTGAAAGAGTATACTTTGATACAATGGGAGAAACTACTAAGACAAAAGGATTCTTAACATTTGATCTAGTCCCACCTGGATTGGGATCCTTAAGTACCTTAAAGTCCCTTGTTCAGTCTGAAAGGGTCAAGTCTGGAATTTCTCTCAGGGTGAATTCTCAGGGGACAGGGGCAGACTAGGAGTCTCCAGATTTCAAGTTGTTATTAGTTGTATTGTGAAAGAAAACACAAACAAAATAAAACAATAAAAATAAAGTTTTTAAAAAGTAAGCTTTGGGGCAGCTGGATAGCTCAGTGGATTGAGAGCCAGGCTAGAGATGTGATGTCCTAGGTTCAAATCTGGCCTCAGACACTACCCAGCTTTGTGACCCTGGGCAAGGCACTTAACCCCCATTGCCTAGTCTTTACCATCCTTCTGCCTTAGAACCAATACTGAGTACTGATTCTAAGATGGAAGGTAAGGGTTAAAAAAACAAATAAACACTCTGCATTGTGTTCATTAGTCCTCTCTCTAGAGGAGGATAACATCTTTCATCATGGGTCCTTTGGGATTGTCTTGGATCATTATCTTGATCAGAGTACCTATGTCTTTCACAGTTGATCCTTGTACAATATTTCTGTTACTATATACAATGTTCTCTTGGTTCTGCTAATTTTACTTTGCAGCATTTCGTGTCAGTCTTTCCAGGTTTTTCTGAAAACATCCTGTTTATCATTTCTTATATTTTATAATTATAATATAATTTTATATTTATAAATATATTCTTATATTTTATTTTATAACACAACAGTATTCCATCATCAACACGTACTACAATGTGTTCAGCCATTCACCAACTGTTGGACATCCCCTTGATTTCCAATTCTTTGCCCCTACAAAAAGTGAAGTAGATTAATTTATTAATTAAAAACCTGCATTCCCATGAAAACTGCATTCCCAAGAAAACTGCATTCCCATGAGAAAGTCAGGCTGGATTGCAAAATAACATATGGTTAAATGTATATGCAGAAATACTAATGGCACATCTGCTTCTGTGAGATAAGGCTTGCTTGCTTTTGCCAAGAAAACCCTATAAGGAAAAGTATACACAGTATTAAGTAAGCTTACCCCATATTCTACATATCTATAATCCTATAAAAACTGCCTGTAACTTCAGCTCAGTGTGTCTTTCAGTAGGAAAGATTGCCCTGGCCAGTAGACTAATGTATTAATCAATAGATAATTAAATAAATACCAGTTCCATTAAATTGAACCTCTGGGTATCTGAATTCATTATATGAACTTCCCCACTTCAAAAGTTGCTTTAAACATTTTTGTACAGATAAATCCTTTCCCCTTTTCTTTGGAATAGACCTAGTAGTTGTATTGCTAGTTCAAAAAGTATGCAGTTTCTTGGCCCTTTGAGCATAGATCCAACTTGTTCTCCAGATGGGTTGAACTAGTTCACTACTCCACCAAGAATGCATTAATGTCCCAAAATCCTCATCAGCATTTGTCATTTTCCTTTTCTGTCACATTAACCATTCTGATAGGAGTGAGGTAGTATTTCAGAATTGTCTTTATTTGCAATTCTGTTGTTGAAATGTGTATTATCATTAAGTTAATCAAACAGTATTCCATGAGTTAACATACTTCTCAGGGACTAAATTGAGAAATAAATAAGAAAACCAGTGGTAGATAAGAATTACCTGACATAACAGTGATCTTTTATGAGTTGTTTTTCAACTCATCTTGAGGGATTGCTGACCTAAGAAACAGTTTGTTTTTTAACTCAGTCCTAGTTTTGTAAGCTGTAGTCTATTCTATATAAACAACAATATCCTTTTCCTGGTTCCTGTTCAGCTGATCAGAATTCCATCTTCCCATTCTCTGCTTCTGTATACCAATCTTTAGCTATATTGCCCCCAAAACCTCTTTGTCTGGGCCATTAGCTTGCTTCCACAAAGCCTGGGTCATTATCTTGTACCTGGATTCCCAGAAGATAAAAAAGAGGGTGGGTAATGGGCTTACTGATGGCCCCTATTACCCAGTTTCCAGCCAATCATTTTGTATTACTCCTTTGTCTCTTCTCCTTTATGGTTTTCTGCTATAAAAGTCCCCTTGCCATAAGGACCTTTGGGCAGTTCTAATACTTTGACATTGGGTTGTTCCCAAGCTGTAGAGTCCCTAATGAAGATGCCTAATTTAATTCTAAATTCTGGTGTGTCTTAGTTTATATTTGGTATAAATTCTGGCCTACTTCAGTTGACATGCTTAATTATTAGTGATTAAGAGCATTTTTTCAATGGGGATAAACTAGAAGCCTTCCCAATAAGATCGGGAGTGAAACAAGGATGCCCATTATCACCACTCTTATTTAACATTATACTAGAAACACTAGCAGTAGCAATCAGAGAAGAAAAAGAAATTGAAGGTATTGGCAATGAGGAGACCAAGCTATCACTCTTTGCGAATGATATGATGGTCTCCTTAAAGAATCCTAGAGAATCAACTAAAAAGCTAGTCGAAATAATCAACAACTTTAGCAAAGTTGCAGGATACAAAATAAACACACATAAGTCATCAGTACTTCTACATATTTCCAACCCATTTCAGCAGCAAGAATTAGAAAGAGAAATTCCATTTAAAATCACCCTAGACAATATAAAATACTTGGGAATCTATCTGCTGAGACAAACATAGGAACTATATGAACCCAACTACAAAACACTCTCCGCACAATTAAAACTAGATCTAAACAATTGGAAAAACATTGATTGCTCATGGGGAGGAGGAGCTAACATAATAAAAATTACAATCCTGCCCAAATTAATTTACTTATTTAGTGCCACACTCAGTGAACTACCAAAAAACTTTTTTACTGAATTAGAAAAAACCACAACAAAGTTCATTTGGAAGAACAAAAGATCAAGGATATCCAGGGAAATCATGAAAAAAAAAACCTCAAAGGAAGGAGGACTTGCAGTCCCAGATATCAAACTATACTATAAAGCAGTGATCACCAAAACAATCTGGTACCGACTAAGAGACAGAAAGGAGGATCAGTGGAATAGACTTGGGGTAAGTGACCTCAGCAAGACAGTCTATGATAAGCCCAAAGATCTCAGTTTTGGGGGCCAAAACCCACTATTTGATAAAAACTGCTGGGAAAATTGGAAGAAGGTATGGGAGAGATTAGGTTTTGACCAACACCTCACATCCTACACCAAGATAAACTCAGAATGGGTGAATGGCCTGAATATAAAGAAGGAAACCACAAGCAGATTAGGCGAACACAGAAGAGTATACTTGCCAGATCTCTGGGAAAGGAAAGACTTTAAAACCAAGCAAGAGCTGGAAAAAAAATCACAAAATATAAAATCAATAATTTTGATTACATCAAATTAAAAAGGTTTTACACAAACAAAACTAATGCATCCAAAATTAGAAGGGAAGCAACAAATTGGGAAACAATCTTCATTACAAAAACCTCTGACAAAGGTCTAATTACTCAAATTTATAAAGAACTAAACCAATTGTACAAAAAATCAAGCCATTCTCCAATTGATAAATGGGCAAGGGACGTGAATAGGCAATTTTCAGTTAAAGAAATCAAAACTATTAATAAGCACATGAAAAAGTGTTCTAAATCTCTAATAATCAGAGAAATACAAATCAAAACAACTCTGAGGTATCACCTCACACCTAGCAGATTGGCTAACATGATAGCAAAGGAAAGTAATGAATGCTGGAGGGGGTGTGGCAAAGTTGGGACATTAATTCATTGCTGGTGGAGTTGTGAATTGATCCAAATATTTTAGAGGGCAATTTGGAACTATCCCCAAAGGGCAATAAAAGACTGTCTGCCCTTTGATCCAGCCATAGCACTGCTGAGTTTGTACCCCAAAGAGATAATAAGGAAAAAGGCATGTACAAGAATATTCATAAATTGGAAAATGAGGGGATGCCCTTCAATTGGGGAATGGCTGAACAAATTGTGGTATATGTTGGTGATGGAATACTATTGTGCTCAAAGGACTAATAAAGTGGAGGAATTCCATGGGAACTAGGATAACCTCCAGAAATTGATGCAGAGTGGGAGGAGAAGAACCAGGAAAACATTGTACACAGAGACTGATACACTGTGGTACAATCAAATGCAATGAATGGACTTCTCCATTAGTGGCAATGTAGTGATCCTGCTATGAGAAAAACCACTATCCACATTTAGAGGAAAAACTGTGGGAGTAAAAACACCAAAGAAAAACAACTGCTTGAATACATAGGTTGAAGGTATATGGTTGGGGATGTAGACTCTAAATGAACATCCTAGTGCAAACAACATGGAAATAGGTTCTGATCAAGGACACAAGTAATACCCAATGAAATTGTGTGTCAGCTGTGGGAAGGGTGGGTGGAGGGGAGGTAGGGAAATAAAGTGAGTATTGTAACAAAAAAAAATAAAATAAAATAAAACAAACAAATAAAAATCAAAAATCAAAAAAAAATTCTTCATGACCACCCAAAAAAATAAAATAAAATAAAATAAAAAAGAGCATTTTTATGTGACTATTGATAGAATTGAATTCTGAAAATTACCTATTCATATCCTTTGTCCACTTATCAATTGTGAAATGGCTCTTTTTTTTTTTTATTAATTTGGCTTAGTTCCTTATATAGTTAAGAAAGGATGTCTTTTTCAGAGAAACTTGGCTATAAATTATTTTCCCCAGGTTCCTGTTCTTCATCTAATTTTAGCTGCATCCATATGGCTTATCCATAAGTTTTTTAGTTTAGTTTAATCAAAATTATCTATTTTACTTTCCACAATCCCCTTTAACTATTGTTTGGATATAAACTTGTCCTTTATCCATAGATCTGACCAGTGTTTTTTCCTACTCCCCTAATTTACTTAAAATATCATTCTTTATATCTAAATCATTTATTCATTTTGATCTTCTCTTAGTATACAGTATAAGATGGTGGTCTACATGCCTCGTTTCTGCCAAACTGCTTTCTAGTTTTCCCAACTTTTTTGTCAAATAGTGAGTCCTTACCCTCAAAATGTGATCTTGTGTTTATCGAACACTAAATTACTATATCACTTACTACTCTGTATTAAATATTTAATCTATTCCACTGATCCATCATCCATTTCTTAGCCAGTATTGGATTGCTTTGATCATTACTTCTTTGTAATATAGTTTGAAATCTGGAACTGTTAGTCTATCTTCCTTAACACTTTTTTTATTGATTCCCTTGATTTTCTTGATTTTTCATTCTTTTGGAAGAATCTTATTACTATTTTTTCTTGTTTATAGAGCAATCCTTTTGTAGTTTGATTGATATGGCACTAAATAAGTAAATAGGTAGGATTGGCTTTTTATTATCTTGGTTTGGCTTTATTGAATCAGATTCATTGATCCAATTAACATTCTTCCAAAAATTTGGTTCTGTCTTTGTATGAAAAAGTATTTCTTCCTTATATTCATATAATCCCTGTGTTTGTCTTTGCAGAGAGACTCCAAAATATTTCATATTGTCTGCAGTTATTTTAAATGGAATTTCTCTTTCTATCTCTCCTATTGCTTTGTTTTGTGGTAGTATATAGAAATGCTAGTGTGGGTTTACATTATATCCTGAACCTTCACTGAAGTTGTTAATTATTTCAACTAGTTTTTAAAATTGATTTTTTAGGTTTTCTAAGTATACCATCATATCATCTGCAAAAAGTGATGATAATTTTTTTCTTCATTGCCTACTTTTTTATTCCTTCAATTTCTTCTTCTTCTTATCTTATTGCTATAGATAGGAATTCTGGTACAATGATGAATAATAGTGGTGAAAATAGACAGCCTTGCTTTACCCTGATCTTATTGGTAAGGCTTCAAGCTTTATCCCCATTACAGATAATGTTTACTTTTAGTTTTAGATAGATACTCGTTGCCTCTACTCTTTGTCATTTTAAGAGAGTCCATTGATTCCTAAACTTTCTAATGTTTTTTTTTTTTAACAGAAATGGGTGTTGTATTTTTTGAAAGGCTTTCTCTATATCTTTTAATTTAATCATATGATTTTTGTTGTTTTCATAATTGATATGGCCAATGATGTTGATAATTGTCCTAATATTGAATCAGCCCTACATTCCTGACATAAATCCTACTTGGTCATATGTATTTTTTTTAGAATTTTATTTAAATTTTTTCCATTGATATTCATTAAGAAAATTGTTCTGTAGGGGGCAACTGGGTAGCTCAGTGGATTGAGAGCCAGGCCTAGAGATGGGAGGTCCTAGGTTCAAATCTGGCCTCAGCCACTTCCCAGCTATGTGACCCTGGGCAAGTCACTTGACCCCCATTGCCTAGCCCTTACCACTCTTCTGCTTTTACCACTTTTGAAATTATATTTGTGTCTTAATGGGGATTTGGTAGGATTCTTTCTTTATTTATTTTTTAAAATTGTTCATATTGTAATTAGGATTAATTTTTCTTTAAATATTTGGTAGAATTCATTTGTAAATCCATTTGGTCCTAGAGATTTTTTCTTAAGGAGCTCATTTATGGCTTGTTCAAGTACTTCTAAGATAGGGTTATTTAAACATCTTATTTCATTTTCTGTTAGAGGCAATTTTTATTGTTGTAAGTATTCATCCATTTCACCTACATCGTCCATTTTATTGACATATCATTGAGCAAAATAACTCCTAATAATTGCTTGAATTTCATCTTCTGGAACATTTACTCTTTTAATTTTTGCTACTAGTAATTTGTTTTTATTGTTTCTTTTTTTAATCAAATAAACCAGTGGTTTATCTATTTTATCATTTGTTAGCTTTTTCAGAAAGTTATCTCTTAGTTTTTTTAATTAATCCAATGGTTTTCTTACTTTTAATTTTATTGATCTTTTGGTTTTTAGGATTTTTATTTTGGTGCTTAAGTGGGGATTTTAAATTTGTACTTTTTCTAGATTTTTTTTTTGGCTGTATGCCCAATTCATTGATGTACTTTCCTTTCTTTTTTTCATGTGTACATTTAGAGATATAATTTTTCTCCTAAGCACTGCTTTGGCTGTATTCCACAAATTTTAATATGTTGTCTCATTGTTGTCATTCTCTTTAATAAAATAACTGATTGTTTCTATGATTTGTTTTATTTAGATTATTTAGTTTAGATTATTTAGTTTCTAAATAACTTTTAATTCATGCTTTAATGGACCTGTTCTGAATGTGTTAACTTGGAAAAAACACAGAACTATTAAATAGTCAGAAAAACCAAGTCTTTAATCAGGAGAGGGATAGGGCACAAATATTTAGGCCTCTACAGAGTCATGTGCTCAAAACCACACAGAGATGAAAGCTCTGGCTCTGGGAACTATATCCCTGGGAGTGACACCATGCTAGATGACAGCTGCAATGAACCATGAAAATTGGAGAACTTATATATCTCTTGGGAAACTGAGAACAGGAGAGTATGGTTGATTGGCTTTACAATGGCTACAAAGAAATGAGGAGTTCTAGACAGGATTATTCTTTATAATGGACACAAAAAAGAAAGATCCAGGCAATGACTGGGCTACCTGAGAAAGGGCTTTGACACAGTGGAAGAATCTACTAGGGCAAACAGGATACTTAACATCTGATTGGATCTGCTAGCTCCACCTAACATACTTTAAGGTCTATAGTTAGTTTGAAACTGTGAATCTGAGATTTCACTCAGGAAAACTCATGTGACAAGATCAAACTTGGGGTCTTCAGATACTCTGCTACTCTGGTACTCACTCTGCTACAAACTTGGGGTTTCTAGATTCCATGTTAACAAATGTAATATTTATTAGTGACCCATATTTTTGACAAGGATTGGCACAACTGGTAGTTATCAATCAGTTTCCAGTTGGCCTAATACCTCCAGCAGACTGTCCTCATGCCCATCCAGAGAGGATGACTTAACCCTATGCTTATAATGCATTCCCTTTTTACCTCATCACATTAGGTCCCTAGTTCAAGCAATAACTCCAGGAAGCCTTTCCTGATTTCCCCAACTGCTAGTGTCCTCTCTCCCAATTGTATGTTTTTGCTTTTGTGAACTTTATATTTAATATCCTCCATGCATTGCCATGTGCAAAATGCCACACAAAGACAAACTTTTGGACACTGGGAACATTGATTCTGGGAAAAGGCACCTTGAAAGGAGATTTTTCCAATGAATTGAAACTTGGAGTCCTTTATACACTCTGAGGAATGAAGGAAAGGAAATATACACCAATTTAGTTATAAGGAAGATTGGGAAAGAGGCTCTAGCCTGAGGCTGGGATGCCAGGAAATGGCCAAAGAGGGGCTGAGAAGACAAAAAAGGGTCCTTGAGGTTTGAGTGTTCCTGACACTCTAATTCAGGGTGCTTAATGGATGTTTAATGGTCCATTGTTCAGTTTAAGACAAAGATCAGCCTGAGAGCTCCCTCAAGGCAAGTTCCCAAGGGACAAAGGTAAATTTGGAGGTTCCATAAAACAAGGTCATCACTTGATATCTTAGTTAAAGTATAATTTGAGAGTAGAGCTTATTTAATTCTTTCCACTAGTGTCCCCAATGCTGACCACAATCCCTGGCATATAGTAGATGTTTAATAAATAAATTGGTAAGTTGATTGATTCTAACATCTTTCCAAATATTATGAAGCCATTCAGATATGCCAACACTTCCAGATAGTTTATATTCTCAACCACCCTTTCCATAAACTTTTTTAAAGTGACAAGAGTTCCAGAAATCTATTGTTATTAGAAAGACCAGAAATTCTATTACATTCAGAAATACATAACAGAGGAATGAGTCAAAGGAATGTGAACATTAGTATTGGTTTTAGCTAGTCTTTCATCCTTGTTATTTAGTTTTATTTAGTTTAGTTTATATGGAGTTATAATCATTGAATATAAAGTTCAAGAGGAAGGGGCACTAACAGTTGGAGGGATCAAGAAAGGCATCATACAAAAAGACAGTTTCTGAACTGGGAAGACAGCGAATCAAAGAGGTAGAGGTGATGAGTTGGGTACCTTCCAGGCATAGAGGACAGTCAGTGCAAAGGAAATTAGATTAGTCTGTCACAACATGCTCTTAATAAACTATATTTGGCTATTAATCATGTAATAATTAGAATTGGGTGGCCAAAATGTAATAATTAAAATTGGTTTTGACTAAATGTAGGAGTTCAAAAGAATTATTATGGTCACCATTTATAAAAATTAAACTATGAGCATGTTAATAGCTTTAGTAGCTTTATTATAGCAGGGTAGAGATAGTAAAGAGGAAAATGTAGGAAGGAGATAGAATATATTGCCTAGCTAAATACTCTATAATTGCTGATCTGAAGAAATCCAGCTCAACTGCGACAAAGGCTCCCTCAAGTCCCAATCTCCAACCAGGAGTCACAGTAGTCTCTTCAGCAAGTCTTACCAGCACAGAAAAAATCTCCAACACAGAAGTCCAAGGCAGAGGAATCCCACCAACACAGGAAGTCGTCCCTCAGCAAGAGCCACCAAGGCAGCTGAAGTGAATCAGAATGCCCTCCACAGTCACTTCCTGTCTCTCTGGTTTCTCCTTCCTTTCACTGTGGGTTGGTCTATCACATCTCAGAGGGCCAGTGCTTGTGATCTTTTAGGACTAACTAAGTGTTAATGACTAATAAGTTAATAACTTCTTTGTTAGTGACTTACTAAGTGTTAAAGGGGTACTTCAAGTTCCTGTTTGATTAACTTAAAATAGACAAAAGGAATAAAAAATTCCCTTTCACAATCATCACCATTCTCCTTGCCAAGTTTGACATACATACCATAGACCTAATAATACATCCTCTAGAACTTTGTAAGAAATAAAGGACATGCGGTTGATCTTCCATTTAGGAAATCCGCTATCCTGCCTTTTTTGAGAATGCAGAGTTTTGAAGCAGGTCTACTTTCCCTGGTCTTTCCAAAGTCATAGGCAGCAGCTCAGCAGTCATCTCTGCTAGTCCTTTTATTGCCATAGGATATAGTTCATCTAGGTGTGGTGCCTTGACCTTGCAAAGGGAAGGTAGATGCTGTTTGCTCAGATCCTGTCTTACTCTATGCTCCCCAATGACCACTCTCATTCTGTCCTTCCCATTCCCAAGATGCTTTGAAGAGCCAGCTCCCAAACCCCTTCTTTCCCCCCTGACCCCTAACCCCAGGAGTTCTTGTCCCTCCCCCTCCTGACATATGCCAGGAACTGATAACACCTCAGCTCTAGGAGTTCCTGTTCACTCCCCCCACCCCAGGAATTCCTCTGCACTCGCTACCACAAAAGTGTATAAACAGCCTGCAGACCCCAGACTCAGGGTCAGCCATTTCTAGCTGAGCCCAAAGTGCAGTTTGCTTTAATAAAATCCTTCTTGTGTGTTACATTGTTGATTATCGTTTCATCTTTTGGAACATAACTGGGCACTTCAGTTTTTCCTTCAAAGAAAAAAATGAAAACAAAACACAAGTTGAGTAGTTCTGGTTTCTCGTGATTGCCTGTTATTAGCATCTTATCCACCCATATCAGTGGTCATGTCCCTTCTTTGATCATCTTCTTTCCCCCCTCTTAAAACTACAGAATCTTTTCATGATCTTTAGCAATTATTTCCAGCTTCAGCCCTTCCCATCTTTTGCTCTCCTGGCATAATCCATAGAGTCTTGCTGTTCATCTTCTATTGCTTTCCCTTCAGTGTACCTTCTATATGTCATGTGTAACTCTTGGTGGCTCAGTAAATAGAGAGCTACACCTAGAGATGGGAGGTCCTGGATTTAAATTTGACTAAAGACACTTCCTAGTTGTGTGATCCTGGGCAAGACACTTAACCCCCATTGCCTAGTCCTCACCATTCTTCTGTTTTAGAATGAATATTTTGTATCAATTCTAGACCGGAAGCTAAGGGTTTTGTTTTTTTTTTAATAAATTGATGACTTTTATACATATCTACACTTGCCTCTTTAAGCAGCTCCTAGCCTCCTTTTCTACTCATAGCTCTTACTATTTCTGTCTTCAGAAGTTCATTCCTAAGAGACCGGATCCCTCTTGGGTCAACCTTCCCTACAAAATACTAAGCCATTATCCTTTCTCTGAGACATTTGAAATTTGCAGCCCCAACATCTATGGTACATGTCACACTTGATCATTATTCTGATCCAGCTGTAAGCAGATAAATGTTTAACAACCAGCTCACTGATAATACAAGACAGAGTTTTCATCTACATTACTAACATTCTCTCCACTACTTTCTTAAGGCTATGTAATCAACAAAAACAATAAATCAAACCTTGATTTATAACATTAGCCAATTTCTGAGGTGCAAATGCTCATATTGAAAATTTAATTGACTTTCTCCAGCCATTATGGAACTGAATCTAACACACTCATGTTACCCTTCACAGTCATGAAGTCTGTGATCAAGTAATCACTTACCCTCAATTTTCCTGTCATTTCTATATCAACAACCAGTATTTCCTCACTGAACAGAATCAATTCCAATTGTTATTTCCTCTACTTTTGAAAGATGAAATGATCGTTAAGGCAAATAGGTGCTATTATTGTTTCCATTTAATTGATGAGGAAACTGAGGGGTTAAGTGACTTGCCTGGCATCATGATCTTAACATATGAGAAAAGCATCTCATCTTCACTTTTCTTAAAAATCAAACCTGTCTAGACATCTAGCTTATGTTAGTCACTGAGAAGACTGGAGTCTTTTCCTTAAGCAGCTCATCTGCCAGGCTGGGAATGAGATAAGGAAGAGAGGGAAGGAGGGAGGGAGAGAGGAAGAGAGATCTATAGGCAGAGAGACAGAGACAGAGGCAGATAAGAAACAGAGAGAAAGTGATGCAGAGCGAAAGGTGCAGAACTTGGAAAACATTGTACACAGAGACTGATACACTGTGGCACAAATGAACGTAATGGACTCTTCCACTAGGGACAATGCAATGTCCCTGAACAATCTGCAGGGATCTAAAAAATACTATCCACAAGCAGAGGATAAACTGTGGGAGTAAAAACACCAATGAAAAGCAACTGCTTGACTACAAGGGTTGAAGGGATATGACTGAGGAGAGACTCTAAATGAACACTCTAGAGCAAATACCAACAACACAAGAACACATGTGATACCCAGTGGAATCATGCACCAGCTATGGGGGGGGGGGGGGGGGCGGGGGGAAGAAAATGATTTTGTTTCCAATGAATAATGTTTGGAAATGACCAAATAAAATAATGTTTAAAAAAAAAAGAAAGAAAGAAACAGAGAGACAGAGACAAAGAAACAGAGAGAATAGTCCTGAACAGAGCAAGACTAGCAAATATTGAAACATGTTACAAATGGTAAATGCTATGAATCATTTGGACTCAGGTAGTCAAGAAAGACTTTCTGGAGGAGATATGACTTGAACTGAGCCCTGTAGAATTGATGTGGGAGTGCAGGGCTTTCCTGGGCACCCTAAGCCCCCAATTCTCCTGAGGAATCTCAGGTCAAAGAGTTCCCCATTCTTGCACCCCTGCAGTTTTAGCTAAAGAAAGCAACTGAAGGAACTGTAAGATAAAAGAAGTCCCTTTCCTTAGCATTTCCCCTAGCTTCCTGATAAGCACCAATACATGCCTTCCGTTAGCCTCTACCTGCCCTTTGCATCAGAGATGTCAATTCTCTCCTTGAGATATGCAACTCACCTTCCTTTATGATCAGGGACCCCTGGGGATTTTTTTCTCACATCTGTATACCACCCCCATGCTCCCACCTCCACATCCATCCATGTGTTGTTCTGGAGGTAGCACCACCCTTCCCAGACCAGAGTTCATCTTTAGCTCTCCCACAACAGAATGAGGAGGTGGAGAAGAAAACAGGCTAGATTGCTACCTATAACTCCGGGAGGTGTGGTAAAAAAGAATTGGAGACTATCCATCCAATTCCTGCCTCTGCCAATTACTACTCTGTAACCTCAGGCAAATCACTTAACTTCTTCAGCCTGAAGTTCCTGAATTATAAAGTGAACAGGTTGGGCTAGATGATCTCTGAGATCTTTGTTTCTCCATTATTCTGTTCTCTTTTCTTTCCTCTTCCTTTTTCCCCCATTCCTTCAAGATCAGGTGAGAAAACTCATGGGAGGGAGGAAGGAGCTATTTAAATATCAGGCTGATTGCATCAGTACTGAGTAAAAATTTTGGAGCCAACCTTTGACCTCAGTAACATCCCAGACTCTTCTAGGATAGGCATAGAGTAATTAACCTTTCAGAGAAAGGAGAAATATCTGTCCTCTGATCCTGAATGGGAGCTCAGCCAACCAGTTGGGTAAGCAGAGCTATCCTTAAAGAATATCAACTGGATCTCTGGTTTCAAGAGTCTCTTTGTGTTGCTAGGGTGGAGGGTATGTATGGAAGAGATATGGGATTATGTCTATATTTGGGACTGTGTGTTTTCTTACCTGGGGTAGACCACTCTCCTTGATGTGATGGATACTGTGAAAAGTGGCCACTACTCTGAAACTGGAGAACTCCCCAGTTGTGGCTACCCAATCTTCCATAGTTTATTGACAGAACCATGAAAGTTTCAACCTGGAATGGACCTTAGAGAGCATTTAGTCTAAACTAGTCATTTAACAGCTCATGTTATCGTATGTTGCATTAAGAGAGACAATGCTCAGGACCAGGGAGGTGATGACTCCCTTGCACTCTGCCCTGGTCCGACCACATCTGGAGTACTCAGATAGCACCACATTTTAGGAAAGCCATTCATAAGCTTGAGGGTGTCTAGATAAGGGCAAATGGGATCATGGAGGACCATATCACTTGGAAGAGCTAGACACATTTACTCTGAGAAAAGGAAGCCTAGAAGAGACAGAAGAATTGTCTTCAGATATCTGAAGGACTGTCTTGGCACACAAGCAAGCAACAAAGCATTTATTAAGTGCTTACCCCACGCCAAGTACTGAAGATGCTAAGAGCTGAGAATACAAAGACCAAAATAGAACTGTCCCTGCCCTCAAGGAACTGATGTTCTATCAGAGGGGACACTGTGTAGGCAGTACATATTGTCCAAAATATCTGCACAATAAACACAAAATCATTTCCTGGAATGGGAGGTACGAATAGCTGGAGGTATGGGTTAATCAGAAGCTTCATGTAGGAGGCAGTGTTTGAAGGGAGCTTTGAAGAGAACTGGGAATTTGAAGAGGTGGAGGTGAGAGTAGAATGTGTACCACACATGGGGCAGGATTCACCAGTAAAAAAGCAGAGCTATTCTCTGCTTGGCCCCAGGGGACAGAAATTGGGAGGAGTTTCAGAGACAAATATAACGAATTAATTGATAAATGGTCAAAAGATATGAACAAATAATTTTTGGATGAAGAAATCAAAGTCATATATAACTATGTGAAAAACAGAGACAAATTTAAGTCCAATATGTGGAATCTCCTAATGATAAGACTAGCCAAAAGTAGATTGGGCTGGCTGCCCCAGGAGGTAGTGGGCTCCTCCTTGCTGGCTATCTATAAGCAAAGGCTGGATGGCCACCTGTCTGGGGCACTGCAGAGAGTTCTTACTAGAGTCTAGATGGGCTCTGTGGCCCCTTCCAACTCTGAGATTCTGTGTATATTGGCCTGTGTGGGAAAATGTACATAAATGTATCTGGATATGAATGTGCTTGGATGGACACATGTATGAAGATCTGTACATGGATGTCTTAGGAAGGGAGTGTATATGTGTATGAAGTAAGTTCATGTGCATGTGTACATGTATTATTGGGTTGGAACGAAGCCACCCAATGCCCTATTAGACTTGGAACAGGACCAAAACCCAAGTTTTGGATAGTGAGGCAGTGAAGGACTAGAACTGAATGTTAAGAGGTGGCATTTGGATCTCTCAGACAATAAAGTGGTACCAGGAAGGAAAACATAAAAGAAAGGTTGAACAAAAGCTGACAGACACTCATTTGGCTCAAACCCAATCCTAGAGGAACAAGGAGAGGTCGATCTAACTCAGACTCAACCTGAATCCATCCTCAGAATGAGAGGAATGCACCCAGAAAGAAAGGGCATGAAGCTACCCCAAGGTCACCGTGGCCACAAGGGAAAGCACCTGGGCACTTGCCAAGAATTAGAAAGCTTTGCCAATAGGGTGGGAAAATGGGAGGGGTGGGTGAGTTTCCCTACACCAATACAAAAGCAACTGGAATGGGTGAAAGAACTGCTTTGCCTTGAAAGGACCTCCAGATGTTGTGGGGGTGAAGAGGTACACCCCTTGGGTTCAAGAAGGATACCTTCTGCAAGAATGCAAGACTCTGAAACTTAGCTTAAAAATAAAAAGAGAAATTTATTAATTTAGAAAGTAATGTTGAGAATGGCCAGGAGGCTAGGACAGGTGGAACAGCAAGATGGAAGGCTGCTCCCAGAACCTATCAATTCTGGGGATTTTATACTCTTACAACAGATGCTGTGTCATAGTGTGGATGTGACTTGAGTGGTAGCCACTCAGGAATTCAATGGGGGGGGGGGGGAGGGTTGGCCATCTGACTGGGGTCGGCCTGCAGACATAGGGAATGACCATCATAAAAGATTCTTTAGTTTTAGGAAACAGACAGATGTCTGAGATACAGCCCGATAGTATCGAGGTGAAGCTTGAGGTGCATCTCTCTGTCCATCTTAAATTTAAAGGGGAATTAAAGGACAATCCTCTCAGAGTCCTATAGGGGCTACTAGATGTTTTGGGTTAGGAGGATGTAAGGAAGCAAAGGAATTTCCCTGATAATAGTTTGCCTGAGTTTCTGGGAGTATAATGCCCATGCCACAGCTTCTGGTTTTGCCTCTGTGGGAAAAAAAAAAATGTCCCTTCCACCAAAGGTGGCTATGGATTAAGGGATGACCTATATGTGACTGGGGCAATGTCAATGAAGTAGTCAACAAACTTTATCAAGCATCTGCTATGTGCCATATACTTATAATGTATGAGTTTCAGAATTCTGACCATTTCCTCCCAAGTCTCATAATTTTATGGAGTAAAAATCCATGGAAGTCCCATGGGAATTGAATTCCTATCCCTCCTCCTGGCCTGAGGCTGCCTCTAGGTTGTCCTTCCTTTTTTTTCTTTTAATGAAAAACTCTAACCGTATGTATTCAAATAGATATTAAGTATGAGTTTCAAGGCAAAAGAACAACAGGGCTAGGCAATTGAGGTTAATTAACTTGCACAGAGTGAGACAGCTAGGAAGTGTCTGAGGTCACATTTGAACCCAGGACTTCCTCTCTCCCTACTGAACCACCTTGTTGCCCTGTCTCTGGTTTCTCAAAGCTAATGGCAGTGCATCTCCAATGCCAACAAGTCCAACCAAGCCAGACTTTGAAGATACCCTGGTGATGAACCTTATGCCTATCATCTGATGACTAGTCTGGTCAAGTTTCCAAGTCACTCCTTGCCAGTTTATTCACAGAATAATGAAATTTTCAGCCCCAACAATTTCCAAAGACTTTCTACTAAATCAGAGAAGCATCTGTAATCTACTCAGTGGAGGAAATACCCACAATAATCACAGTTCTTTAATTATAGATCACCTCACATACCCCTGTCTATTCCTCAATACCTACCACCTCTCACCCATCTCTCATCTGTGGCTCCACCCTGGTAAAACCATCTTCAGCAGATAGGCTCAGCCAGATTAAGGATATCAAGATGCATCAAGCCTATCAGTGAATTAGAAGGTGTCCACCCCAAGCCTATGAAGACTTTTCCTGACAGAATGGGTAGATGAGAACAATTTACTCTAATGGTCACAAAAGTGGCTAAGGCAGGCTCTGTGGAGTGCTCGGTAAGAGCTTGGTAAGAGTTTGGTAAGACATCAAAGACACCAAGTTCCTCCACTGCATCCTGGACCATCACTGGTTGTCTTGACTTTTGTCCAACCATTGGACTTTGATGCCTCTGGAAGAGAGAGGCTGATGACTTTGTCCAATTTTGTTTTATTTAAATCTAATTTATGGATGAGTTAAGCCATCATTCTGTGATGTTATGGAGCATCTTCAAGAAGGAATAGACAAAGTAATATTTCCAAGATAAGACTCATTTATTTAATGTGGTAGTGAAAATGGTGGAGGAGACCTTCAATTGAGAGACAGGCAGATAATATCTGTATTGGGGCAAGAGAAGGTGAAGTTGGGAAGCACTAAGAAGTATTTTTATTATTAATCAATCAAATCAACTAATCAACAAGCATTCATTAAGCAATTTCTATGTGCCAGGCTACTGGGAATACAAAGACGAAAATAGAACATTCCTTGCTCCAAACAGGAAAGGAATCAGTAGGGAGAGATAATAGGGTTTGAACAGAATGAGGAGGAAACAGTGACCTCAGAGAAAAGAGATTGGAGCTCTCTTTGGTCCTGCTCCTGTTTCTAAACTACCATATTAGCTGGAACAAGTCATCTTAACCTCTCTGGGCCCTCATAGGTGATGCCATAGTGCATAGAGCACTAGACGTAGAATTAAGAAGACCAGAGTTCAAATCCAACCTCAGACACCAGTTGTATGACTCTGGACAAATCACTTACCCCCTCTTTCCTCATTTGTAAAATGGGGATGATAATAATAATAATGATACCACTTACCTCCCAGGATTGTTGTGAAGAAAGCACTTAGCACAGTTAGCCATTATTATATGAAAATATATAAATAATGGAGATAACAAAATGATAAGAAAAATCAGTCTTTAAAGGTCATCTAGCTCTATCTAGAAACCAGAACAATCTAGAACTCTAGAGTTGGGAAGGATCTTGGAGATGCAATAACCCAATCCTGACATTTTGCAGATAAGATCATTGATGTCCAGGGAAACAAAATGTGGGCAAGGTCAGACTATCTTCATAAGGTAATAAGATGTAGAGCTTGGATAGTGTAAGGAATTCAGTAGCTTCCCCAACTTGCTAAACAAAAAAGTCATGGAAATTAAAAAAAAAACTGAGTTACCCTGTTTCATAAAACCAACAAAGGACACAAACTTCCTTCTTCCCCCAGTAGAGGAGTTTGAATGTCAAGTAACCAATGATTTTCCCCCTTGTAATCTCCAAAGTCTGAACCTTGCCTTGTACCCTAGGTCTAAGCTCCTTGGCTCTTCCCCCCATCTGGTCCTGCTTAACCTAGAAAAGAACCCCATAAAAATTCATCCCAATTTCCCTACTTACTGGACTTCCTTGTGGGTGTCCTTGCTCCCTGAAGCCTTCTACACTGTCAGGCATCCCCTTCAATAAAGTTTGCTTGCTGAACATTTTATCTATCTATTCTCTTCTGCTGATTGGTTTGTGGTTTGTCCAAGGGTACCTCCCAGACACATTAAGTCTCTTCTCAGAAGTTAAGACTTAAGACTGGGGCTAGATATGCGGTAGCCACACCTAATTTCCAAGTCTTTGACTTGGGACTGAATCAGGAATGGCATGTGTCAATGACATCCTCTACCAATCTTTGCCTTGACACACCAAGCTGAGATGGCTCTGGTGCCTTTGGGTTTTTTTCTATGGGATACATAAGAGGCAAGTAAAGGAGAATATCCATCTTTCCCAAAACATGACTTTAAGTCTTTTGAACTATTCTGAATTTATGTTAAAACAGATGGGAATTCAAGTCTTTTGACTCCAAACCTAGTGTTCTTTCCAATGGATGAAAGACAGTGTTTTTTCATAACTCAGTTTAGCAAAAGGGCATAAAGATCTTAATCTGAGGCCAACAGACCTCTGAGGAACTTGTGGCATCCATGAACTTGGAGAGGGGAAAATTACATATTTGTTCATACTAAACTCAAGTTAAAATTTAGTATTTACTCCAATTATAGGTGCAGGCCACAAACCACAGTATTAGCAGGTTCAATGATTTTGTTACCACTAGAAGTCACGGCGATATGTAAAAAAATATTCCTAGCAGCTCTTTTTATGGCGACAAAGAATTGGAAACTGAGGGGATGCTCATCAATTGGGGAATGGCTGAACAAGATATAGTATATGAATGTCATAGAATATTCCTGAATGCCATGGATTTTACCTTTTGTAATTTAAAAAAAAAATTATATTTTTCTCATTTTCCAGAGAAGGAACTGGAGATCCAGTATAGTTAAATGTTTTAAATGTAGTTAAATGATTTAAGATAATAGCTACTAGAAGACAGATGTCTTTTATTTGTGACATCAAAAATTCATAATCAAAAGATATGCTGGACCACAGGGGAAGGACCAAAGAGTCAATCAACATTTATTAAGTACTTAATTACTTAATAGTTCAGGCTTTGTGCTAAGTAATGTGTGCTATAAGAAATGATGAGGGGGATGGTTTCAGAAAAATCTGGAAAGACTTACATGAACTGATGCAAAGGGAACTGAACAGAATCAGGAGAACATTATACACTGTACCAGCAATATTATAATGATGATCAACTGTAAAAGACTCAGTAACTATGATTAATACAATGAGCCACTACAAGGTCAAAGAACTCATAGTAAAAAAGCATTATTCACTTCCAGAGAGAACTGATGGACAGTACAAACCGAAGCATTTTTCCCCTTTATTTTTCTTGCTTATTAAAAAATATGATTAGTATTAAAATGTTTTAATGACTATATAATAAATATTATAAATATAATGGATATTATATTTCTTGCTTTCTCAACAAGTGGGGGAGGAAGGGGCAGGGAGAGATATAATGAAGAACTGAAAAAAAAATTAAAAATAGAAATCACCTCTATTTGTACTTAATATGTCAGTCGTAGATAACTTGAAATTTGGTCTATGAGGAGAGCTTAGGACATTTGGTGTATAGTCATGGATATCTTGATTGATTACTCCTCGCTACTTTGAAACTACCATAGGGCTAATGCTAAATATATCACAAATTTAAAAAACATGTTAAGAACTGTATTTCAATACATTAGGTTTCATTATCCTGTGTAGTTTATTTTATGAATTTAAAAACATTATTCTGATTAAGTCCATTGGCTTCATTGGACACTACCAGAAAGGTCCAGAACATGAAAACCAGTTAAGAATCCCTGCATGAGAAGATGGACCCAGGAGAAACTACCCAGAAGATCCATAAATCTAAGGTTTGAGCCCTCAAGGGAAGCCCACAGGCATTATGGTACCATGAATTTTACCTTTTGTAATATTTTAAAAGTTTTTATCTTTCTTGTTTTACAGAGAAAGAACTGGAGATCTAGTATAGTTAAATGTTTTAAGTATAGTTAAATGAAGATAATAGCTACTAGAAGGCAGATGTCTATTACTTGTGATAACAAAAATCTATAATCAAAATATATGGGACCCTGGGCAAGTCACTTGACCCCCATTGCCTAGCCCTTCCACTCTTCTGCCTTAGAACCAATACTCAGTATTGATTCTAAGACAGAAGGTAAGGATTTAATTAAAAAAAAATATATATATATATATATATATATGCTGGACCATTGGGGAAGGGCCAAAGAGTCAATCAACATTTATTAAGTATTTACTTAATGGTTCAGGCTCTGTGCTAAGTAAAGGAGACATAAAAAAAAATTTTTTTAAAGGGTTAAAGATAGTCCCTGTCCTCCAGGAGTTCACATTATAGTGGGGGAAAACAACATGGAAAAAGATACTGGGAATCAAGGCAAAGGGGGAGGGTACCCTGCCTGGGAAGGAAATCCTGCAGCTGGATGGTGTCCTGGGCCCCCTTTTTTAAGTGGAGGGTCTACGAGGAGCTCTCCAAAGTCCACTCTGCAATCAAAGGGAAGCATGGGTTGCTGAAGAACTGTGAGTTTCAGACCTGATTGTATATTGCAGGAAGATGAATTTCTAGAGACAATGATGGATTCTAAGAGAGTAGCCAAGTGGGAGATAAAGAGGTGGCTGCCCTAGGACCCCTCCTTAAAAGGAGGATCTGGGAGGGGCTGTCCTAGTATTTTGTGGCTTACAAACAATAGAATGTTGCTTCTCAGTAAGGAATGCAAATAGAAAGAGATCAGAAAAATATGTGATGACTCATATGAAGTTATACAATAAAAAACCCATTATGCCTGATGATGACAGTAAATGTATGTTGACAGGGAGAAGCTACAAAACTCTGATCAAATAGTCAGAGTTAGAACCAAGCACCCAAAGTTAAAGGATTCATTCTTCCTCTGTGTTTTAATAATCTGTTCAATTCAAATCAATAAGCAATCATTAAGCTCTTCTAGTATACAAGCCAGTGGATCAAGCATTACTGTGATAAAAGACAAAAATGAGACCTTCCCCTCCAGGAATGAGCATTTTACTGGGGGATAGAAATACAAGGAACATGTAAAGTAAATTTTAAAAATTTATTTTAAGAAATCAAACAAAAAACCTATTTAAAAAAAATACAAAAACATTTGAGGAAGGGAGAGAGAATGTTAACAATTCAGGAGAATCAAGAAAGACTTCCTGTAGAAGGAAGTACTTGAGTTGACCCTTGAAGGAAGCTGGATTCTAAAAGGCAGATGTCAGGACCGAACATATTCCAGACTTAGGCTGGGGCTAGGCTGTCTAGGCATGCCCCTGATTTGAGGAAGTTACTTTCTAAAGTGGTTGATTTGTATGTTATCGAATGTTACTGTTTCTTTTCTTATTTTTTTTTAAGCTTTTATCTTCCATCCTAGAATCAATACTAAGTATGGGTTCTGTAAAATGGAGATTTGAACCCTAGACTTCAATCCCCAGAAGTCCTTGGTATTTCCCAGAATTCCCTATAATCTCACCTGAGTCTCCACCTGGACGAGATCACAATTAGTATTTGAACTGGTAGTAACCCTACCTCGACCTCTTCTATGCTCTTCTATGCTCACACTCTCTCTACTCGACTTATGCAAGATATAGTAAGTAAGTTTTGAATGGGCTAATCAGCCCTAGGCACGTGGTTTTCTTATTTTGTATTTTCTTTATTCCTTGATTTCTAATGATCCTTAATAAACCTCATAAAATATAATATTTCTATTCCTAGAGACAAAATTAATTTTTATGGTCCCAAGGCAAAAGAGGGGTAAGGGCTAGCTGATGGGGATTAAGTGACTTGCCCAGGGTCACACAGCTAGGAAATGTGAACCAAGGACCTCCTGTCATTAGGCCTGGCTATCTGTCCACTGAGCCACCTGACTGACCCTTGATGTTGCTATTTCAAAATTAAATGTCTTCAAAATGTTTTAAAGAAAAAGAACAAAAAAGTCAATCACAAAAGAAAAAAGAAGGAAGAGGTTCCTGAGCCAAACTAGGAGATGAAGAAACAGGAACCAGCACCCTTTAAAGAGTGGAAGTAAAGTGATGAAGGCATTCCAGGAATTCTGAAACCAAACTTTCCAGATGCAGAAAAGGCAATTTGAGAAGATGCCAAGTTTATAGACCAAGCTTCCTAGAGAAAAAAAAAGAGAGAGAGAGAGGAGCAGAGGCAAAGTGCTAAAGTAGATGAGGAATCAGAGAGACTAAGCTCAAATACTGGATCAGACATTTCCTAGTTTTGTGATCCCGGATAAGTCTATGGGCCTCAGTTTCCTTATCTGTAAAATGAGGGTGAGAGTTATACTTGTTAGCTGCTAAGGTCCCTTTTGGCTTAAAATATATTAATTTTAGGTCCAGGAGTTGAAGTCCCCAGGAAAGGAAGGTAGATTTGCCATGTAGCAAAGTAAATTTTCTTCTTTTTTTTTTTAATAAAAACAAACAATTTACTAAGTGCTGACTATGTTCCAGACACTCTGCTAAAGGCTAGGGATATAAACAAGAAAGACAGCCCTTGCTCTTAAAGAGTTTATCATCTAGAGAAGACAATATACAAAAAGAAACTGGACAGGAGGGGGTCCCTTCTCAGGGCATATTGTTGGTAGACTCCAAACCAAGCAGATCTGCTGGTGGGAAATGAAGAGGGCAAGAAATTGTGAGCTGTCGAAAAAGAGAGGCATCAGGTGGTGGTTTTGGTTTCAACCTCCAATAAAAGAGGCAGAAGGAGGGTGTAGAGACGGTGGTTGCTGTTGTTCAGTTCTGTTGGACTTTTATGATCCCCTGGACCACAGCCTTCAAGTTCTTCTTATCTTCCCAGATCTCCAGAATTCCATCCAAGCTCGCGTTCTTTGCTTCCATGACAATATCCATTCACTCCATCCTCTGCTGTCCCCTTCCCCTTTTGCCTTCAATTTTTCCCAGCATCAGAGTCTTTCCCAGTGAGTCCTGTCTTCTCCTCTATACCAACAACTCTCACCCTCATTTTACAGATAAGGAAACTGAGGCCCAAAGACTGGTCCAGGATCATAAAACTAGGAAATGTCTGATACAATATTTGAGCTTAGTCTCATTGATGTGGTATGACTAGGAAAGCTGAGTCATCCCCATGAAAATGAGATTTCAGCTGATAAGCTTCAGTTCCTGGAGCAGAAATGAAGTTAGCTAGAAAATTCTGGGGCTCTTATAAAGGGAAGCTTTGGAAGGAATTTATTGATCCCGCCTCCAGCCCTCCAGTGAGAAGAGTCACCAGAAGCAGAGAGGAGGTATTGAGGCAACCTGAAGAAACCAAATCCACCAATGCATTTATAGTAAAAGGCTTCCAAGGGTGGTAGACAGAGGTAATGTGAGTTCCCCTACAGCACCAAGCATCCTGGTATTGGGGGTCTCCCACAGATACAGAGAAGGTGGTTAAGTTAGTCTTGGGGTGGAGAACAACAGCTGGTTAAATGAGTCCACATAAACTTGGGCCAGAATGCAATAGCCAGAGGCTAGGATGGCTAAGAGCTGGCTTCTTATTCTTTTCATCCTCTTATAAATTCAGTCCTCAGGCAAAGGGCTTAGTTTCTGGCTTGGAGGCAAAACCATTCATAGCCAATCCAGTCCTAATCTAGTTTTTGATTTGATCCTTCAAAACTGGCCTCAGATACTTACTAGCAAGGGCCTGTTTGCCTCAGTTTCCTCATGAACTAGAGAAGGAAATGGAAGACCAATTCAGTGTCCTGGCCAGGAAAACCCCAAATGGGATCCCGAAGAGTCTGACAAGAAAAACCACTGAACAGAGAGGACAACAGAGGAATGGAATTTGCACTTATTGAACTGGCCTAACCCATTTGGTAGGTGAGGAAGTGGAGGCACCCCTGATAAATGCCCTTCTCAAAGAGTTGAATGACTAAAGGGAAGAGAGATCCAGGAAGATAGCTAGTAGGGAGAGAAGGAGAAAGTGAGAGGTTTTTTAAGATGGGGGAGACTTGAGCACATTTGCAAGAAGTAGAGAAGCAATTATTAGACTGGGAAAAACTAAAGTGCATGTAAAAGGGGTGCTTTAACCAGGAGAAGGGCTACTTCTTCCTGGGAGATGGGCGTGAAGGAGGAGAGAGTGGTGGGAGGCATCTGATTAGTAAAAGGTGAGGAGGAGGGAAAAGAAGGAAGTCTCAGTAACTGGTCCAGTTTTTGTCTCACAATAATAATAACAAATTCAATCAGTAAATGAATATGAAGCAAAGTTCTCAACTGAGGGGGTACGGGTTGTTATAAGGAAGAGAGTATGAAGGTTGCGGCCAGCTGCAATATCTAGGTTGGCTAGGGGAATCTTGTGATAGTATTTGGGGACAAGAAAGACCTATTTGTCCGTATGTGATGGGATATGAACAAAGAGACACTGTTAACATGTTTCCGCCCTTGCTGTCATGTAGATCTAAAAGGACATCATGTATTCATTGGAAAAATATGATTTGGGTGTATTGGTATAATGACACAAGGTGTATTGGAAAGAAACTGGATTCTTATAAATTTCATGATTGTTTTATAGGAGGATACAGCTTGCCTTTGTGGGTGATGCCCCCAGAACTAATTGGGTACATTCTGATAATTTCACACAGGTTTTGACTGATTATGGAAAAATAGCACTGGCATTGGATAAAGTAAATATGTCTCATTAGGTTAATGTTACTTATAATGGAAAAACCAGTAAATAGAAGTGTTACATTAGACACTCAAGCTAGACACTCAGGGGGATGGTATCACTCACCAGCAGATGGAGCAATGGAAAAATTATCTCAACTAATTAGCTCTAGGAAAAGAAAATGTATTTCTTGCATAGTTTTAGGTATTGTAGCCTTGATAGCCGCTCTTACTGCTACAACTGTCAGTAGTGTTTCTATAGCACAAAGTGTAGTTAATGTCGTGTTCTGGAACATGATGCAGAATATTTACACGGGCTTGCACAGAATGTAACCAAGGCTTTGCATAGACAGCAAGATATCAATACAAGGGTTTTTTATGCTTTACAACAAATATCTAAAGATGTATTGTTATTAATTAATCAAGTAGAAATTGTAGCTATTATGGGTAAATTAAGGTGTGATTATCGTTATTCAGCTTTTTGTCTTCTTCCTGTTAAAGCTAACACATCTGATGCATTTGAAGAAAAAAAATTAGAAATGATCTACAAGGTCTTTGGCTAAAAGGCAGTATCTCTGAAAACATCCAACAATTGAACCATATTATTGAAGAAATGGATACTTCCTTAGCTGAGGATCTTTATCCTGAACATATTGCTGATTCTATATACAATTGGATTAAATCAGGCCAAAGTTGGCTGTCTCCTTTAGCTCAAATGAGTATGACCATATTGACTTTCATACTGTTTATAGTTATCTTACTGGTCCTTCTTCCCTGTCTATTCCAGCTCCTTGTGTCCAGCATGGGTAGGATTGGACAAGTTCTGACCCAACACCGCGAACTGTTGCAAAACAAAAAGGGGGAATTGTAGTTGAGGCAGAACCGTAAGGGTTAAAGCCCTCCTCTTCTCCCTGCTTGGGTTGCATAGTCAAGGTCGTGGGTTGAACTGTGTACAACCTGCCCAGCTGCATGTTCAAGGTTGGAGTAGCAACAGAGGGAGGACTGATAAGGTTTGTGAGAAAGAAACTGCAAGGTTGGAATAGTCAGCAAAGGGAGGATTGATGAGGTTTGTGAGAAATTGTGAGAGACTGTGGGAAAGTTGCTTGTTTGGAATCCTCTCAGTTCTTCCTTGGGCCTGGCAGGTAACGTCATGTATTCTTATGAATCTGCCCAATTATTGGTTCCTGCTGTTGCTGGGCGGTAACATCATATCCTCCTGTGGGTCTTAACCTATATATGCTTTGTCTGACTCCAATAAGCTTTGTCACTATTCATTTTCATATAGTGTCCATTCGTTACTTTTCATTTCGTTACCCCATGTAAGGTCACACAGGGCTGGCCGACCTTGGCGCTGAGCCTTACAAGAGAGGACTTGAGCCTATGAGGTGGGTCTGCTGGGAGATGCAGATGCAGGGGGAAGATTCTAGAATGTGGAGGGGAAAGGGTGGTTTAGGGATGGGCAGAACCTGTCCTGAGGTAACAAACACAGACCACTATATAACAGGGATGAATGTTGGATATATTATGACAAGGAAGTTGAAAAGGGAATTTGGATAATTCTAAACTAATAACAACTACCTAAACCTCCCCCCAATCTAAATGTCTTCTCCAAATCTTCACAGATTTTGAACTAACCTAATCTTTTCCTGTCTGTCTAAAGACCCCAGTCCCTAATAACCCAAAACCCTGCCCTTTTGATGGTAATAGAGGTAGTGAGTTTTGGCAGTTTGGCAAGACCCGGGGAGAGGTCCTGGCTGCAGAAGGATCCCAGACCTCATCCTACAGATAGATGGCCCAGATGGTTCAGGATCACACCAGGAAGCTCAGTAGATGACAGCAAGACAGCAGGTAAGGAGATAGGATGGGAAAGACAAGGTAGAAACAGCCACCAAGGGAAAGCAGTCAATCCCTCCAGGTCACACCCGAGAAAAAACCCAGCACCAACCTCAATTAACTATATCACCCTTTTTCCTCCACATTGTAAACCTTGAAATTTCTTAGACTTGTGAATGTTGGAAATTTCACCATTGGAAAGTTTCATACTTGGAAAAAATTTCCTACTGATATTAAGAACTCTATTGGAATGTGAACCCCCTTGGCATGGGAGGATCCTTCTCCTCCCTACATAAGACTACTTTAGGACAGAAACCTTTTGCTAAACAATGGAAAGGGCTTTGACCTATGCTTAAGCATAGAACAGGAAGTTCTTTGAGTCATGATTGATTTTAGAATTGATACAATAGAGATACTTGGAATGACAGAACCAGGTCTTGGAAAATACAATTTCCACCCTACTTAGAGTAACAGGATTTAGGAAGGGCTGCAGCAAAGGATCAAGATTTAATTATTTGAGAATATGACCTTCAACAGACATGTGCAAAGCCACAGACCTCTGGGCGGTCCTGGGTTAAACTAGAACCACCATTGGCACAGGGGAGACATCGACAGTGATTGGCAGATGTGAGAACTGAGGGGAGGGAACTTAGATGGTTTCCTTAAAGATAGCGGGGCTGAGGAGAGGAGGAGGTTCGAGAGGTTTTGCTCTGAGAGGTTGTGCTCTAAGAAGCTTGCTCTGAAGGAGGCTGGAGGTGGAGGCCCCTGAGACTGTTTCTCCATTTTGGTCACGTGAGTGATAGGGACTGATTTCTTTTCTTTGCCTCAGCTATCTAAGGGCTTGGGCCTTTTGGCCCAGCCTAAACAGAGCGGGTATTTAAGCCCTATTCCCTTCTCTCTCTCTCTCTCTCTCTCTCTCTCTCTCTCTCTCTCTCTCTCTCTCTCTCTCTCTCTTTCTATTGCCTTTCTTCCTCCTGTTGTAATTAAAAACTCCATAAAAGGTTGACTGCTGACTTGAGTTTTCATTTAGGAATTACATAGCTGAATTCCTTGGCAACCTTAAATTAATATATATCAGTCTTTTAAAGTGATTTCCTTGTCACAACATTCTATAATCTTTTCCCTGCATCTGCATCTCCCTGCAGACCCACCTCATATGCTCAAGTCCTCTCTTCCTTATAACAGGGTGCAAGCCACAAGAGATTTGAGAATTGAAAAGGTGTGGAGAAGCTGTGTGAGTGGATTGGCTGTATGAAGTGGAAATTGAAGGGATGGTGAAAATTTCAAAATATACCCTTTTGAACCACTATTAAAAATATGACTGGGGGAAGAAACATAATGTTATTATGGGAACTTGCCCTCCAGATGATACCCTAATGGGCCCCTTGTCCCAAGAACTAAACTGGACATATCCTTATTTATGTACTGCCATAAGGATATGTTAGCTCAAGGCTTCAGGTTTCACTGACATGACCTAGGTCACTGGTCAGACCATATGTTCACTGACATGACCTAGGTCACTGGTCAGACCATATGTTAAAAGGAAGCATCTGGAACTAAGATTGATGTGTCTTTACTTTTGGCAACCCCCACCCCTAGCTCCTCTATATAAACCAGGCCCATACAATGTTCCAGGTCTTCAGCTTCTTGTGGAGGCTGTGAAGATTGGATTTAGCTATCTCCTGATTTATAACAATGAAGATGCTTATTCTAACAACATCAGGGATGTTTTTGGAACTTTGCATTACTCCACCCTACTTTGTATACAAAATTGGGAATGTCTGTAAACATGCTTGAAGAGTGAGTGTTTAGGAGGATAGAGAAATTGACAAATCAGAAACAGCTGACAGATCCCTGGGCTGTCCTAAGTCAAGTTTAGGCTACCATTGGTGTGGAGGAGATGCAGGAAAGGGAGGTAGAGTCATCTAGGTGTTTTGGTTTTTTTTTCGTGGACCTTCCGCTCATCTGTCTCTTTTCCCAGAGAGGCGGCTATGGCTGGCAGTGTGCTAAGCATTCTGACATCTTGGCATGGTGGCAACTATTTGTCTGGGTTTTGGTGGTGAGTTTGCCCTTGAGCTGATTCAGGTTCAGGCATCTTGGCTGAGCCCTCTTGGAGTTCAGACTGATTCCTTCCTTTTACTCTCCAAACCCTTACCTTCTGAGAGCCTCTGGTCTTCCTCCTGGCACAAGCCAGGTGGGAGAAATCCTATATCCTTTCTTCTTCCTTCTTCTTAATTTCTTTACACTACATCAATTAAATCACCATAAATTTCCAGCTGACTTGGGTATTTTTTTTTATATTTGGGATATCCATGGTGACCAAATAATTAATATAGTGTTACGTCACAATGCTAAAATTATCCTTTACAAGGCCCAAGCTATAGCTTGAATAAAGTACCTCTTGTGTATTGCATTAACATGTGTGTCTCCTTCTTGGAATCTGAACCAGAACCGGACCAAACACCATCAATTAAAATATAATGCTACTTTCTCCCTTCTCCCCTGCCCTTGTGCTAAGCATTCTATCCCATCCTCTGCCAGCTTCCTAGTTCCCACAGGAAACACAAATGGCCAAGACTTTTAAAAATCCATTTATCCTGGGTTAAATCTAACCTCAGACACTTCTTAGCTGTATGACTCTGGGCAAGTCACTTAACCCCCATTGTCTAGCACTTTCCTCTCTTCTGCCTTGGAACCAATATACCGTATTGATTCCAAGACAAAAGGTAAGGGTTAAAAAAAATTTTTTAACTGGGGAGAAAAGGAAGTTGGGTGGGCAGGAGACTGAATGGCTAAAATTAAGTTTCTCTACTATCAGTAATTATACTGCCTGGTGGACTTGGATAATAGAGTAACTGGCTGGAGACTTCACTCCATCACTTCCCCACAACTGGTCCTGCCCTGCCCCCAGTAATTTCTAGGGTGCCCAGTGTCATTTTCTGAGCTTACTTTTTTCATTGACCCATCCCCAACCCAAACAATAATCAGTTAGTAATAGAACCAGAAACATATCATCATATTAAGAGAAAGCTTTGGGACTCACAAAGCATTTTCCTCATGACATTCTATGAGGTACTCCATGTAATTCCTATCTGTTTCATAGACTAAGAAACAGCCTCAGAGAAATTGTGATACGTCCATGATCACACAATTAGGAGGTGTCAGAGTCCACTAGATGGAGGTCTCCTAATTCCCAAGTCTGGTGCTTTCCCCGCTATTTCATCCCCAGTAATCCAAAATTTGACTTGTCTTAGACTAAGATCAAGTCTCTGTTGATATCTTAGAACACATGTGCTGAGTTAATCCCCAAGGCATCATCATTCAATCAGGGTCAGAGGAAGATGAGACAAGTGCTAGTAGTTGGTGACTCCCTGCTAAGGGATGTTTGTTAACTGATAATAAAGTTTGCTATTTTCTATTATGTGAAAGAAAATCACCCAAGATCCACTAAGCCAAAGGATTGCTATCAACTTCTAATGCACATAAACACATATGGTACCATGGAAGCATATAGCGTTTATGGATCATAACTTAATATAGAAAAATGACAGGGTCCTGGTCAGGAATGGAGAGTCCCTAATGAAGGCTAGCAGGAATGTATTTGACTAGGACCTGCAAAAAACAATCAAAAGGGATTTAAACTAATATAACTGGCTCCCACCACCTGAGGGGTGGAAGTTAGATCTTATCTTTCTACCAAGATTCCTATATATATTTTAATCCTTACCTTGTGTCTTAGAATCAATACTGAGTATTGGTTCTGAGGTAGAAAAGTGGTTAGGGCTAAGCAATGGGGGTTAAATGACTTGTCCAAGGTGAAAAAATTAAAATTAAATCTCAATAATAAAAATATTATATTTTTATGAGATTTATTAATGATCATTAGAAATAAAGGAATAAAAGGGATTCAAAATAAAACCACCTGCCCAAGCCTAATCAGCCATTTCAAAAAACCCACCTTACCATCACCATGCTCGCTGTCATCAAGCCAAAGAGAGGTGAGGACCCTCCACATCCCTGCCTAATATACCCTGTCTACAGAAAGTATGTAATGACAAGAAGTCAGTGGGCTCACAGGAAATGTAGTTCTTTTTTAGGGTAACATATTTTCAATTACACAAAGGTCATACAACTAGGAAGTTGTCTGAGGCTAGATTTGAACATAGGATTTCCTGTCTCCAGGTTTTCTATTCACTAAACCTCCTAATTGCCCTCTCCCTTATCCTTAAGGGAATTGAGAGGTATCTAGATTCTCTGAAAATTGTCCCAGGTCCTGTCTAGGTTGTTTCCTCATTTGTCATACGTAGGGGGTGTGCCCCCAATGAAGCAGACAAAGATGTATAGTTAGGACTAGGGAGAAGTAATCAGGAAGCCTTAAAATGCTTGAGCTTAATAGAGCATATGGTATGTGAGGAGATGACTCCATGATGGATGTACCCATTCTGCTTGTGTCAGATTATAAGAATTGAATTAATATTTCTACCCAGATATATATTTTATAAAGTTTGTTAGAAATGTTAGACAATCATAGTTTTAAATCTCATTCCTCTAAGTAACCTGACCACATGCTGCCTGGCCTGCCAGTCCCTTCCTCTTTTCCCTTCACCTGCCTGCCCTGCTCCTCAGTCCATTCCAAGCAAGAAGCCCCAGTAAAGACCTCCCCCTCACTTTTTATTCATCTACAACATGTTCATGGACACAAAACCTGGCATAATGTTGATGGACAGGCCAAGCTACTCAGGAGGGGGAAGGAATGAATCTTCCTTGACACAAGATAAGGCTTGTTTGATTCTGCCAAACCAAATAAAGAAATGTATGTATGGAAGTGTTTGAGTCCACCTGTTTCCTGCTTGTCCAGACTCCTATAAAAGTTGCATGTAACTTCTGTTCCAGGGTGATTCTCATTAGGAGGGCACCCTGGCCAGTAATAAATAAAGGTTCTGCTATTTCAAACTTCTGGGTGTCTGGATATTGTTGAATAAAGTGCTATACTTCACCACTCTTTAGTCCCATTAAACCACTTACTATCAGATCAGCTTTTACACTGAAATATTTCCTTCAAAAGGTATAATCACAAATATTTATCTTTATCCCCTAATACTTTAGAGGCACAATCCTCCTTTCCTCCTCCTTTACCATTTCCATTTCTAGGGAAGGGAACTAGGTTCATAGCTTAGCTCAGTTCTTAAGAGAAAGTGCCCAGTTCCAAGTTTGTTTGTTCCAAACAAAACTCCCCTAAGGTTTGAGTCCCAGGCATGCTGGTTTCTCAGAGTTTCCATGTTGGGATGGCTAGCTACCCTACCCTACAGCTCTAGTTCCAAGATCACCATGATTTGAACTGTTAGGCCTGTGGGATTAGATTAAACCTGAAATTAGAAAGGACAAACAATGAAGAACAGAAACAAATAGCCCCAGGTCCATTTCTCCAAAGCAGGGTCAAAAAAGAGAGAGCAAAGAACATCCTTCCCTTCCTACTAGTTCAGTTTATGGTAATCATATTGGGTCAAAAAGGATTCTCAAAAAGAACATAGTAGAAAGAGAATATAGTAGTGTCAATTTGAATTAAATTTGAATTAAATACATTTTGAACTGAAGAAATTAACTACCAGAGTAGTAACAAGAAGAATCTTAATCCAGGTAAGGGAACTGCAATTCAGGACATCTTATAGTACCTAAATACTGGAGTGCTGAAGTTGGGTAGCAGGGTCCCAAAAAACCTATTTCATACAGGTTATGAGGTTCTCTCTCTTCCCAGAAGTGGTTTATTATAAGTTAACACATTTATACATCCTTTGAAGTTTCTCTAAAAATATAAATAGCATTTCTCTAGTCTAAAAAAACCTTTTTGGTGATTCCCTATTTAAAGGGAATGGACTTTCAGAAAGAAAAGAATCAAGAATAGATACCCGCATTTAACAAAGAATAATGTGAAGATTGAATTTAACTCTCCCCTGATTGTAACAATGAAGGTACTTAGCTCTTCCTTGATTGTGAAGATTGAATTGTAATCCTCTGTCTATTTGTTGATTTAATCCCCAGAGATGTAAGCATAGTACCTGAAGTTGACTGGGAAGATCTGCCCGTGTTAGATCTGATCACCAAGGATGTAAATCTCCCACTTAATCATGAGGTGGGAGGTCTGTGACCCACATGTGTGATAGTGGATAACGAATTAGAATCAGCTAATTGCCTTCTGGGCAGTCCTAGATCAGAGCACCTGCTGTGATTGGTAGACTGACACACTCTCTCTCTCTCTTTCTTTCTCTCTCTCTCTCTCTCTCTCTCTCTCTCTGTCTGTCTCTCTCTCTCTCCTTTTCTGTCTTTTTTATTATCTTCCCTCTATTGTAAATAAACTACCATAAATTCCATTTACTTTAGTAATTCATTTTGGGATTTAGAAATTAAATCCCTGGCAATCACCTATATAAATATTCAGAGTCCAACCACGATTAAATTTAACAAATTATTTTGGCTGACCATGGCGGTTGTGATGAAATACCCTCAATCTTCTTAACTTTCCTAAACTTTTTCTTTACTGTGACTATCCCTAAGTCAGCTTTTAATAGTTTATTTTGATAAGCTGAAGAGGTAAGTTCAAATTTGGTTTGATTTTTTTCCTCTCTCCTTAAATTAGATAGAATACAGCTGTTTTAATCTTAGCAACAGGGCCCTATCTGGGAGTGCTGTTTTTAAATCTCCCTTGCCTTAGGGAACAAACAACCCAATTAGCCTATCCTCACTGACAATACTAACTGACTGGAGTATTCTTAAGTAGCTGTGAGAAAAAAACCTGGAGAAAGGAATCCTGCTAGAGAGAGTGATTGTATTAAGTTTTAGCCTTGTCTTGCTCTGACCTTTCACCCAGAAGAGTTAATTGGATTAAAACTTTAAAAAGGAACATACCCAAACTTATAAAAAAAAATGTGGTTACAGCCAGCACACAACTTAATTAACAACTGGCTTTTCAGTAAAATGATCAAAATTGGACAAGCATTGTTCTTTGTCTATTTCATAATCCCAGAGAATATATGGAAATGGTTATACTCTACACTGCTCCTGGTTGAGATTTTAATTGTTGGATCTGTAATATTGTATCTAATTTCCTCTAAGAGAAAACTGGAAAATACCATACATAAGCTAGAGAATCAGATAGGAGAATTATGTCAGTCTCCCCTTGAAAAATCCATTTCCCAGTTAAACTGACAAATTGCTCCTTCATGAGTTTATAGAGGAAAGTTTGGAGGAGCTTATAGCTTTTATGAAAAGCATGAAAACAGACTCAATAACATCCCAGAATAGGAGTGATTTATCTCTCCATACTTCCTCATTATCAGAATCTCTGACCCACCCTGCTCTAGACAATATGAATCCTAGTTCACAAACCATCCCCTCCCATACTCAATTTACTCCTTCCACTACTACCCAACCCCCACCCATACTGACTAACCCACCCCCTCCACCCTGTTACAAGGGAATCACTTTAAAAGACTGATATATATTAATTTAAGGTCGCCAAGGAATCAGCTATGTAATTCCTAAATGAAAAACTCAAGTCAGCCGTCAGCCTTTTTTGGAGTTTAATTACAATAGGAGCAAGAAAGGAATTAGAGATATATATAGAGAGAGAAAGGGGAGAGAAGGGAATAGGGCTTAAATACCCCTTCTGTTTAGGCTGGGCCAAAAGGCCCAAGCCCTTAGATAGCTGGGGCAAAGAAAAGAGATCAGTCCCTATTACTCACATGTCCAAAATGGAGAAACAGTCTCAGAGGCCCCCACCTTCAGCTTCCTTCAGAGCAAGCTTCCTCAGAGCCCAGGAACCACACCGACCAAAAACTCAACCACCTCCCCGAGTCTCCAGACCCTCCTATCTTTAAGGAAACCATCCAAGTTGCCTCCCCTCAGTCCTCACATCTACCAATCACTCTTCATCAATTTCCCTGTCAATGGAGGCTCTCGCTTAACCCAGGACCGCCCAGAGGTTTCTGGCTTTTGCACATGTCTGTTGAAGGTCATATTTTTCAAATGATTAAATCTTTACTCCTTTGTTACAGCCCTTTCTAAATCCTGTTAACTTGAGTATGGTAGAGATTGGAATAATTAAATTTTGATCTAGGCTGCAGCCCTTACTCAATCCTATTAGGACTGAATAGGGTGGAGATTTATTCCAAGTATCTCCATTGTATCAATTCTAAAATCAATCAAGACTCAAAGAAATTCCTGTTCTATGCTTAAGCATAGGTCAAAGTCCTTTCCATTGTTCAGCAAGGGGTTTCTGTCCTAAAGTAATCTTAAGAAGGGAAGAGAAGGAACCTCCCATGCCAATGGGGTTCCCATTCCAATAGACTATCAGTAAGAAATTTTCCAAGTATGAAATATCCCAATGGTGAAATTTTCAACAATTATAAGTCTAAGGAAATTTGAGGTTTACAACCCTAACTTCACACCCTGCCCATTACTCCTGCCCTACCCCCTCTGCATCCTTTCCCCCAGCTACTGTCCCTTCTTCTTCTTCCCCTCCTTCCCACTCTGCCCAATTCATTTCCCATACTCCTCCTACCTCTCATCTTTCTGGCACTATGGGACAACAACCCTTTGCCCTCAGCTTGCTAACCCCTTCTCCTTCTCATACCTACCCCATTGAGAATGGAACAAGAAGCCTAGAGACAGAAACATGAGAAAATTCAGAAAGAAGTTTAATCCCTTTAAGGGAAATTACAACTTTCAATAAAAATGGGAAATTGGTATCTATAAGACAATATACACCTTTCAGTACTGAGGATTTAAATAAATTCAAGGGAGATCTTCCCTAGTTTGAGGAGGAGCCAATATTAATTATAAAAAGATTGATGAACATATTCAAAACTTTTGACCCCACTTGGATAGATGTCAAAAATTTATTAGAAAAAATTTCTGATAAACAGAGAGAAAAATAAAGTCATCTCTTTGGCTAATCAGAAGCAAGGTAGGGGAGCAAATTATTGGCCAACCAGAACCCCAATGTTGAACCAGATTATACAAAACTAAACCAGGCCGGAGAAGCATTATTGACAGCCATGAGAGTGTGCTCTGATAGACCAGATACATGGTCTAAATTCAAAAGTAACAGACAAGAAAAAGATGAATCTCCATCTCAGATTATGGAGAGACTTATTGATGTGGGGAACATATATATTGACTTTGATCTATCCGAAGAAAGAGACATTAGACAAATATGTAGACAATTCATTAAGAATTATTGCTCAGTGGTAAAAGACTACTTTAAAACTAGCTGCTTGAACTGGGACTCTATAGACATACAAAAAGATGTGAGGAAAACAGTAAATCAGTGGAAGACTTACAGAAAGAAAATGAAATATTAAAAAGAAAACTGAAAAATCGTGGAGAAACTATAACTTCTTTGCAGGAATCCACAGATAAATCAATAACATGTTTTTACTGTGGAAAAAGAATCCATGTAATGATGGTCTGTAAGAACTGGCTATGGGAAAAAAGAAATAATACCAACTTTAGAAATAATAACTATAGAAATGACTATGATAAGGATCATAGAAATCATAACTTTAGAACTGATAGAAATATCTATAATGACTATAGGAATCGAAATTTTAGAAATCAAAATTATAGAAATAGAAACTGGGGAAATGACAATGCTCAAACTAAGACCAAAAAATACACACAACAAAAATACCAAACAATATAAAAAATGGAACTTGTCCACACTATACCCAGGGTGAAAATCCCCATCAGCATGGAGAATCCCAGAAAACTGCCCAAACATCTTTCTAATGGTATGATTGGGGGGGGGGGGGGAAGGACCTTGGAATCAAAGAACAAAACCTTTGATTTTCCAGACCCTGATATTTTAATGCCAATTATCCCAGTACATCTCCACCCCCACACACACACACATAGTAAGGAACTATATGTCACCTCAAGGGTGGGAAATTCATACTACAATTGTCTCGTGGATACTGGAGCCTGTAGTTTGGTCTTGGTAACCAAACCAGATGCAAAATGTGATTCTTTTGGCTCTATAAATGCAGTAGGTGTATCAGGAACACCTCAAAAGGTCCCAAAACTTGCTCCTCGCGTGGTATGCATGGGACCACTAATCACTGAACACTCTTTTCTTTTAATGCCTGGATGCCCCACAAATTTGCTGGGGAGGGATTTATTATGCAAACTATAGGCCACAATAATTTGTGCTCCAGATGGCTCTTTATCATTGGAAGCACCTGAGTAATCTTTAAATTTACTCCCTCTACTTCTCTCAGAAAGCCATGAGGGAAAAGAGCCTCCGACCTATGTAATAGCTGCAGATATACCAGTCTCTTTGGACCACATCTTCTTCTGATGTAGGCTTACTTAAATCAGCTATCCCTGTGCAAATTAAAACTAAATCTAGCCCACCTTCTTCCATTCCTCCCTCTCAAAAGAGGCAATTGAGGTTATTATCCTGGTAATAAACTCATTACTTGACATGGGAATAATCATCCCCTGTAAATCTGAATACAATACACCCATCCTGCCCATTAAAAAACCAAAATTGGGGCCTGATGGCAAGCACCTCTATGGATTTATACAAGACCTGAGAACAGTGAACAATTATGTTATAAAGAGACACTGTGAGATTTTAAATGGTTGAGGTCTTAAACTGTAGTGAGTTTAAATGGTGGAAGATATAAATTGTGATAGATGTAAGAGAGGGTGAGTAAATTTTTCCGCAGAAAATGTGTTTCACTACAGTGTCTTGGTTTTTTAATCAAATATAAGGTGGTTGCCAGGGAAATATTCCCAATTATTCAAATACCCAAGTCAACTGGGTTTCATAGAGATTTTAATTAATACAAATGTGGAATTAAAGAAAAGAAAGAGAGAAAAAGGAAATAAGTATGAAGGGCCTTAAGCCAACATGGCCTAGACCTGAGTCTTAAGAGAGAGAGATCAGTCAGTCAGTCTTTTAACACTCACCACAAGGTCTGCCTAAGCAAGAATTCTAGTGACACCAGGCCAGCATCATCTCAACTGCTTTCACCAGCTCCCTCCTCCATCTGAATGTTTCAGAATCAGTCCTTCATCAATCTGAATGATTCAGAATGACTTTCTCAATCTGAATGTTTCAGAATGGCCTCCAGCTCTTCTCTGAGCTGTTATTTTTAAGGGCAAAATCTCCAATGTCACCTCCTCTAAGTTCTTCCATCTACCAATCACTGTAGATGTTTTCCAAAAGACAGCCCATTTTGAATTCACAGCTGAGTAGATTAATCTCTTTATTAAGTCAGAAAAAAAATGCTGCTGTGTCGACTAATTTCATTAAGAGAAAACCTCTGAGTAAGTTTTCACCTTTTAGGTCTAAGTAGTTTACAAATTGTCCCACCTTTATAGGCACTTAGCATCCCATTGTATCAATTCCAAAAATAGGCATGGCTCAAAGAACTCCTTTCCTTTATAAGTATGGTTTTCAAGTACTTTCATTGTTTAGCAAGGAGTTTTCTGCCCTAAAGCATTCTTAAGTATGGGTGGAATAGAGGTCCTCCCATAGCAAGTAGTTTTCTCCCCTAAAGCAGTCCCAAGTAGGGATGGGGTAGAGATCCTCCCATAGCAAGGAGTTTTCACATTCAAATAGAGTTCTCACTATCTGGTAGGGAATTATTTCAAGTAGGGAATTGGAGGATTCCTCAATGTGGAGTAAAATGTTTAACATTCATAAGTCTGTGAAATTTTAAGGTTTACAACACCCTGTAGTTTCTAACATAAATACTATTATTTCTTCCATTCCTAACACAGCTACATACTTTACAATAGTAGACTTGTGCTCTGCCTTCTTTTCCATACCTGTACGTAAAAATTCCAGGTATATTTTTGCCTTCACATGGAAGGGCTCTCAGTGGACTTGGACTCAAGGTTATGTGAAAAGTCTGGAACTTTTTGCACAAATTTTAAGTCAAGACACTGACAATATAAAATTTAAAAACAGCAAATTAATAAAATATATAGATGACCTACTCTTAACTTTAACAAATGCTGAAGCATGCCAAGAGGATAGTAAGCACCTCCTCCTAGAACTACATAAAAGAGGATACAATATCTCACAGGAAAAGGTTCAATGGTGTTTCCCAAAAGTAGAATACATAGGATTTATTATAACTTCTGGTGCTCGCACAATTTCTCCTAAGCTCATAGAAAACATCTAAAAATTAAGTGCTCCTACCACTGAAAAGCAATTAAAGGCAATTCTTGGAGGAACAGGATTTTGTTGGCAGTAGATCCCTTGTTATGGGGAGATCACTAAGCCCCTTGTATCACTTACAAAAAACTCGGTCCCTGAACCACTTAAATTAGAAAAGGGACACCTAACAGCTCTTTCAAATTTAAAACATGCTATTCTGTCTGCCACTGCTCTAGGCATCCCAAATTATGATAAACCATTTACCCTATATATACATGAACAAAAAGGGGTAGCTTCAGGTGTTCTAACTCAAATTTTGGGACCTGCTCAATGCCCAGTAGCCTATTATTCAACCAAGCTAGATCCAGTAGCTGCCAGAGCACCACCACGTCTTAGAGGAGTAGCTGCAGTGGCTTTAATAGTAATTAAATCAGTCAATCTGGTATTGGGGTGCCCTCTGAACATAATGTGCCCAAAGGAGGTTGAGGCATTGTTATTAAGATATAAGATACAAGCATTTACTGACCAAAGGATTACTAGGTATTAAATAACACTACTAAAAAATGAACACATCACACTAAAACGCTGTGGAGCATTTTAGTTTGGAGCAGCTGTGGAGCTGCAACCTTGCTTCCTGATTTGCCAACCTCTGGAGAACCTTTACATGATTGTACATCTTTAGTGTCCATTGTTGATAAACCTCATAAAGATTTACTGGACACCCCCATTGGATAATTCAGATTTAATATTATTTACAGATGGTTCTTCATTTATAAGAGATGACGTGAGCTATACAGGAGCTGCAGTAGTTAATCAATTTGAAACTCTGTGGTCAGCTTCCTTACCCTCAAATGTAAGCCCACAAGGTGCAGAACTCACAGCATTGAAACACGCCTGTATCATTGCAAAGGATAAAAGAGTCACAATCTACACAGACTCCCGTTATGCCTTTAGCATATGTCACACTGTTGGCATGCTATGGCTCCAAAGAGGATTTTTAACCTCAGCTGGAAAATCTATAGCTAATGCAAAAATTATTAATGAAGTTCTTTCTGCTCTCCAGCTGTGCGAAGCCATAGCTATAGTTCATTGCTCTGAACATACAGGTGGCAGTGACCCTGTCTCTAGGGGAAATGACCACGCAGATTCTGCTGCAAAGCTAGCAGCCATAGAAGGACCTGAATTAGTTTTAAGATTAACAACCATTGATGACTTAAATTTATCACTTTCCTATAATGAAAAAGAAGTGGAAAAATGGAAACAAAAATTTAAAGTAAAACAGATTAATGTAGTATGTGTGTCATCTAAAGGAAAACCTTGCTCCCTAGGAGTTTTTATCAACAAATTTGCCAATCTATTCATAAAAATGGTCATTTTGGCACCCAGGGCATCATGGACTCTGTTAAAAGAGTATGGATAGCCCCTAGTATAACTACTATAGCCTCTAAAGTATGTACAGCCTGCCCTACCTGCCAGGCCTTTAATCAACACACCTTTCATGGTAATGCTTTTGGTGGACATCCTCTTGCCTATATACCATTTTAACATTTACAAATTGATTTTATCTCTATGCCGAAAACTGGACAGTATAATTTTTGTCTGATCATAGTTGATCAGCAGACCAGTGGGACTGAAGCATTCCCTACTACTTGGGCCACATCTGCTTTTGTTGCAAAAGTCCTTTTAAAAGAAATTATTTCCCTCTTTGGCCTACCAGCATGTATTGACCCAGATAAAGGATCTCATTTTACCAATTTAGTCTTATCACAAATTTATTCGTGTTTGGGAATAACTCCTAAATTTCATACACCATATCATCCCCAGAGCTCCGGCCAAGCTGAACGAATGAATAAAGAACTTAAAACTATGATTGGAAAATTGAGACTCATTTGAAATGGCCTGCAATTCTACCTCTGGCCCTATTTTATCTAAGATGCATACCCAGAGGCAATTTACACATCTCACCATTTGAGATGCTATTTGGACATCCACCTATTCAGGCACAACCATTTACCCCTGCCTATACCTCATTGTTAGGAGAGGATACAACCATTGCTACATATATCAGACAATTACAAACAAAATTGAAAGAACTCCATGACTCTGGAGTTGCTGTTCAAGCAGGACCCATAGACTTCTTGCTTCATGATTTAAACCCAGGTGATAGTGCGTATATAAAAAATTTCAAAAGTACTGGGTCGACTGAACCTCCTTACGATGGATCATTCCAAGTCCTATTAACTACACTGACAGCTATTAAAGTTAGGAAGAGGGACTCATGGATTCATTGTAGCCATTTAAAATGAGTGCCCTCTGTTGATAATGAATAATTGACTATATTGATTGTATTTAACTATTGATTATGATAAGACTTCCCTATTGATGGATCTGTACTATTTTATTGCACTTTATTTTTGCCATACAGTTTTATTTTTTCTTTCTCTCATTTTTTTGCATTTGAAGTACATGTAATTGTGTTGAAAAGATTTTCTTTTAACTATTTTTTATTTTTGCAATAAGCTAAGATATCCATTTGCTTACGTATATAAATGCATACCCCAAAGCTTTAGACTATGGAAACCTGCCATTTATTGATAAATATTATGGGAATATTATTTATGATTGTGTCTGATTCTAGGGATAAAAAAGGATCACAGATTTTATCTACATAGTGCCATAGGAGCACAGATTTAACTTGAAAAGTGCCAAAAGAACATACAGGTCAAAAGGAAACTAATCCATGTGGGATTGATGCATTTCTATGCCAATATGAAATGACTTGAACCTAGTGTGAGACTCTAGGTTGTGGCACTTGACATATGTTAAGACACAGGAATCCTTGAACTCCACTCCTTGTAAAATACTTTCTATGAAAGTACCTAACAATTGACTAGACTGGCTCCCCTATCCCTGAGAAATGACAAAAGATCAGACTAAGGAGTGACACTTCCCTTTTTACACAAAAATCTAGTTGTTGTTTTTCCTCTCTTATATTGTGGTAACTTCCTGACTTAAAATGGGTAAATACAACATTACTGCAATTTTTTCCCCTTGTCAGATAATTTTAGGGTTGTGACTTTAAATCTAGATTTAAATGATTGCCAAATAAAATTCCCAAGTCAGTCTGGACATTATGGTAATTTAATTAATATAGAGGGAAGGAATTTAAGGAAAAGGAGGGAAGAGGATATAGGATTTCTCCTACCTGGCCTATGCCAGGGGAAGTTTTAAATCCCCACCTCTAGGTCTCCAAAGAAGATTAGAGGCTTTGTGAATCTTAAAACTGCTCAAACTGTACCTTAGAAGATTTGGTTAAGCTATTCCCCATTTTAAACAATGGAGGTACTTAGTCAGGAATGTATTGAGAACTTTAAAATTACTCCACCCTGCTCAGACAGGGCCTTAGGGGAAGATAAAGTTGTAAATTCCTTACTGAACAATGAAAAGTCCCCAACTCATACTTATAGTGAAGCAAAATTCCTAAGCTAGGTCTATTTTTAGATGTAATACAAAAGAGTGCTAAGTACCTATAAAAGTTAAATAGTCACAAAAAAGGTCAAGCAACTTACAAAAGGAAAGAGGTGTGAAGTTTTAGTCTATTCAGAGAAGGTGATAACAAAAGAAGATGTGAACTAAAAATGGTCAGTAAATCTACTGTGATTGGTAGATGTGAAAATTTAGGGGAGGTGACATAAGAGAAATTTCTCTTTAAAAGGAGCTGGCTCTCTCTGAACTTAGTGGGAGTTCAGACTAGTTGGAGTTCAGGCTAGTTGGAGGTCACCGTGGGTTGAAGAGTTTGGAGTTAGTTTGGAGGAGCTGGCTCTCTGAACTTAGTGGGAGTTTGGAGTTAGCGAAGGACTGGAATTTTGCTTGGGACAAATCTTGTGGTAAGTGATAAAAGACTGACTAGTCTCTTTTAAGGCTCAGGCCTAGGCCTGATAGACCCTAATAACAATGGTCTGTTATGAATTTATTCTTTTTTATTCAGAAATTTTATATACATAGTTTTTGATATTTTGATTGTGATTTTGACTTTTTATTTCTCTAAAAATCTTATTTTTTCCCTCTATTTTTCCTTTATGTTTTTAATTTCTTTTTTTTTAATTGACTCATACACCCATAACTCAACCACTTTGAGTTGATCTGTGTATTGATCAACACCCTCTTCAAGGGGGATTGTATTGTATTTTTATTTTTTTTAATCTAAGATTTAAATTTTGTTTGAGAAGAATTTCAGGAAAAGAAGAGGCTTAGAATTTCTAACTGGTATCAGTGGAAGTCAGAGCTCTATCTCTCTCTCCCCTTTTCTGTCTTCCTTAATATCTTCCCTCTATTGTAAATAAACTACCATAAATTCCATTTACTTTAATAATTCATTTTGGGATTTAGAAATTAAATCCCTGGCGATCATCTATATAAATATTCAGAGTCCAGCCACAATTAAATTTAATAATAATCAATGTCTGTGGGAAATAGCAAGGTGGTTCAGTAGATAGAGCAGTGGCCTTGGATTCAGGAAGACCTGAGTTCAGATCCAAACTCAGATACTTATAAGAAATGTGACAGTGGGCAAGTTGCTTAATCTTTGTTTGCCTTAATGCACTGGAGGAGGAGGTGGCGAAATATGCTAGTGTCTTTGCCAAGAAAATCATATGGATGATCCACAAAGTCATAAAGAATCAGATATGACTAATGAAAAACCTTCCCTATTCACTTTAAGTGATTAGGTATTCTCTTCTCTGTAGGTATAGAAAGAATTAAAATATTTATCCCAGCAAAGGGAAAAAGTCCTTTTGTTTACTCTAAGAGAATATTTAAAGTGTATAGTCAAGGAAAAAAATGAGTAGAGACAGGGTTTAGAATATTAACTTAAAATTGTATTTTAATATATTTCTATTCTTTTTTCTATGCTCTAAACTACTCTCTAGGTTATTGACATTAAGAGGTAGTTTTCTTCCTTCACTTTCCTTTTTGGTTTAAATGTTCCTTGTTCCGATATTCCTATCATATTATCCCAAATCATTTTGGTGTAAACAGTCATGTCAAAGTGTATGGAAGATGTGAGAATTTGGGTTTGACCACTGACTCTCTTATCTAGTGAGAGGTTCCTGTATACCCTGGATGGATTTGGCCAGCTACTTTTAAGCAAGGAATGCAAGGCTCTTTTGATTATATAATTTTATCAAATTTCATCTAATCTTAGCATGTTAGGTTAGCAAATTTTTCTAATCACAGTGTTCTGGTGATGATAAAGGCCAGGGGGAGTAGAGAATAAGGCCCTGACCACCTATTGATTGCCTTAAAAGTTCTTCTCCCACTGGGACTCTGTGAATATGACCAACAAAAGAAATCAGCTATAAGGACAGAGATTTAGATCTCTGGGGACTCAAATAGAGTACAAATTCATTGTATGCCCAAGCTACCAGTCAAGTTTGGCCATGAGACTGTAGCACTAGGAAGTCCGATGCTTTTGAGTAATAAGAACCTGATTTTTCAATCTTTGTGATCATTCTCAGAATCTCACATGTTTTCTGTGTTACCTGTGAAGACAGGAGAACTATGCCAGTCTGGACCCCTCACCCCTCTCTCAATGTGGAATTTTAAATCATTACTGCACTTTATTTCGTATTTATTGTAATCAGACTTAGACAATTTATTATATATCAATGATCAATCCATTATGTGTTGTTTGGCCTCCTCATCATATGAGATTGAGTTCCCTTAAGTCTATTAATTTCAGTTACCTATTGTGAAATTTAAAAATTGATATTCCATGATTAATTATTGATTAATAATTACATCTAATCAGGGTATCTAATCAGAATCAACATTCATGAATTAAATTTAGACTTGATTGTATAGGGCACATGAGGAACATTTGTAAGAGTTTAACTTCTCTATTTGTATGGGCTAAAAGTCCAACCATAACAATTCTAATTTGTGAGCTTTTGTGGACCTGTGGGGGAGATAAGTCAATTTGGTGATAAAATATTTGCCTACCATGAGCCTTTCCAGAGGATATTAGTCATAGGATGTTGGTCTACCTGGTGAGGAACTGATGTAAGCCACATTAAACAATCAGGAATCAACTATGCCTATGTAATAATCATCGTGCAGATATTATATAGAAGAGTTTCTCTGACTGGTGGTTGGATCCTTGACTACTGAGGAGTTTTGGATCCAATTTATTAGCATTTGCTTGCCATATGAATAAATTGATTATGGTCAGAACTTTGTGACTCAGTTTCTCTTTTTTAAAAAATCCTCATCTTCCATCTTAGAAGCAATACTGTATATTGGTTACAAGGCAGAAGAGAGGTAAGGGCTAGGCAATGGGGGTTAAGTGATTTGCCCAGGATCACACAGCAAGGAAGTGTCTGTGGTCAGATCTGAGCCTAGGACCTCTGGTCTCTAGTTCTGGTTTCTATCCACTGAGTCACCTAGCTGCCCTCATTAGTTTTTCTTTATCACATTTTTATTGCTCTCTCTCTCTCTCTCTCTCTCTCTCTCTCTCTCTCTCTCTCTCTCTCTCTTCTCTCTCTCCCCCCTCCCACCTCTCTCTATCCCTCTAATATACAGAGTATAGTATTACTTTTTTTTGACAACACAATTGTAGAAAACATGAATCATGAGCAAGGAGAACTCAAGCAGCAGCTCTCAAATGTCTCATTCTCAGAACTCATTTATACTCTTTAAAATTGTTGAATACTCCAAAGTTTTTCTTTATATGAGTTATATCTACTAATGTTTATTGTATTAGAAATTAAAACTTGAATTAGAAAACATTCATTCATTCATTAAAAAGTAATAAATCTATTATATCATAACATTGTTTATGAGAAATAACTATATTTTCAAAAAATTAGTGAGAAGAATGACATTATTTTCCATATTTTTGCAAGTCTCTTTAATGTACAACAGTGACATAGTAGATAGAGTACTGGTCCTGGTGTCAGGCATTCACATCTAGTCTCAGATATTTACTAGTTCTGTGACCCTTTCTGCTTCAATTTCTGAACTCTAAAATGGGAATGATAATAGCACCTACCTCCCAGGACTATTGTGAAGATTAAATGAGATAATATTATAAAGTGCTTGTTACAATCCCTAGTACCTTGTACATACTTAATAAATCCTTGTTTCCTTATTACCTTTCTTAGTAGAAGACAACTGCATTCTCCTATCTTCTGCATTTTGTTGTGATATGTTGTTTTGGTTGAACTATATAAAGAAAATCTAATCTCATACAGATATGTAATTGGAAAATAAAGGGAGTATTTTAAAAGGTTAATAACACTTTAGTATTAGTATAATTTTTTTTTTACAAGTTGGACCCACTGAATGAGCACAGGGACCTCCAGATCTTTAGACAATATTTTGAGGCCTATTGAATTAGTGCACCTTAAGTGCAAGACCTGACCTTGAAATTTTTTTAATTTAAGGGAGATGAGAAATTTGGGGGAATGAAACCCATGACAAGAATATAGATGTGGAATGATGTACCTAATTCAAATAAAAAAGGATAAACTAAGGGGCAGAGACAGAGTAGCCTTGTATATTCAAATATATTTATGTAATGAAATCCAGGATCTGAATTAGGAGGGATTGGGAGAAATTTGGTGGAAAACATTTGCGTGAAGATCAACAGAATCCAAAAGAGTAATGACAAGAGGTCATTTTGACAGGAAGAGGAAATTGGAGAGGATAAATCATCAGCTTAGAATAGGGAAATGATTTCCTGGTTACTGGTGACTTTAATTATCTGAACATCTGATGGAGATCTTTCTCTGCCTAAAGCAAAGAAGCATATCATTTCTCCTCTTGTTTTGATAATCATTTTATCTTTTAGAAATCTGAGAAACAAGTCAGAGGAATTTCCTTTCTAGATCTTACTCTCACCAATGAGAAGATTTATACTGTCTTTCAAAATGCAAATCATGGGAACCTTGAAAGGAAATAAGCACTCCATCTTAAAATTTGTGTTCAAAAAGGTAGATAGATTTCTTCTTTTCTTTTAAAAACTTTTATTGATGATGTTTGTATTTATAACACAATCATTTCTGGAAACATTATTCCAGTTTTTAAACTGAATTGAACTCTTATTGTAACAAAGAAAAACAATTAAGAAAAAACACAATGTGGGCAACTAGGTGGCTCAGTGGATAGAGAGCCAGGTCTAGAGACTGGAGGTGCTGGCTTAAAATCTGGTCTCAGATCCTTCCTAGCTGTATGACCTCAGGAAAGTCACTTAATTCCCATTGCCCAGTCCTTACCACTCTTCTGCCTAGGAACCAATACATGGTTTAAAAAAAAACAAAACACAATATGGTGAGATCACCTGACAATATGTGCAACATTTTGTCTAAGTTTTCTTCTTTTGGAAGCAGATTTTATTCTCTCTCCTTAGGGACCACTATTGGTTTTTCCATTTTCCAGCTTGCTCTTAGTGATCTTTTAATTTACATTGTTGTATGTATTTGGGGGTATGTATGTATTACATATATATTTTTTGTTGTGGTTCTCTTAATTTTTTTCTGCATCAATTCATACAAATCTTTCCATGTTTCTCTGAATTCCTCATAGTCATCATATATTATTGTGTGATATTCTTATATTCATATGCCACAGTTTTATAGAAACCATGTTGTTTTCAGTTCTTTTCTAAACAACAACAAAAAATGTTGCTAAGAATACTTATTCTTTGGAATTTTATTTTTGTCTTTTGGAGTATCTTTCTTGTATATTCCTATAGTAGGATCGCTGGGTTAAATAGGGGAAATAGATTTCAGATAGTTCAGAGGAAGAAAAGTAGGCTCCTGTAGACTAAGATTCCACTGGGAAATTAAATTCAAAAAGGATGAAAAGCTTTCAGGAGAAATTCTAAAGATACAAAGAGAAGTAATTCTGATAAGAATGAAAAGAAGTTGCCGAAAAAGGAGATGTGGTTTAATTTAACAACAAGCTAAGATGTTTAAGACCTGTATACGGTTTAAAGGTGGCAGAAACTTGGACAGGCCTGGAGACAGAGAATAAAAGAATTTCCTTTGCTTATTTATGCTTTAATTCACTGTGTTCTCCCTAATTAAAAAGCTTGGTGCTTAAGTACATGAATTTACCCATTATTTTATGTACTTATTTGAGTCTTTGTTTTTGTTGTCTTTAAGGTTATAATGGACTTTCATTTCTAAAAAAAAAGATCCAGAAAAGACAGAAGCAAAGAGAAAGAGATAATAGAAGATGAAAATGAAAGTATGACACAAATTTATGAGGATATTGGAAGTGTGTGTAAGCAGACTTTGGAGTACATGCTCAGATCACCTAGGATGGGGGTAGCATGGAGGACATAGTGCTATGGGGTGTAGAGGATACCTTTTGCAAGAATGCAAGACTCTGAAACTTAACTTAAAAGTAAGAAGAGAGATTTATTTGCAATGTTGAATTTTTGGCCAGCAAGACAGCATGAGTGTCTTGAATGCCTCTATTCTGGGGTTTTTATATTCTTCTACAACAGTAAGAACATGACTCTGCAGCAAGGGGTTGTGGGGAGGAGTCTAGCCCGAGGGCATGGGGGTGGTTCTCCCGATTTGGAGGATGCAATGAATGAGGTGTGTCTCTTTGTCCATCTCAATTCAATGGGGCAATCAAAGGAGGGTAATCTTCAAGGTCAGGTGTTTTGGGTTGGGAGTCATGAGGACCTAAGGGAGCAGAGGAATTTCCATGATAAAGTTTGCCTGAGTTTATGGAGATACAATGCCCATGACAATAGAACTTGGAACTTAGTAGGACTTTGTTATTGTTAACTTGGGAAAAAAACACAGAACCATTAAAATAGTCTTAAAAAAGTCTTGAAAAACCAAGTCTTTAATCAGGAAAGAGATAGTGTCCACTATTCAACCACCACCAGTATCTCTGAGAAGATAACCTTGTTAGATTATCCTCTGAGGAACAATAGAATTTGGGGAATTTATATACCTGCTGGAGAAATTGTTACAGCAAGCATGAATAGATAAACTGCAAGCATGCATAGATAAACTGAAAGCAGGTTGAAAAGAGGTTTGTAGCCAGCAACTGGGGTATCAGGGAGAGGTCAACTATAACAAATACAAAGGAAAAGGTCAAACTAAGAGCTGGGCTTCCTGAGAGAGGACTTAAATACAATGGGAGAAGCTTCTAAAACAAATAAAGGTACTCAACATTTGACTGTGTCTATTAATCTCTCCCAAACTAGGGTCCCCAAACAGTTGAAGGTCTATAGTTCAGCCCAAAACAGGTGTGCCTGGTCCTGGGGTTTCTCAAAGGACAGGAGTAAACTTGGGGTGTCCAGATTTCAAGTTGACATTTTATAGGAACTAAATTAAGTGGCACACCTAATCCCTCTTCCCTAGAGACCAAGGGGGCTTAGGAGGATGATACCTCCCAATTGTTGAAGGGAAATGTTGATATGTTTGTCCTTGCTATACTTAAAAAAAAAAAATTAAAACTATTACCTTCTGTCTTAAAATCAATACAATGTGTTGGTTCCAAGGCAGAAGAGGAGGAGAGTTGGGGATGGGAATGAAATGATTTGCTCAGGGTAATCCTCCAAAGACTTGATTGACAGCTCAAACTGACTCCATTCCAAAGAAGCAAGCTTTCTTATAAGAGAATATAGTAACAGAATAACTAGTAGAGTAAATTAGTAATTAAGGTAAGATAAGGAGATAAGGAGGTTTGGTAAGTGAAGGCTGAGCGTAAGAGAGGGTAAAGAATACCAGTTAAGAGAATAAGGGTAAAAGGGCAAAATTAAGAGAATAAAGTCAGTAGGAGTTCTCAGGAACTCTTCTATGTTTTTTATCTTGATTAGTTACAAAGAAAGGGGTCATTTGTTTGGGCAGTTGTTGCTCCAAGTCTTCAGGGCCACTTTGGTCTTCTTGGCTTTACTCCATGGTTCAGTCTATTTGGGGGAAAGGGGGAGCAAACCACAACATAAATGGATGCTAATGATATGTTAAGCACCCCAGAACAACTTTAGATCAAGTTTTGCTCTTTTCTGTGCTGGCTCTAAGGAAGGCTGTGAGTGTGGAAATTGAGCATTGTTTGAACCTAGTGTGAGAAGGGAATTTGTGTTTTGATTTAATCAATAAGGGATTTGGACTTTCCCTTTGTTTTAAACTTAAGCCAATTCATGACCTTTGATGTAATCAGTCAGAAACTGAAGACCCTTTACCATTGATTGCCAGTACAAACACACCCTTGGAGACAGAAATTGATCCCACAGGCACTGCCCCCCTGGGTGGTGCCAGGCAAATTGATTGGTTCCTGGGAGGTGATGAGGGAGAGCTAGTGGGTGAAGAAAAGGGCTTATAAATTGAGACCCAGGTGGAAGTGGGAAGACTGAAACTCAGATTCAGATACAGACCTTGGCTTGAGATAGCCTCTGACATTGGTGACTTGTTGAAGACAGATTCTAGGGTGTTAGTTAGGTTAAGGCAATTCTGTCCCTCCTTCCTCTATTTCCCTCTTTCACTATAGCTCCATTTTAATTAAACTAAATTCTTAAAGCTACTAACAGCCTCATAGTTTAATTTTAACTATTACAAATTGGCAACAGATCCCCCTGTACTCGCTGTCCAGAGACCCCAACCAAGGACCTAAGCTATGCCTAAAGAATGATGTGAAGAGTTTTTCCCTGCTTGTAAATCTAAGTACTCATGTTTTATCTGAAAGGTAGCCTCATACTAATCAACTCGTTATTATTTCTTTGTCCTTTTGACTGTGTACAGCTACTTGGCATGGTTTATGGGACGTTTCAACCCAAATCATTCATGTAGGTACGAAGTGCCTGAAGTCACATTTGAACCCAGGACCTCCTGAGTCTAAGTCTGGCTCTCTATTCACTGAGTCACCTAATTACCCCCCTTGATATGCTTTTAACTAAATATTCCATTGTAAAAGCTAACTGTTTATGTGGTTAAATGGAACTGGACACAACAGTGACCATTGACAACAGAGGATAGAATAATTCAAATGCCATCTTGCTTCTATTTTATCTTAATCTGGAAAGGACAGAACAAAAATGAAATTGGGATACCCAAGAAAATAGAGAGTTAGAGAGTGCCTTGTTCCCTTTAATGAATTCAAGTCTAACCCTTACCTTCCACCTTAGGATCAATACTGTGTATTGTTTCGGTTGACTTTGAAAAAACACAGAACTATTAAATAGTCAGAAAATCACTCTTTAATCAAGGAAAAGGGGTTCAGTGTGACAGTAGGCCTCCACACAGAGCACTAACAACCACACAAAGTCCAAAGATTGAACTCTGGATGCTCTGGACACTGACCCCTGAGAAAGCCAACCAGGCCAGATGGACAACACCAAGGAACAAAAGAATTTGGGGAACCTCCATACTATTTGGGGTATCCAGGGGCAGGGAACGATGATCGACATCACTATAGCTACAAAGAAAATGGGAGTGTTCAAACCATACTGACTGGATACAATCAAACCTGGGGAAAGAATCATAGTTAGAGGCTGGGGTCTAAGGGAAGGGGCTGCTTACAATGGAGACTAAAAGGGTGGTCCCTGCCCAGGTGTGGGTCTTCTTGGGAAAGGGTCTCTAATACAATGGGGTCCATTATTCAGTCTGAAACTGCTAGCCTGAGATTCCCTTCAAGGTAGATTCTCATTGGAACAGGGAACAAACTTTGGGGTCTCCAACTTACAAGCTAGTCCCAAAACTTGGGGTTCATCATATCCTACTAAGCTACAAGTTTGGGGTTTCTCGATTCCATGTTGACAGTTCCAAGGTAGGAGAGTGATAAGGGCTAGGCAATAAGGGTTAAGTGACTCGCCCAGGGTCACACAGCTAGGAAGTGTCTGAGGATCCCAGGTCTCTGGGCCTGATTTTCAATCCAATGAGCCACCTAGTTGCCCCCTGTTACTATCTTTTTTAAAATTGTGGATAAAGGCTATGAGAAGAGAGAGCTATGGTGACGACATAGAGGATCCCATATTCCCCACAAACAATACATTGGGAGATGCACTAGAAAGAACAATGGCTCTATAGAGACCCCAGGTATTCTGCAAAGATCCTGGGATAGACAAACTGGTGCAGGGGAGCAGGTGGCAGGCTATCAAACCAGGAGCCTTGGAGTAATTCCAATATTGATTTCCTGAGCTCCTCAGAGCCAAGTCCCAACAAGCCTGAGGTTTCATTGAGGCCAATTGCTGCAGGGCCATTCTGGTCAGATCTTGTGGGGATTAAAGGACCAAACTTTCCACAAACCCACAGCTGGATGCCTAAATCCCAATTAGGAATAAGCAATCTCAGGTTGTTCCTGGTGGGTCCAATGCAGCACTCCAGGAAAACAGAACCTGAGGGTGGCCTCCATCCCAGTGGAGAGAACATTCTCAGGGTATCAGCCAAGCTTTGGGAGAAAGACCCTACAGAAAATGCAGTCTGAGTAATACCTGAAGATTGTGGCAGTAATCTAGCACAGAAGTAATCTGTGGACCCAGAACCAGGGTCAACAGGACCCTAGGGAGAGCTGACAGCGAGGAGAGGTTCTAAAGCTTAATATTGAGAGGGAACCCCTGGGCAGAGACTAGGAGTCCTTTGAAGGAGAGGACTAGACTAATTTGACCCACTGCCCTCAGAACCAAGCAGGTGCTGTTCACCCCATTCAGCTCAGATTTTGATCCAAGTATAGTCCTGACCCACCATCACCAAGAACAAACCAAGGAGTCCAGTGACCATGAGGAGATAACTTTGATGCAAAGATGCTTGAGAGGTAACCTTCGCAAAGAGGATAATGACCCCACATCAGGTCCAAGAGAAGAAAATGCTCTGCAGAAGGACTACAGGAGTACCTAGTGAATAAAATGATAGGTAGAAAATGGATATGTTAAGAAGGAAAGAATGAAAAAGAAAAAATTCTATCTAGAACAGATGATAAAAAAAACTTCAAATAAGAATTGGATGCTCTGAAAATTAGCATAGACCAGGCAGAAGACAATGACTTGATAGCAATAAGAAATAGCAAAACAACAATAAAAAACTGAAGAAAAAACCTAGAAATTATAACATTTTTAAATCATGCTAGGAAAACTGGTCAAGGAGAGACAATTACATGCTGAAACTATGTTCAGAAAAGGTCTGGATACTAAACTTCAGAAATTTATAAATGAAAATATCCCAGAATTATTAGAATCAGAGGACAACGTAAAAATAAAAAGAATACACTGAGTTACTTCCACTGAAGTGCCCAGTGAATCTATCCCAAGGATGAAATGATGACCAACAATGTAACGCACAAGAGGGAGTTTATTAAACAAACTGCAGCTTGGGCTCGGCTCTCTAAAAATGGCTTGAGCCCTGATTCCAGGGCTTGAAGGTCTTTTATACACTGGAGTGAACAGGAACTTCCGTAGTTGGGGGAGTGGACAGGAATTTGACAGGAACTTCTGGGGCTGGAGTTGTTATAAGCTCCTGGCATATGTCAGGATGTGATAACTTGCCTGGAGGGTTTCCTATGGATGAGGGGGCAGGGAAGGGAGAAAATAGTCTTTCCTCACAGAGAAACCCCAAAATGGAAACTCTCAAATATATCATAGTTCAAATACAGAGCTTATAGGTCAAAGAAAAACAATACTTCAAGCATTCAAAAATAAATAATTTAAATACCAAGGATTCACAATAAATATTACACAAGACTTAGAAACTGCCAACATAAAGAAGAATAAAGCTTGGAATATAATATTCTAAGGAACATTAGAAAGCTCTTTATTAGGATATGTAGCAAAACTAAATATAATTCTATGGTAGCCAAAAGAATTAAACCCTTAAGTACAGGATTTCTAAGCATTCCTGGCAAAAGATCAGAATTGAGTGGATATTCAGAAATAGAACTGCTAACAATAATAGAAACAAAGAAAGGAATATATATATATATATATATATATATATAGTTGAAAGGGAATATGCTTATATGTTAATTCAATTAAAAGAGATGAATTATTTGCATGTTAATAGATGGGTAAAAACAAATGTCTTTTTAGAACATTAAAATCTTTAATAATTATAGAAAAATTACAATGATAGTTTAAATAACAGTAAAAAAAGAAACAAATGTCTTCTTAGAATATCAATATCTTTTTTTTTTTTTAAACCCTTACCTTCCGTCTTGGAGTCAATACTGTGTATTGGCTCCAAGGCAGAAGAGTGGTAAGGGCTAGGCAATGGGGGTTAAGTGACTTGCCCAAGGTCACACAGCTAGGAAGTGGCTGAGGCCAAATTTGAACCTAGGACCTCCCGTCTCTAGGACAGGCTCTTAATCCACTGAGCTACCCAGCTGCCCCCTATCAATATCTTTTTTAAAATGTTAGTTCTGGAGGCATCTAGGTGGCTCAGAGGACTGAGAGCCAGGCCTAGAGATGGGAGGTGCTGGGCTCAAATTTTGCCTTAGACATTTCATAATTTTATGACCCTGGACAAATCACTTAATCCCCATTGCCTAACCCTTACCACTCTCCTGCCTTAGAACCAATATGCAGTATTGATTCCAAGACAGAAGGTAAGGGTTTAAAAAAATTTTTTGTTCCTATTTTATTTCTCTTGTCTCAATTAAGAAAAAATTTTTATAAAATTATTTTTTAATTATTCCAAATGTTTACAAATCCAAACAATACAAATCCAAGCATTTCCATTTCTAAAGGAAAAGATATCCAAATGAAATCAGAGATCTCCTATATGTTTGACTTATTTTTCTTTATACCTACATAATGGATCCTATTTATTAGTGTCCTAACCCTTCCCCACCCTTTCCATGTCACATAAGATATTGTCATGGTTCAACACGCTCATATACATTAAAAGTCTTTTACATTTTATCTTTATGTTCACTTTCTGGAGGTTACATTCTCAGTTTATTCTTCTAGTATTAGTTCTATAGTTATATGTAATGTTTTCTTGGTTCTACCCATTTCGTTATTTATTATCTTGTGTAGTTCTTTCCAGGTTTAAAAAAAAAAAATCAGTGTGCTCATTATTTCTTATGGTAGAGTAGTATTCCATCACAATAACATACCCAAAATCAGCCATTCCCCAATTGATGGGCATCTCTTCCGTTTCCAAATCTTTGCCACCACAAAGAGAGCTGCTATAAATATTTTGGAACATAGAGATTTTTCTCTTCTTTCCCTTAACTCTGGTGTCCATTAGACCATTTCTGGGTCAAAGAGTATACCCAGTTTTATAACTCTCTCCAAAATGGTTGGATCAGTTCACAGCTCCATCAACAGTGCATTAGTGTCTCCATTTTTCCATATTCCTCCCAACATTTGTCACTTTGTCCTTCTGTCATTTTTGCATCTTGTGAGTGTGAGGTGATATCTCAGCATTGTTTTGTTTTGCATTTCTCTAATCAGTCGTGATTGGGAGCTTTTTTTTTTCATGTACTTATACAGGACTTTGATTTCTTCATCTGAAAATTATCTATTCATATCTTTTGCCCATTTATTGATTGGGGATGGCTCTTATTCTTATGAATTTGGCAAAGTTCACTTTATATTTTAGATACAAAGCCTCTATCTAAGTTGTCTATATAAGAATTTCCCCAATTTTCTGCTTTCATTCTAATCTTGGCAGCATTTATTTTATTTTTACAAAATCTTTTCAATTTAATGTATTCAAAATTATCTATTTTACATTTCACAATGACTCATAAATTCCTCTCCTATCCATAAATCTGAGAGGCAGTATAGAACATCAGTATCTTTAAGGATCATAGATATAAGTTAAAATGATAGAAGATCTTTTGGGGGGGAAAGGATTTGTTTTTTGTCTTAGTATTAGAAAAAAATTGGAGGAACAGTGGACTATCCTGGGACAAAAGAAGGAGGAGTTGAAGGGAAATGAGGGGAACCATGGATTGAGAGGTCAAGGAAATAGGCAATCCATCAACCACATTTTTCTCTGCATCAGATAATGAAATACCAATTACAAAGTGACAGACAGACAGAGAGAGACAGACAGAGAGATAGAGACAGAAAGCAGGGAATGATAGAGAAGAGTCTAAGAGGGAGTGCAGGAACATCCATGATCAAAATAATTTCAATAATATATGGAGGAGGAGCAGGAAGGGAAAATTAAAAGGAAAGGAAGTAAGAGTAAATCTCTAGAGGTAGGGGGTGAAGTAAGGAAGGGAGAAGAACTGTTACATAGAGAAAATAGTCTATTTAACATATAAAATAATGTGTCAAATTGCCTCTCTTCTACCAACTTCTTTTTATCTGTAAAGAGAAAAGTGGGAGGAAAGAGAATAGCAAAATGGATTAAAAAATAGAATCTGATAATATGCTATTTACAAGAAACACACTTGAAAGAAAAAAGATTCACTTAGCTTTAAAATAAGGGACTTCAGCTGAAGTCAAAAGAGCAATGTTAGCAATCGATTACAGATGATATAGAGAAGATAAAAAGAGACAGATAGAGGAATTATCTTATGTTCCACAGCATCAGAGATAATATATCAATACATAAAACATGCAGTGCTTAATACTAGCTAGGTTGCACAATCGATAGAGTTCTGGATCTAGAGTCAGGAAGACTCCTCTTCCTGAGTTCAAAACAGGCCTCACACAGCTGTGTGACCCTGGGCAACTCATTTAACTCTGTTTGCTTCAGTTTCCTTACCTGTAAAATGAACTGGAGGAGGAAATAACAAGCCAAACAGCATTATGAAGAGTCGGACATGACTGAAAAACACAAGTTATTACATGCATTTATCAATATAGCATCTAAATCTTATAAGGAAAAATAACAAAATTAGAATAACTAATAGACAGTGAAACCATAATAGTGAGAGAATTTAATGGACTCCTTTCTGACTTAGAAAAATATAACCAAAAGGTAAATAAGAAATAAGTTTAGGACATCAATAGAATTTTAGAAAAAAAAATAGAGATAACTCTCTAGTGATTACTGAATGGGAATGAAAAGAATTTTACATACCTCTCACCTGTATGGTAACTTTACAAAAACAACTATATTGGGGCATAAAGAGTACAATGAAAATGTAGAAAACACAATTTAAACACAATATATAAACACAATTTATAATCATAATGCAATAAATTTATATTCATCATAGAGCCATTAAAGAAAGAATTCAAAAGTAATTAGAAGCAGTACTAGATCTCAAACTATATTATGAAGCAGAAATCATCAAAACAATTTGATATTGCCTAAGAAACAGAAAAGTTAATCCGTGGATTAATCTATCTATCTATCTAAACATAAGCAAACAGAGTAACTTAGTGTTTAGTAAACCTCCAAATCCTAAGCATGGGGGTATGAACTCATCATTTAACAAAAACTGTTGAGAAAACCAGAAAGCTATCTGGCAAAAAAAAAAAAGCAAACAAACAAACAAACAAAACCCAACAACAAAAAACCCTAGATTTTAGATAAGCAAGGAAGAAATTACCTATTTTGGGAAGAGTGTCTGACCAAACAAGGGATAGAAAGAATTATAGAAGATAAAATTAAAAATTTTGATTACATAAATTTAACAAATTTTAGCATAAATAAAACCAACCAATGTAGGAATTTTTTTTTTAATGTTAAGATAATTTTAGGGTTGTGACTTAAATTCTAAATTAATTGGTCACCAGGGGAAAAATCCCAAATAAAATACCCAAGTCAGTCTAGAAATTTATGGTCATTTTAATTAATATAGAGGGAAGAATTTTTAAGGAGAAAAAAGGAAGAGGGTATAGGATTTCTCCCACTTGGCCTGTGCCAGGGGGAGTTCAAGATCGCCACCACTAGGTCTATGAAGGAGATTAAAGGCTTCACAGAGGATAAAGTTTGGAAAGTAAAGAAGGAAAACTCAGCCAGAAACTCACCACTGAACTGGACAATAGCTGTAGCCATGCCAAGATCCCAAAAAGCTCAGAATGCAGCCACCAGCCACCTCTCCACTGCAAAAGGTCCTAGAGAGAGGAAATGACACGAAATATATAGACCTTTTACTCTTGTGTCCCCTCTAAATTTTCACGTCTACCAATCATATCAGAGGCTTTTCTCCAGGACATGTCAATTCTTTAGTTCTCATCTTCTTTGATTAGATTATATCTTTTGAGTTATTTAACACTTCTTGGTTAAGTTCACCTTTTGTTAGTTACTTAACCTTTTTGTGATTAATTTACCCTTTATAGTTACTTAACACCTTTTTGTATTAAGATCTAAAAATAGACTTAGCTTAAAGTTCTAGCTTCACTATAAAGTAAGAACTAAGTACCTTCATTGTTCAATCAGGAGATTACAATTTTATCTTTACCATAGAGTAAGATTTAAGTAGGGTGGAGTAATCTAAATTTCACAAAAAGAAGCAGGTAATAGGGAGTGGGGGAGGACATTTCCAGCAAACCTCTCTGATAAAAGTCTCATTTCTAAGAAATATAGAGAACTACTTCAAATTTGTAAGAATAAGAGCCAATCTCAACTGATAAATGATCAAAGGATATGAACAGGAAGTTTTCAGTTAGAGAAATCCAGGTTATCATATTAGCCATATGACAAAATACTTGTGTGAATTTAATTTAACATAAATTCTACCCCTTAATACATTTGGAAACCCATTTTGGTTGGCATCAGTCCCACTCTTTGGGTGAGCACGTATACTATGGGAGGACATCACAGGCTTTGTGGCTTCTTGGAATCCTGAAAGAGGCTAGCCCTTGTCCTGCATGACTACTTGTTTTGGGAAATGAGTGCTGAGTCGAACTAAAATTTTCTGTCCATCCAGAGAAACCCAGAAGGAGTTATGTCATTGACTTTATAAGAAGGAACAACAACATGGCAAATTCAAATTAAATTGGTATGGTCATTGATCATGTGATTTTCTTTTTTTTCTTACTTACTTTTACTAATAAATAATTATAAATTAATAAACAGTCTCCAGAGAATTAGGCATAACATGCTCTAAATCACAAAAAATTAGAGAAATGCAAATTAAAACAATTCTGAGGTTTCACTTCATATGAATCAAATTAGCAGAATTAACAAAAAAGGAAACTGACAAATGCTAGGAAAACTGACACATGAATGCACTGTTAGTAAAGTTGTGAAATGATATGTCAACCTGAAATAAAGAGGACTACCAAAGTAGCAACAAGGGTTAATTTGATTCATATGAAGTGAAACCTCAGAATTGTTTTAATTTGCATTTCTCTAATTTTTTGTGATTTAGAGCATGTTATGCCTAATTCTCTGGAGACTGTTTATTAATTTATAAATAAAATATTAACAAGTAGGCTAAAAAAATTAGATTATATACTACAATAAGCTTGGATTTATGCTAGGAATGGAGGTTTGGTTCAATATAAGGAAGACTATAAATACAATAAACAATGTTAATAATGCAAAATTTTAAAGCCATATTTTTGTTACCATAAATACTGAAAGGTTTTTTTTTAATAAAATCAGCCTTTTCTTGATATTTAGATCTCTAGAAATCATAGAAATAAATGAACTATCCCTTAATATTATAAATAATAGTATATCTCAAAATCCAAAACCAAATAGTATATGGAATGAAGAAAAATTAGAGGCCTTTCCAATAAGATCAGTGTTTAAGAGGTTAAGTGGTTAAGAAGGGTGACTCAGTGAATTGAAAACCAGGCCTAAAAATGAAAGGTTTCCTGAATTCAAATATGACCTCAGACACTTCCTAGCTAAGTGACCCTGGATAAGTCATTTGACCCCATCACTATTCTTCTGCCTTAGAAACAATACATAATATTAATTCAAAGAGGGAAAGTAAGGGTTTAAAAAAAAAGATCAGATCAGATATTAAGTAAGGATGATTATTATTATCACTATTTAGCATAGTACTTTAAATGCTGGCTATAACAATTAGAAAGAAATTGGGGGAGGGGGGGCTGCTGGGTAGCTCAGTGGATTGAGAGCCTGGGCCAGAGACAGGAGGTCCTGGGTTCAAGTCTGACCTCAGACATTTCTCAGCTGTGTGACCCTGGACAAGTCAACTTGACCCCTATTGCCTAGCCCTTACCACTCTTCTGCCTTAGAACCAATACACATTATTGATTCTAAGACAGAAGTTAAGAGCATAAAAAAAGAGAGAGAAAGAAATTGAGGAAATAAGTATAGGAAAAGAAAAAAATGATTACTTTTTGAAGTTGAGTTAATGATCTACTTATAGAATCCTAGAGATTCAACTAAAATTAATCAAAATAATAATTTCAGTTATTGTAGAATATAAAATAAATGCACACAAATCAGTATTTCTGTATATAATCAACAAAAAAATCTCAAGAAGAGCTAAAATGAAAAATTTCTTTCAAACAATTACAGAAACTATAAAATCCTTTGGAAATTACCTTCAAAGATTCATGCTAGACTATGAATAAAACCATGAAACACTTCTTGCAGAAAAAAACCAAACCTAAGTAATTAAAGAAATAGTAATTATTCCTGGATAAATCAAGTTATTAGGATACAAATGTCAGTATTGATAATCCTGGTCAAATTGCTTACCATCTCCTGGAAGGGGGAGTAAAGGGAGGGAGGGAGACAATTTGGATCATATAACTTCAGAAAACTTATGTGGAAAATTGTTATTATTGTTATTAATTAATAAAATAAAATATCTTTACCAAAAAATGTCAATACTGTCTAAATTAATTTACTTATCTAGGGCTATACCAAACTCTCAAAAAAAAATACAAAATCAACATGGAGGAACAAATGGTCAAGAATCTCAAGGATAATAATGGGGGAAAGTGGGAAGGAAAGGAAACTATCAGCACTGATCTCAAAGTGTTTTGTGAAGCAATAATAGATGGACAAAGAAGTGCTAAAGATCTAGAGAAAGCAAATTGTGTATTAATTTCCAAAAGTAGAAGGAAATGAACCAATAAACTAATGGATTTGTCTTTGATTCTCGGCAACATTTTTGAATATGTTTGTAATGAGTGTACTCCATTGGCTGAAAGAGGCAAAAGACACAGGACAATGGAATATAAAAGGTAAGACCTTTCAGATGTGAAAACTCCACTCCTTAGAAGGGGTCTGAAGCTTGAATAACTCAATTGCATTGAAACTATTCCATAGCAGCCCATAAAATGGAACTAGGGCACCGAATGCTTCTATTCCTTTGTCCAGAGCCACATACTTGCATTACACTTGCTATCATTATAAGTAAGAGTGGTGTCTTCACTGAAGGAACCTACTTTGAACAGGAAGAGTTGTCAAATAGGAGAGACTAGACCTCTCCCATCTCCTGTCTAGAGGGGACAAACCAGAGCTAAGCCCCTAAAAGAATCCAAGAGGAAAAGTTGTTGTCTATGTCATTGCTAACAAAAATGCTTTTGGGGTTCCAGCTAAAAAGATCATAGTAACCTAGAAGAGTCAGCGTCAATAGTCTATAGAATGGAAAATAAATACTGAATGATGATATTTTTATGAAATCATTTTTCCTTTAGCACTCCTCAAGGTCAGTCTGATTATAAGATGAGGCAATATTTTTTTTTCCTGAGGCTGTGAAAATATGTTGGAATCTTTTGTCTTTGTTAAAAATATAAGGATATATGGTAGGACTGGCCAGTCATGGTGAACTCCCTGATCCAATGGAAAGATTAAGAGTGTGATACACAGCTATGTTGAACTTGAAGTACAGTGATCCAGCCATATGGCTGAATGTGCTGGTGTCTTCCAGTTCTCAACAAGGATACATCCATCTTGTAATAAAGTAATAAGTAATAAATAAATAATAAGTAATAAATCTTGTAATAAGAGAGAAATTGAGGTCTCCAAGTCCACCTCTTCAATGGCTATTTACCAATCAGAGATGTCTTGAGATGTTCAGGGAAGGAACCGAGTAGTGAATTGACCAGGGATATATACATATATATCAATCTGTGCCAGAGTAGGAGAGGCCTTTTTCCTTTTATATTATGAAGAGAGATAACTGACTAGACTAAGATGTCTTGACTGGTCAATTAACAAATAAAATTGAAATGAAGAAATACTGCCTCGAGAATCTCCATCATTACAATAGTCAATAAACATTTATTAAGTGCCTACTATGTGTCAGGTACTGTGCAAAGATCTGGGAAGACAAATATGAAAAAAAAGAACAATAGTATCTGTTAATTTGGAAATAACACAGAACTACCAGAGTAGTCAGAAAGATCAAGTCTTTAATCAGGAGAGGAATAAGTCCAATATTTGGCCAAGTCCAGAGCCTGGTGCCAAAACCTTTACAGGGTTTGCACCCTAGGAGTCTGGGGAAAGTATCCCTGGGAGAAATCATCCAGATGATAGCTCTGAAACCTGGGGAATTTATATACCTACTGGGGAACTGAGTACAGGAGAGCAGAATTGATTAGATTTACAATGGCTACAAAGAAATGAGGAGTTCTAAAGGGGATTACCAGGGAGAGGCTGATTGCTTTACAATGGACACAAAAGGGAAAGATCCAGCCTAAGGATTAGGCTACCTGGAAAAGGGTCTTCACACAATAGGAGAATCTACTAGGACAAAAGGGTATTTAGCATCTAATTGAGTCTACTAATTCTACCTTAAGGTCTATTTAAGGTTCAAAACTTGTGAAACTCGAATTTCCCTCAGGAGAAATCCTCTAGTGACAAGGAAGTCTTCAGCTTTCAAACTAACTCAATTTGGGTGATTCTAGATTTCAAGTTGACACTGTCCTCAAGGAGTTTATAATCTAAGGTGGGGAAGAAGGACAACTCACAAAAGGAAGCTGAAAATCGAGGGCTGGGAGTAAGATACCCAAAATAGGCTGTTAAATACAGTTATCAGAAGCGATACCTTGACCTCATTGATCTCATGAGTAAAACAGATCTTGTGATATCCACTGCACTGGAATCCATTGATCTGATCAGATATTCATTACTCTTAGTTGCCACCCCATCCTCCCAGAGCACTTCTTCCTGTTGAAATGTATTTAAATTCTATCAATCCCTTTGCCTCTGGCAAGCTCTTACACTCCTATAGGATGACTCTGAGCTGCAATTCCTCCACCCTGATTAAAGACCCTTGTGGTAGCTACTTTGTTTGTAGTCTACTTCAGGTTGATAAGGTGTGTGGTGGAAAAGTCAGTCAAGCTCCAAAATAGTGCAGCCAGATAAGGAGTAAAAAGATATCTGAGCTGAACTCTGTCCTTAAATAGAGGTTTGGAGTTCACACCTGCCACCTGACCAGAGAGGCAAAAGGTTGTGATTCAGTAGAGAGATATGGCAGATATGATGAGGTTAAGCCAATGAAGTGGTGATGACTATAGCTACCTCCTAAAGGGCTGGGGGATTCTAGTATGTTGACCAAATGACTTCCATCTAGTAGCAGCCCAGAGACTAAACAACCTGCTTGGACAACAATAGGAAGAAAAGAATCTCTTCAGCCAAGACACTCCTCCCTGTAAGGAGCGAGTCCAACTGAACCACTTGTCCAATGGAGCCCGTCTATCCTAGCTGCAGACATCAGACATCAAAGTCTACTATTCCAGAGTTGAGAGTTGCCATGTAATAAAAATTCCCTCTATATGTGGCTCAGTACTTCTGTTCTTTGAATTCATTACTACTTACTCACCCACCCCCTGCCATGACTTCTTTGTGTATTCATAAGAGACTGTGCCTACATTGATTAGGGCAGTGATGGCAAACCTTTTAGAGATGAGTGCTGAGCCTCATTCTCCTTCCATCCCCCCCCCCAGTGCTGTCTCTCTACCAGGTGCACCCCACCCTACACAGGGGAGGGAAGGAGTGCTCCCATTGGGCTGCTGGGCAGAGGGGTGGGTGAAGTGAGGAATGTCCTCAGTAAGTATAGAGAGGGGGAAGGGAGTGACCCAAGCACTCTGCTTCTCTCCAGCTCTGCTGTCTGTGAGCTGCCCATCTTACCCCCTTGGACTTCTGGGCAGAGGGGTGGGGGATGTAAAAAATGTCATCAGGCACAGTGGAGGAGAGCAGCTCCACCTGACTCCCTCTGCCTTTCTAGTAACAAACTCTGGTGAAGGGTGGAGGGGAGGTAGGGAGGGGGACCATGTGCCTGCAGAGTGTGCCATCTTTGGCAGTCATGCCATAAGTTCACCATCATTGGATTAGGGTAAAAATGGAGGATGAGATGGTGATTGGAACATTTTGGTCTTCCCAATGGGTAAGAGACAGTGTCCTTGTGTGAAAGGGAATTCTTCATTCTCTGTCTATGCCGAATCAACACTTGTAAAAGGGAATTCTTTATTCTTTGTCTACTTTGAGTTGACACTTAATCAACTCTTTCTTTTAGTACCCCTATTTAATACCTAGTGAACCATTAAGTAAAGAGAGTTCCACCCTTTTAACCCAATTTAGTCAGAGACTTGTGAATCCCTTGATAAAAAAAAAAGGTTCACATCTTCAGAGGCCTAGAATGAACACCTTCAGAGGTGAGAAATGAATCCCACAAGATCCTGCCCCCATCCCCCACCCCCGGGCAGTGCTGGGTAATTTGGAAGCTGTAATTGGCCCCTGTGAAAAGGGAAAGGGACAAGAAGTTACCATAAAAGACCCTGAATTTTTGGGGCTGGGAAGTGTGAAATTTAGATTACTCCACCCTACTAAGTAGATCTTACTTTATGGAGGAGATGAAATTGTAATCTCCTGATTGAACAATGAAGGTACTTAGTTCTTTATTTTATTTTTTTCCTTTAAAATATTATTTTATTTGATCATTTTCAAACATTATTCATTGGAAACAAAGATCATTTTTCTTCCTCCCCCTCACCCCCTTCCCGCCACCCCTCCCATAGCTGACTCGTGATTCCACTGGGTATCACATGTGTTCTTGATTCAAACCCATTTCCATGTTGTTGGTATTTGCATTATATTGTTCATTTAGAGTCTCTCCTCAGTCATATCCCCTCCACCCCTGTAGTCAAGCAGTTGCCTTTCCTCAGTGTTTTTACTCCCACCGTTTGTCCTCTGCTTGTGGATAGTGTTTTTTAGATCCCTGCAGATTGTTCAGGGACATTGCATTGACCCTAATGGAGAAGTCCATTACGTTTGAGTGAACCACAGTGTATCAGTTAGTTCTTACTTTATAGTGAAGCTAGAACTTTAAGCTAAGTCTATTTTAGATCTTGATACAAAAAGGTGTTAAGTAACTATAAAGGTAAATTAATCACAAAAAGGTTAAGTAACTAACAAAAGGTGAACTTAACCAAGAAGTGTTAAGTAACTCAAAAGATATAATCTAATCAAAGAAGATGAGAACTAAAGAATGGGAAGTCCTGGAGAAAAGCCTCTGATGTGATTGATAGATGTGAAAATTTAGAGGAGGGGACACAAGAATAAAAGGTCTAAATTTTCACATCAGCTTCAAGAAGAGAGTTGGCTTCAGGAGTCATCTTCAGCTTGAGTCATCTTGACCTGCTTCTTGGAGGGAACTTGGGTGAGTGAATAGCTGGCTTTCTATTCCTGACTTCCAGAGAGAGTTTAACTTCTGATGAGAGGTTTAACAAGTTGTGCCTGGCTTAGTAGAGCACTGGAGCAATATTTAGTGTGATAGGCTAGTTATCTTCTCTATTCCTTTTTGTATTTTCCACTTTCACTCCTTCCACATCTTTTGTAAATAAAAACTATTAAAAGTCATTTTGACTTTGAGCTATAATATTTTAAATCGGCGACAACAATATTATTTATAATTTTCATATATTTTAGACAAACCATTAAAATTTAATTCCTATACCTAGAACAGAATTAGCTGACAAAAGAGCAGAGATAAACTGGATATATATAATATCCCTAATAACTAGTAAATCTGCTATCTAGCCTGGGCCATCTACAACCTCAGGGTCAGAGAGGCAGGACTATATATAGTTATGAAAAGTTGATGATCAGGCTTTATTATCAATTAACACATGTACAGTGGCAGACAGCTTAGCAGGTTACGGAGAGAAAGGATTATTAAACGATCAACCAGTCTAACCTGTGCTCTATTCCAGATAAAGCTGGTAAAACCAATATATCTGTAGCCAGACAATAATGCTAATGCTAATGCTAACCTATGTTGGAAGCAATCATCCATGCACATTTCAATTGCTGCATATTTAAAATGTCCTCTTTTATTTTTTCTCTCCTACATTTATTTGCTTTGTACTATCATTGTAGATTTATTATTTGTTCCCTCTGCTTAATTTATTGTTTGTAATGTGCACATAATCTAGCTATTTTGCAGCTTACTGGTGTTATATTGCTTTGATTTTTTGCTTTTTTTGTGTGGCATATGTACTGCAGAGCCAAATACATGGAGTAGAAGCCATAGTTTAAGAAATTCTATTTTGGGGACAGCTGGGTAGTTTAGTGGATTGAGAGCCAGGCCTAGAGATGGGAAGTCCTGGGTTCAAATATGACCTGACACTTCCTAGCTGTGTGACCCTGAATAAGTCCCTTAACTCCCATTGCCTAGGCCTTACCTTTTTCTGCTTTGGAACCACTATACATTATTGATTCTAAGATGGAAGATAAGGATTTTTTTTTTTTAAGAATCTTTATTTTGGTAGCTTTGTGGAACATAGATTAGAGGGTAAGAGGGTGACTGCAAGAAGACCAATTACTCCTTCAGTGGATAAATGAGGAGGCTTTGAACTAACAATGATTGTAGCGTGAAAGGAGAAAAGGGGATGGATAGAAAAGATGTGGAGATGGAACCAATCAAACTTGGCAAGTGAAATGAGGCTGAGTAAGCATGAGGAAATGAGGATGGCTTGTAGGTTGTGAATCTAGGTGACTGAAATGATTTCTGGCTTCAACAGCAACATGGCATTATTCCACCTGAATAATGGTAAGTTGGTATGGCACACACTTCTAGGTTCTTTTGTAAAGATAATTTTAGGGTTGTGACTTAAATTCTAAATTAATTGGTCACCAGGGGAAAAAATCCCAAATAAAATACCCAAGTCAGTCTGGAAATTTATGGTCATTTTAATTAATATAAAGGGAAGGATTTTAAGGAGAAAGAAGGAAGAGGGTATAGGATTTCTCCCACCTGGCCTGTGTCAGGGGGAGTTTAAGATCTCTACCACTAGGTCTCTGAAGGAGATTAGAGGCTTCTAAGAGGATAAAGTTTGGAAAGTAAAGAAGGAAAACTCAGCCAGAAACTCACCACCAAACTGGACAATAGCTTGTAGCCATGTCAAGATGCCGAAAGACCCAGCACACAGCCACCAGTCAAATCTCTGCTGCCAAAAGGTTCCAGAAAGAGGAAGTGAGCCAAATATATAGACAGTTTACCCTTTTGTCCCCTCCTCTAAATGCCCATTCTTTAGTTCTCATCTTCTTTGATTAGATTATATCTTTTGAGTTATTTAATACTTCTTTGTTAAATTCACCTTTTGTTAGTTACTTGACCTTTTTGTGATTAATTTACCTTTATAGTTACTTAACACCTTTTTGTATTAAGATCTAAAAATAGACTTAACTTAAAGTTCCAGCTTCACTATAAAGTAAGAACTAAGTACCTTCATTGTTCAATCAGGAAATTACAACTTTATCTTCACCATAAGATCTAAGTAGGGTGGAGTAATTTAAATTTCAAGACATTCCTGATTTTGTTAGACTAAGTAGGGTAGAGAAATCTAAAATTCACACTTTACAGGCAGGACATGGATGATGAAGTTAGGAGAAGGAGTGATTTAGGGGAAAAGGAACGAGTTTGCTTTCAGACATGTTGAGATTGGGATGCCTATGGGACATCCAGACCCAAATATCGAGTAAGCTGAAGATGTGGATATCGAGATTCATAGAGATGATCATTGAATCCTGGGGAACTCATGAAATCATTAAAGGAGATTATAAAGAGAAAAACAGAGTGCAGGATTGAATCCAGGGGTATATCCAGGCCCAGGGTGTATTGTGAGATTTCTATCCACAGAAGCGCCAAAGAGAAACAAAGTCTCTGAGCCAAAATAAAATAGGTTTATTGAGAGAGGGTTGGTCCCACAATAAAGCTGGACTCTGGTCAAGACCAATGCCCAGAGCCTTGTGAGAGGCCTACTTTTAGGACCAAAAGAATTATCAAAACTTATATGCCAGTGTAAAAATAATACAGGACAGCTTACAGACCAGGGTAAAAATAATCCAGGAAAAGGGAAAGTCATAAACTGGCTATGTAGACAATATGTCACAACAGAAGAGATGATGTATACCAGGGATGATGGTGGATGTGAATCTAGGTAACTGCAATGATTTCTGGCTTTAACAGCAACATGGCATTAATCTACTTGCGTAATGGTAAATTGGAATGGCACACACTATGAAGGGGAAGTTAAGCCCCACTTCATAAGAAAAAGACAATCATGTGATTAATGCTCAGAGAAAAAGGTTACAAGTTCAAAGTTACAGTTACTGGAATAAAACACCATTTAACTAAAGTTATTTGACATACACTAACATTGTTTATGCTAAAATTACAATTATGATTAAATCAAAACTACTGCTAACATTAAAATCTATTCATCATAAAAAGGGGTAGGGGATTTCTCACTCACAGGGGCAATATAATGAGAACAAATATGTTAACTTAGCAGGAGTAACTCCATTTTGCATTACCCGTCCATCTTGTGACTGAGTTGATATGATTGGATTGTTTTTCTGTTAGTTATTTTTCAGTAACAAGACAGGCATTTGTGTGGTACAATTTGGTAAACAACATATGTGTGTTCCTAAACTACTGATAACCATATGTGAACCCTCAGAGAGGACAGCCCGCCAATGAGATTTTGCTGTAAGCAACTTTATCATTAGTTTTTGTAATAAATTACCAATCAAATTACATGGCAAACAAATTAGGCAATAAACCACAAATCAGAACTTGGGTGCAACTAGTAAATGCCTCTTCCTAGAACTATAAGAAACCCCATTGGTGTTCCTGAGTTACTATTAGGATAGACTCCTGCATTCCCTGCCCTTGAGATCTGAGTATCTCGTGTTTGCTTGAGAGCAGCGCTGAATAATGGAGATTTGTCAGAATGGTACCTTGGAGAGAGATACAGAGCCTTTGATGGGGCAGAGAGAGACCCATATGGCGCACCATTTTAGACATTTGTAGGAAATAACACTTGCCAAGACCTTTAGGAATCAAGTCAGTGATCTATTCCCAGAGGAACTCCCATTTGTATTGTTGATTAGGTCATTGTACATTTTAGATAATAAAGGCTGATTACATGGGTTGATGAGTGTAAAACTGATTTAATGATGTTTCCATTGCATTAATCCACACACATAATTGTGTGATTTTTAAATTTCCTCCATCTTGCTTGGTCTAGCACCCAAGAATGTGCACACCCACACTATACGGGCATGTGCTAGCTAATGACAAATCAGAAACAACTAATGACAAATCAGAAACCCCCCTGGGCTATCCTAAGCCAAGATTGAGCCACCATTGGCACATGTGAGATGCAGGAAGTGAGGTAGAAAACTGGAGTTCTCATCACTTCTTGTGGAAAGGGCGAGTTTGATCCTGGAGCTCGAGCTTGGAGGAGCCCCCAGACAGCTATCCTTCAGATCAGTCATGTGATCTGATAAGGACTGACACCCTTCTCTGCCTTGGTTCTCCAAGGCCTTAAATTCCCACCTTGGCTCAGCCTGAGCCAGAGCAGTTTTGAATTACACTCCTTTCCTTCTCTCCCTCTCTCTCTCTCTCTCCCTCTAATAATTTAATCACCATAAAAACTCCATTCTGACTTGAGTGTTTCATTTAGTATTTTATAAGTAAAATCCTTGGCAACCTATAATTATTATATTCAGTCTCAACCCCTAAATTTTAACCATAACAATGGCAAAGTGGTATGGCACATGCTTCTGGGTACTTTATTTTATTTCATTTTAATAAACCATTACTTTCTTTCTTAGATCAAGACTGCAGAAGAGCAGTAAGGAGTAGGCAATAAGAGTTAAGTGACTTGCCCAGGGTAACACAGCTAGCAGTCAGATTTCAACCCAGGATCTCCTTTCTCTAAGCTTGGCTTTCAATCCATTGAACCACCTAGCTAACCCATTCTAGGTGTTTTGGAGGCAAGACATAGGTGGTGATTCAGCAAAGGAGAATGAGAAACCAAACCAGTAGAATGTGAATCGGGCAAGGGCAATATTCAGAAAACTGAGGAAGAGCACATTCAGGAGGACAGAGTGCTCAATAGAGCCAAAGGCAACAGAGAGGTCAAGAAGGATGAGGACTCTGAAAAACCCAATGGATTTAACAATATTCATGATACCCAGTATTGTTAGAGTTAAAAAGAGTGGTTGATAAACTGTTACTCATAAGAGAGTGGTGGCCAGGGAAAAATTCCCAAATATGAAATATACCCAAGTCAGCTGGGTTTTTATAGAGATTTTAATTAATACAAATAAGGAATTAATGAAAGAGAGAGAGTAAGAGGAAACAATGAGAAAAGAGATAGGCCAGCCTAGGCTTTTAAGCCTTAAGAGAAAGATCAGTCAGTCTTTTATTCCACACAAGATTTGTCCTACCACAAGATTTGTCCCAAGCAAGATTCTAGTGTTCAGAGAGACACCAGTTCAGCTTTGGCCAGCTCAATCTTTCTCTAGACCGCTTTTGAGCTCCTTTTAAAGAGAATTTTCTCCTATGTCACCTCCCCTAAGTTCTCACATCTACCAATCACAGTAGATGTTTTCCAAAGGACTGACCATTCTTAATTCACACCTGAGTAGACTAAACTTTTGAGTAATTCACACCTGAGTAGACTAAACTTTTCTGGGAAGACTAAAACTTCTGAGTTAAGTTCACATCTCTTTGCAACTTGCAAGTTTGCAAGTTGCCTGACCTTCATGGGTACTTAGCACCTTCCTGAAAATAGACTTAGCTTAAGTGCTTGGCCTCACTATAAGTATGGGTTAAGTACTTTTTCATTGTTCAGTAAAAACTTTATCTTCCCCTAAAGTATGCTCAAGTATGGGTGGAGTAGAGTTCTCACATTCCTGATCTAAGTCCCTTCATTGTTTAAAATGGGGAATGGTCTTAACCAAGTGTTCTGAAGTAGGGTCTGAGAATTTTTAAGATTCACAGTATTTAAATATAATATATATTATCACTTCAGAAGGGAACAAACAGGAAAGTCCGGGTTAGATTTAGTAGCTCCCCAAACAGCCTAAAGAGATTACAGAGTCAACCATTGTTGGACTTTCATTCAGATGGATGAATTCTCCAATCAAACTAAGGCAACTGCCAGAGAGGGCATAACATGTAGGCATGATAGGTAGGACTCTGGGGACCTCAGATGATTGACTGATGAAAGCTCAGCCATCTCTACTTCTGGTCTATAAGAGCAAATTGGGAGGCAACTAGGTAGCTCTGTGGATTGAGAGCAAGGTCCAGAGATGAGAGGTCCTGGGTTCAAATATGACCTCAGAAACTTCTTAGCTGTGTGACCCTGGGCAAATCACTTAACCCCCATTACTTAGCCCTTTCCTCTCTTCTACCTTGGAACCAATACACAATGTTGATTCTAAGACAGAAGATAAGGCTTTTTAAAAATGTATATAATAGAGGAACTTCTAGGTGACTCAGAGGATTGAGAATCACACCTAGAGATGGGAGGTCCTGGGTTAAAATCTGGCCTCACATACTTTCTAGCGGTGTGACTCCATTGCTTAGCTCTTGCTACTCTTATGCCTTGGAACCAATACACAGTATTAGGTTTCATTTTTTTTTTTAATAAAAGTAAATTGGACACGCTCTTCAGAGGTCTTTATGAAGTCTAGTTTTTTGGTCTTTTTCCTTGAATCTTCTTCCAGAAGTGGGAAGAAGAGAAGGAATGCAAGGGGTTGTCTTGTTCAACAAACTCCAAAGCATGCTTACATTTTAAGAGGAGTTACAACTATAGGATGGATCTAGGAATGATGGGGAAACCATGTAAGAACTCTGTGGAATGGGAGAAGGTTACCTCAAGTTCACATCCTTTGAGGGATGGGACTGATGGATTCTGTGAATAAGCTTCATACTAATGTATTTGTTCTTAGGAGTTCTTTGAGGTCTTAGTCACATCTTCTGTGGGACTAAATAATGGCTGTCCCAAACCCAACAACTAAATGTAGAGCATCTACATAGCCTATGGGGAACCAGCACCCCCAGTAAGTGTACTCTGAATAGAAACTATGTTTACATTTAATTTTGGAGATATTCCTCTATTAATCTAGTGGAAGCAATAGATTTGGGCCATTAGAGAAGAAGTTAACTCAAACTCCTGGCATTTAAGACAATCTATGTGAGCTGAGAGTCCCATGGAACCATTGGTCATGGGATACATCTTATCTGAGCTTACAACAACTCTGTGACATAGTTGAGGTGTTATTATCCCCATTTTACAGACAAGGGAATAGAAGTTCAGAGAGTAAGTAATTTGCTTCTGGTCACAGAACTAATAGGTATCAGAGATATAATGCATACTAGATCTTCTGGAATCCAAGTCCAGAACTCAATCTACTACACTACACTGTCTCTCTCAATTCAGTCCATTTTTGACTTTGTAGTTATGGAGTTTTAGCCAAGTGTTGGGTATGGAAGCCCAATTGCCTGAAGTGGGGGAGTGGAAACCTTCTTTACTAAGGAGAAAAGAATTCCAAAACAGCTCTGAAGAGATAGTGATGCAATTTCATGGAGAGGAACCATGCAGTCATACAAAGGCCAGTGTCAAGACCTTCTGCATCACTTGCAATTGAGTTATACAGCCTTGCAATAGGAAGAACAGCCAAATATTAACCTCCGGTATTAGGGAGCAAAACCTGGGCCATGGGGCAGCTGGATGACTTAGTGGATAGAGAGCCAAGCCTTGGGTTCAAATTTGACCTTAGATACTTCCTAATCATGTGACCCCAGAAAAGTCACTTAAACCTCATTGCTTTGCTCTTACTGCTCTTCTGCCTTAGAATCATGTGAATAGGTAATTCTTTGTTTTCTTTGTCTATTCTGAGTTTACACTTGTGAAAGGGAATCCTTTATTCCCTTGTTTATTTTGAGTTAACACTTGGTTAACAATAATTTAAGTACCCCTACTTAGTACCTCCCCAGATTGTGAAGACAGGATTAACTCTCCTTTGTCTAATTTTGAATTGAATCAACAAAAGCTTGAACTGGGTACTTAGCACTAGGTAGTAAGTCACTTAGAGAGCCCCACCCTTTCAACTCAAATAGCCAGGAAATGAAAATTCACACCCTCAGAAACTCAATCAGCCAGGAATCTGTGAATTCTTTTGATAAGAATTTACACTTCCAGAGGGCGGAGAAGTGGATCTATAGACAGTTTGGAAACTGTGATTGGCCCCTGTGAAGAGGGGGCAGGACTAGAGGTCACCATAAAAGTCATGGAATCCTTGGGCTTGAGGCAGTCTGGTGGAGGCAGACAGACAGTCTGGTGGAGACAATCTGGTGGAGATTGTCTTCTAAAGATAGTTTTCCAGGGAGCTTCACTGGAGACTTTGGCTTGGATCTCGGCTTCAACTTGGTTTATACTCCTGGTCTGCTTTGTGGGTGAGTGAAAAGCACTGACTTTTTTCCTAGTTTCTATCTTGGAGGAGGCTTAATGGTTACTCACCACCAGCCCTCATGGCTGAGGACTAGTATAGATATTTTCTCTTACGTCTTTCACATTTCTCTACTTCTCTATTTTGGTAAATGAACTTCTGACTTAAGATATAATAATTTCGGCAACCAGATTATTTCATATAATTTTAAATTCAACCATTAAGTTTAACCCTTACAATCCCAATATTTGTTTTGATTTTAAGAAGATAAACATTTAAGCAAAATGAAACAAAACCTTGGGCTCTTCCTTTTGCCACCACCTAAGAGATTCAGGTGGCATGAGCCTTTAGCAATCCTAGGCATGTTTCTCTTCTAGGGGAGTCTAAATCTTTAGGGCAATACTATGAGGATGGAGGCTAGGGCTGTGGCTAGCACTCAATGGAAAAAAGAGAAGAGATCTATTGACCATTAATGGCCATCACTTATGTTGTTGCCTTTTTTTTTGGCAGAGGAAATAAAAGTAATCTTGTTGGGAACAGAGAAAAGGAGGCTGTAACAGTTGGAAGCAACCAAGAGGTTAGGGCTTACTGGTTGTAAAAAAGGAATTCTTTAATTTCTTTAATTTAATGGGGGACCTGGAGGTCCTCTCACCATATAGATGTGTGGGGATTAACCAGCTCACAGTTACAGGAAGTAGGAACTGGGGTGTTCCCTATTGATCCATGGTCAGTTGCAGGCTGTCAATTGCTGGCAGTTAGGGCTGGCAGTTGTGGGGAAGGTGGCTGCTGGGTATAAGTTGGTCCTTGGGGGTTGGTTGCTGGAATGTGGAGGCAGGCCTGAGAGGGCTTTTGGCTTTAACCTTTAGAAGTCTTTTTGTCTCTGGGATCTCTAGAGAGCAGGAGGTCTGTCTCCCAGGCAAGGATCTGCAGTCAGTTGGCTATGACAGTTTGGGCTGCTATAGAAAACTGATAGAAGGAGGGAGGGAGGGAGTGGTGGCTATCCATTATTTTAGGGAGTTAGGTGGTTAGTGAATCATTTATAGATAGAGTAGAGTAGGTTAGGCCTGCTGTGCCAGACAGAAGAATCTGTCCTGAGAAGACAGTTAGAAGTAGGGTTTTTAGAAAATTTTAGGCAGTTACTAGGAATTTTAGTTATATTTATAGGGTATCAGATGAGTAATCTCTCTTTCCTCTTTTCTTTCTCTCTCTATATTGTTAATTATTAAAAGCTGTTAGTTTTCTCTGGCTTAAAGGGATAATATTAATTTATAACTACTATATTCTCATACTTAAACTTAAACTTAAATTATTAAAAGCTGCTATTTTGTCAAAACCCCTATTTTAACCCTTACACGGTACAGAATGTTGCATACATCCTAAGAGTCACTATGTATTGGTTTTGCTTAACTGTTTTTCTTTGTTACAAGGGAAGGAATGTGTATAAAACCAAAAAGCAGTAATATTTTATTTATAAAGAATTAATTTTTGGTCAAGCCATTCCCCAATTGATAAATGGGCAAGGGACACGAATAGACAATTTTCATATTAAAAAATCAAAACTATGAATAAGCACATGAAAAAGTGTTCTAAATCTCTTCTAATCAGAGGGAAGGAACATGATTCTTGTAACCAGAGGAAAATACTTTAAATTGGCTAAATAAAATTTAAAAAAATTAATTTTTGGCTGCTATGAACAAGATATGTTTGGGATCAGGAAAGGCTAGAGCAGATATCACAAGATACTGCTGAAGGTTGGCAGAAATTACCCAAGGCTCTGTGTGTGTGTGTGAAAGATAGAGGGGAGAGGAGAGACACAGAGAAAGATAAGACAAAGAGACAGACAGGGAGGGAGAGGCAGAGAATGTCAGTGCTGAGGCCTAATCTGTGGTTTATCCTGCCTAATTTCTGGTAGGAACTGGCTGCTTTGTGGTGGAGTGGAAGGAGTCCAGCCCTGGGAATCAGGAGCCATGGATTCTAGTCTTTGCCCCGACACTCCTGTTGTGTGACGGGGACAAGCTCTTGGCCTTTTTTGGGCCTCGGTTTCCTCTTCTGTAAAATGGGGGAGATGGTTTAATCCCTAAAGTCCTTTCTGTAATAGGTAAATAAATCTGCAGGGCTAGGGCCAAAGTAGGAGGAGTGGAGACCTGGAGGAAGCAGGTAGGCTCAGGCCCCGGAGAGCTGAGGGAAAGAAAGGGATGAAGAGAGAACGCCGGGAGGGAATGGAGAAGGAAGGACATCGAGAGGGGCTGGCGGCAGGGTGATTCCTGGGCATCTCCGCAGTAAGCTAACATCATGCAAATGAAATGCAAAACCACATGCAAATCAGCTCCAACTATGGTTTGGCACTCAGGGCTGTCCTGGGCGCCTCCCTCTGAAACGGGATGCAGCGCCCCAGTCCCGAGAAGAGCAGCTAACGGCGGCGGCGGCTGGCGGCAGCCCAGAGCTCCGCCTGCTCCCGCCCCCGCCCCCGTAGCACCCCCTCCTTCCCTCTCCCGCTCCCCCACCCCCGGCCATCCCCGGCAGGGTAGCGGAGGGTTCCTGGGCCAGCTGCGCCCGTCTCTCCCTCTGCCTGCCGGCCTTTACACCGCCGCTTCTTGTTGACGAATCCTCCAATTGTCCAGGGGCCCCGGCTGTGCTCTCCCCCGCCCCACCCCCCGGCCCTCCGCCGGCCGGCCCTGCCCTCCTCCCTCCACCCTCCCGGCCCTCGGCTCCTCCCCGCCCCCCTCTGCCCGCCCGGGGACTGCAGACTGCTCCCAGCGACGGCGGGGAACGGCAGCCTGGGAGGTAGCTCCAGCGGCCCGGCTCGTCGCTGAGGTCTGCTCGCGGCTGCGTCCACCCCTCGGGGCGCCCCGGCTCCCCGCCACCAGGAAGCCTCCGCCTCCCCGTAACCGCTAACGCCAACCCCCCACCCCCCCTTCCCGCCCGCGGCTTCTGGAAGATGCCCCAGCGGGTACGCACTCCAACAGGAGGGAGCAGCAGCAGACGAGCCAAAAAGCAACAGGTAAGCGGGCGTCCTTCTGCCGCCGCCGCGCCTCCCCCCTTCCCAGCCCGGCCTCCTGGCCCAGTCTAGCCCCTGGCCCCGGCCCTCGAGCTTCCTTCCGGACTCAGTGCGGGCCGTGGCAGAAAAGTTAGGCTGACTTGACTTCCCCTCGCACTGGCCTGGACTGGGGGGGGCAGGCCCCCCCTTCCCTCCCCCCTGACCAGCGGTGCAACGTGCGCAGGGCTCTGGGGAGCTTAGAGCCCCCCTTGGTCCGCAGGCTCCCTCTTCATCCCCCATCCTGACCGCGCCAGGGCTGGGATGGCTGGCTCCAGGTCTTTCTCCACTGGGGCCCCCTCCATCAGGGAGGCCGCCTTTGGCGGGGGGGCTGGGGGGTGTTACTGCATTATTGCATCAGGTCGCCTGCCCAAGGGACCGAGGGCTGGATAGTCGTGGTGTCTCTCACCCCCCCCCCCAACCCAAGCGGGCGGAGTTCGGGGGTGTCCGTGGAGAGTGTTGAACAGGATCAGCCGAGAGGCAGCACCGCGCTGCGAGAAGTTCGGGAGCCCCCCCGGAGAAGGGGACAGGGGAGCGGCGAGAGAGGACAGGGACTTAGCTTCTGCCCGCTTCTCTCGGGATGGCTAACCTGGCAACTGCCGGGGCGGGGAGGGGACAGGCTTTCCCCATGTGGCCTTAGCAAGAAGCTGATTTAGGGGTCCCCTCCCCCGGCGCTCTGTCCTGAGGCCTTGTGTTTGGCCACGGGCCAGTCCGGTCACATACACTGCCCACCCCCCTATCTTCCCCTGCGCACGCCCCCCTCCCCCACCGCCGTAGCCAACGATCGGGCTCCTCGGGACTTGGGAGAGCACTGAGCCGGGGTCGGAGGGGCGGGAGCCTGGGCGCGGGACCGCCGGTGGGCCTAGAGCTCCTGGTGACCCGTTGGGCCCAGAGTGACGCCGGTTGGGTGCATTTCTAGGCCAGGGACAGAAACCTGGGCCCAGTACCTGCGTGAACATGTCTAAGCGTGCATCTTGTGTGTGTATGTGCGTGCACTTGTGCATGTGTGTTTACTGCTGCGGAGAGATGAGTAAGCCCACACGTGCGCTTGTGGACTCGCTTTTCCGACGGCGGGGCTCGCTCAAGGCTTCGGCCCGCTGTGGCTCCTCGGGCAGCCTGCTGCCAAGGGATCCAGGTTCCGGAGCATTTCTTTTGCCGGGGACCGACCGGTCGGCGAGGATGGATGTGGTGCTTGTGCGCCCCGCCCCCCCGGGGACCCGCCGGTGGGTGGCGGCGGGAACGGGCCACGGTCGCAAGTTCCCGACCCTCTGACCCACGGACCTGCGGGGGGGAGGGGGCGCGAGGGGAAGCACCGTGTTCCTGCCTCGGTTGAGATGAAATGAAAGACTGTCTTTGTGCTGTCTGTGCGTGAGGCCCCAGCGCCCTGGAAGGAGACACCAAAGTCACGAGTGGCTGGGGAGGAGCCGGCCTGAGGCCATTTTAGACCCCCCTTGAGCTCCGAACTGGGCAGTAGCCCGCCCGCCCCCGGGGTCGGTGGGGTCTGGATGCTCCCGAGGGCGGCAGGCTGGCTAAGGAAGGATCATGCACCTGGTGGTGGATCCCACCCGTGCAGCTGTGAGGAAAGGGACAGAACCTAGAGGGGGGCTGTGGTTTGGGCCCCTCCTACAGCCCTAGGGGAGGCTCCTTGGCTGCCTTTGGAAGTAACTTGTTGGAAGGACTACGTCCGGGCTAGGGGTTTTTGACCCGGGGCCATCTTGAATTAGATTCATTTTCCCCCAGGTCCCTAGCACTGTGCCTGGCACCTAGTAGATCCTTAACCAATATTGGCTGACATATTTGACTTGACTCCTACCTTTGGTTTCCCATACATTTTATTGTACGTATTTAAAGACCATTCTATGGTTGGGTCCATAGGCCTTCCCAGATTATATGTTCATGCAGTATAGGGTTAAGCACTTCCAATCATTTTATCCAGAGGGAAACTGAGGCCCAGAGAAGGTTGTGGCCCACGTTGTACTAGCAGGTGTGTCCACTTTGACGTCAAGCATTGACAGGGCCTTTTTCCTTGGGATTCTTGTTCAAATCCTGCGCCCCTCCGCCTTCAGGCAACCTTCAGCTCCTCACCTTTTCAATAGAAAGGAAACAAACCCGTTTTCATGCCCATGCAAGAAATCGAATATCAATCAATTCATTTTTGTGGCTTAACAGTCATTGGCCAGTTATTGAGAGTAGGTGTTCCCCCAGTTTGGGAACCCCTGTTTTATGGAATGGCCTTTTGGCTTCCTAGTGGGAGAATGAGGGAAAGAAGAGTTGTGTGGCCATGGGGGCGCTCTCTCCCAGTTGGCCTCCACCCCCCCATTCTCAATGTGATCCTTTGAGATTTTTCTCCTTCATCCCCTCCCTACCCAAGATCCTTTGCACCTGGGGCATATGAAGGCATAGGAAAAGAAAGCGCTGGAATCTATCTCCAAATGAGAGGGACTAGAACAGCTCTCTTTCCCTGGGCTGAGGCTGGGGTCCTGCTTTGAAGGGGGATAAGGGGGCGGGGGAGAAAAGCAGTCCCTGATACAAAACTGTGCTTAGGGCTCCCCCTACAGGAACTGGATGGATCTGTCCTTGTGGTCCTTTCTAGAGCAGAAGCCAAGAATAAAGATTTGACCCTTTGGATAAAACTTTAGGCATGGGTGGGTGCTCCTGATATCCTCCTGCCTAGGAAGGAGAAGGGAGCATCTATTGCATCTGTTGTTTTGTCTTATGGGGGGGGGGGTAGACCCGGGAATCGTGATTTCATCTGTAGAAAACTCTGGCCTTGGCTCCTCTGAGAATATAAGACAATTTGCTCATGAATGTGTAGATAATATGTGCCCTGGGACCTGAAGAGAGAGCTTCCTCAAGCTGCCTCAATATATTACTTGGGTGAAGGAGGCTGAAGACATCCCTCCTCCAGCTGGACTTTCCATCTTCACAGTAAGATGCCAGGAAGGAGAGTTACCTGTTAACCTTTTCGCCCACAGTCTAAAGCCATTGGCTTTATTTCCCCATCTTCTCCCCCTCCAGGCTTTACCACCTGACTTCCAGGATGGAGACCCAAAGCCTGTAATCCTTGGAGAGTCATTTCCACCCAATTCAATAAGCATTTATTTATTAATAAATGGTATAAATAAATAAAAAGTATAAACTTGGAGGCAGGGAAAGCGGAGTTCACGGCCTGTACATGCCTTTGTTGTAGTTTGGCCAAGGAGATGAGGTGCTCTTTTTTTAAGAGGTGGACTTAAGACTTCCTAGTTCTGTTCTTCCCTTTGCTGCCTCGTTTGGGGCTCAAGAAAGATCCTTTGAAGTTATCAGGGAATTCTAAGATTCACCTAGGGATGCTCGCTTCTCTTCCCCATCCTCCCAAGGGGAGAGGTGTTCACAGTCTCAAGCAGACTCTTTCCCTTTAGGGAAAATGCCACCTCACCCACCCGTGTTCCCCTTCCCCAGCTTCATCTGATAGTCCCTGAAGAAGCTAGGTCGCTCAGGGGAGCCGGGTCAGGCCTGGTTCAGAGCTTGGGGTAAGGTAGAGGCTAGAGATTGACAAGGAGGGGAAGGAAGGATGCATCATGGGAAGCACATCAATGCCCCTTGTGCCTACTGGAAGGGAAAGGTTGCCTTCCAAATCCTCAGCCCTTTGCCCAGTGCAGGGCCTTGTCAACTTGTTTGATATTGGGGGTAGTTATTTAACTAGGTTGGGCTGACTCTGCCTCTTCTCCCTGAGCTCCCCCTCTCCTGAGGGGACCTCTAACTTTGCAAGCTCTTTAGTGGGGAGGGGAATTCGCAGAGAGGCCAGGTTAATTGGGGTGCTACAAAGTGAAGTCTCTTGAGAACTCCCAGGCAGGGAACTATTTGGTTCCAATTCTGGGCTTGGCCAGAGAGGGAGGGGGGGTACCTCTCCCATTCATTCCTCCATCATCCTCCCTGACCATCCTATCTCAAGACCAAACCCCTCCATCCTCTTCCCACCTCCTATCCCATCACGAACCAAAAGCACCTGGGAATTCGGTCCTCTTGGGTTTCTTCTTCTAGGCCTGGTTGGCATTGCCCTTTGTCCTAGAGAGAGGATTATCAGAGCTGGTCTGCTTTTGAGAGTGGGGGAGGTTGTCTGAGCTTTCTGCTTGAAGGTAGGCGAGGACTCATTTTCCTGGAGTATTGTATGGGGAGGAGGGAAGAGATGAGCTTTAGGAGAAACCCTCCAGGACCCAGAGGTTATAGAGAGAACTTCAGCAGGTGGGGGACCTAGCAAGATCACAGGATGCTACACCCAGAGCTGGAAGAAACCTCAGAGACTCTAGCTCAGCCCCCTCATTTTCAATTGAGGAATGGGAAGCTAGAGAGGAGCAATGAACATTGGAACTGGGTTTTGAATTCTCTGCTTCCAGACCTGTTGTTTGCTCTCTCCCTTGTTAAAGAGTATCAGCTCATTCCTTTTCCAATTATTCAACACTTTTCTTTTCTCCTTCCATCTCTCCTCACCCCCCCTTGCCAAGAAAAGAAAAACAAAATCCTTATAAAAATGAAACATAGCCGAGCAAAATGAATTCCACATTGGCCATGGCCCCAAACATGTCTCAGTTGGATGTTGGGCCATCTCCTCTCTGTCAGGGAGGTGGAGTGCATTCTTCATGTGTCCATCTTCTGGAGTCATGGGTCATCATTGTGTTGGCCTTTCAAAGTTATGTCTTTTTATTTTTTAAATCTTTACCTTCCAAGTCTTAGAATCAAACTGTGTATTGGCTCCAAGGCAGAAGAGTGACAAGGGCTAGACAGTGGGGGTTGAGTGATTTAGCCAGGGTCACACAGCCAGGAAATGGTTAAGTCAGATTTGAACCCAGGTCTTCCCAACTTCAGGCCTGACTGTCAATCCACCAAATCACCTAGCTGTTTATTTTTCAGATATTGAAGTGATAGTCTAAATCCATTCTTTAGGTTCTGTTCCCATCACATTTGGCTTGTGCTGATGCCGTGGTCCTCTCTGCCTCCCTTAAGGGCTAAGAGGAGGGGATGACAGACCCCAGGAGTCGGGATTAGACCAGGCTGACTCCACACCATCTCTTCTCACAAGGAAATAGACCTAGCTCACCCCTTCCTTGCTCCTGGGCACAGAGCTCCTTACTTGTACCCTCCAACAGCAAAAGCGTTCTCATGAATGGGGGCCAAGAGGGAAGAGGGAGATGGTGCTTCAAGGGGTTCTGACAATTGGCATCCAGCCCCCCCCTTCCTTCATTTCCTGGCCAAAACCACTTCAGCAAGAGCCTGGTGTGGCTGTGTGTTATTGGAGGGTGAGAGGGGCTTCCCCTTTCTTCCCCTTTCTTAGGTGCCCATCTTGAGGCTGGCATCTAAGAGCCCTTGTGACATGAGCTGGAGGATGACTCATATCTCCTAAAAAGGAAGCAAGATACATGAGTTTCCAGCCCTCTGCTTAGGAAGGAGTAGGAAAATATATCGCCAAGGGAAGAGGTGGCACTGTGTTGGGATGCTGCCCCAGGGGGCAGAAGGAGTCAAAATAATGGGGTGTGCTTCCCTGGGAGCTCTCTTCCTTCCCCCCAAGTGATCTTGTGGGGGAAAGCCTTGGCTTGAAAATAAGGAGGCTGGGCCTCCAGTCCCATCCCTGTTGCTAACTTGATCACTTACCTCACCTCTTGGAGCTTGGTTTCTTCATCTGTAGTAAGAAAGGCTCTCAGGCCATCTCCACGATCATTTCCAGCTAGTGGCCTCATCCCCTTTTATTCAGCCAGTCACAAAGCCCTGTCTGATGGGGCAGCAAGGTGGCACAGAGGATAGAGTGCCAGGTCTGGATTTAGGAGGACCTGGGTTGAAATCTGGCCACAGACACTTCTAAGTGTGTGTATGACCCAACACACTTCTCCCTGTTTGTCTAAGACAGAAAGTATGAGTTTTAAAAAGCCCTGCTGGGGGCCTCTTTCCAGCAGGGCTGACATCCATTCTCTCCTCCCCATCCCTACTGCCCCCTACCCCATTCTAGCCCTCTAACCACTCCTGAGCTGGCAGTGCCAGCAGCACCCCAACACCCACCTCTCTTGGGCCAGTGCCACTCTCTTCACCTTCAATTCATTCAAGGAAATCCTAACGCATGAATCATGTCTTTGTCATTTGAGCCTAGTATCTGGCACCGACATAGGGATCTGTGATTTCCTTGGGGCGAGCATCAGCCTGTTTCCTAGAGCTCTAAGAGGTTAAATGACTTGTCCAGGGTCCTACAGCATTTCTGTTATATTAAAGTTAGGATCTGACCCCAGTTCTTCCTGACTTCTGCCAGCTCTACCACACTGCCTCTGACATCATAAATGAGTTCAGTTATCTTCCCCCTAAAACTCTCCTGTCTTCCTGACTTGTCCCAAGGCCACCATCATGTTCCCAGCCCTCATTTTCTCTCGCCACCTCCCACTTCCATATCTAATGGGGGCCAAGGCTGGTCTAGTCTCCTGGTTTCTTTTCTGACTCTGCCACCACCCTCTTGCAGATCCTCATCACTTCATGCCTGCTGCTTGGTCCCCGGCCTCAAGCCTCTCCACACACTTCAGTCCATCTTTTATTCAGCTACCAAAGTGATTTTCCTAATGCCCAAGTCTATTCAGGAGCAGCTTAGGTGACTGGATAGAGTGCGGGGCCTGGAGTCAAGAATAATTTTCCTGAGTTCAAATCTTGTGTCGGACACTTACTTAGATGTGTGACCCTGGAACAAGTCACTTAACTCTTGTTTGCCTCAGTTTTCTTATCTGTAAAGTGAGCTGGAGAAGGAAATGGCAAAGTACTCTAGCATTTTTTGCCAAGAAACCCCCAAATGGGGTCAGGAAGAGTCGGACACAACTGAAACAATCATTAGGTGAAATAAAGGGATGACCGAACGACAAGGAATGTCCAGCTACTTCTACTCGATGAAAATGGCTTTAGAATCAAATAAAAAGATCCTCTTCCATTCAGAGCTCTTCAGAGCCTTCCTTCTCTCGTCTTTCCAGTCTTACACCTTAGACTGCCCCCCTCTCCAGGTACTCTGTTGTTATTTTTAGAAAGGAAGACTCAAGAGGTTAGAAAGGCAAACAAGTTTTTATTTTTGATCCTGGAAGCAATAGGGAACCACCATCATCTGTTGAAGGGGCCTTGGGGGTGACCTGCACTTCAGGAAGGTCAGTTTGGCAGCTGAGGGGAGGATGGATTGGAGTACTTAACTGTCTTCTCTTCCCTTCTCTTCCCTCTTGAGCTTGTCTCCTGTTCTGTATATATGTTGTTTATGTGTTTTTTTGCATGCTGTCTCCCCCGTTAAGCCCCAAAATCTTTTGTCTTTCTTTGTACACTCATCACTTCGGACATAGGACAACATTTCAGTGCTCTGGGACAAAGCCTCATTTGCCCTGTCCTAGTTACTGTTATTTTTCCCTGAGAGCTTCTGCCTTCCTCCATTTTCCCATGTCGTCTCACTTTTGTTCATCTGGTTTTGGCAGCCTTGGCCCAAGTGCCTCCACTCCAGCTGCTCCCATGATCAGAATAGCTGGCATTTGAACATCCAATGTGCCTGCAGTGTTCCCAGAAATCCTCTCATTTGGGGCACCAACGAGTTGGTCAGTCCTGGAGGCAGAAAAGAGGGACTGCCCTTGAGATGAGAAGCCCAAGGCGTGCGGTCAGCTTCACCAGGCATTGGGAATGGGATGGCGAAGTCATTTTTAGTCATTATCCCCAGCTCTGGGTCCAGAGCCCCGCACAGGGTAGGAGCATAATAGAGGCTTGATCTTAAAGTGAAATCCATCGATTAATTCAATTGACCAATCAGAGGATCTGTTGCCATATCTACAATGCCACCTAGTGGTCACAACAAAATAAATCCTGATAACTGAAAAAACTGTAGCAATGGAACATGGAACTTTTCAGTGAAAAATGGAAAAAGCTTTTGTCTTCTAGGCCTTGAAAAGACATAGGATCATAGCTTTAGAGCTGGAAGAAACCTAGTTGGTCAACAAGCCTCATCCTTTCGTTTTGTAAGTGAGGTTGGGGAGGAAACTACCCCTTTTGGGCTTTTTATACATTAATTAGATTAGAAAAGGCCAAGAGGTTAAGTGATTTGCTCAGGGTCACATAGATAATGTCTCTGAGATGGTATTTGAACCCACGTTTTCCTGATTTCTTCCCAGGACTAATGCCTTATCTACTGTATCTACACTGTGTCTTCTAAGGGTAAGACTACGAAGGAATCAACAAGCTTTAATGAAATGTTTGATTCATTCTTGCAGCTTAGCTAAGTCATTATTAAATGCCTTTTGTATGTAGAACACTGATGCTCTCCAATGAAGAGATACAGGTTCAGTCATATAGGAAAGTGAGAATTGTTATTTTTGGGTCCCAAAAAGCAGAAGTAGGAGTCACATAAGGAAATGGCAGAGAGACAATTTCAGGCTTGATAAGTTTAAAAAAAACAAAACAAAACTCTAGTAACTCGAAATATCCTGAACTAGAATAGACTGTAATAGCTCACATTTTTATGACACTTTGCAAATATTATCTTGATGATCTTCACAGTAGCTCTAGGAGGTAAGTGCTACTCTGATCCCCATTTTACAGTTGAGGAAAATGAGGCAAAATAGAGGTGAAGTTGCCTCAGAGTCACATAGCTAGTAAATAAAGTCTCAGGATTGGTCCTTCTGATGCCAGGTGTAGCCCTCTAACCACTGCAATCCATAATACATTTCACATCCCTTGCCTAGCTGCCTGCCACCTTTGTTCAGTGTTGTCTCATCTCCAATCTGGATTATTGGGAGAGCCTTGGCATCCCCCCCCCCCTCCTTACTCCCCCCCACACACATACCTCGGAGCCGCCAAAATGTCTTACCATGTCACGTCCCTATTCAAAAACTGCAGGATCAAATCTTACTTCATCTTTTTTATTTCTATTTTTGCGTATAGAGTATAAATAAGTCCCCCTACATCAAAGATGGGTGTGCAGAGAATTTTTATTGCTAAAGCATGTGATCAAAACTTTGGAGACCACTTTTTAAAAAATAATTATTTTCTTTCCCCCCTGATTACGTGTAAAAATAATTTTTAACATTCTTTTAAAAATGTTACATTTTGAGTTCCCAAAGTCTCACCCTCCCTGTTCCCTGACAGTCGCAGTCTGATAAAGAGATTTAACATGTGCAATGTTACATTGAAAAACAGTTTTCCACCATAGGCATTTTATGGAAAAGATCTTGAACAAAAATAAAAAGGTGTGAAATCTTAGGTTTTGGAGATCATTGGTTTTTTTGTTTTTTTAAGCAATGGATCTTCAGCTATTGGGGGATTCCTGCTTTTATTTGATGATCTCAGGGCAGCGAGGAGACTCCATGGATGCCTGGAGTAAGAAGTTCATATCTGGCTTCTTACTGGCGTTTTTTTTTTTAGTTAGTGAAATTTATTTGTTACTTTTATAACCAGTAGAATCTTATAAGTCAGTATCTTCATTATATTGCCATTCTGAGTACATCCATTACACATAAAACTTCATTTAAAAGGGAAACATAATTCTAACGAAGAATGGAGCCATTATACAGGTGAGAAGAATCACCATCAAAGACCTTGGCCCCAAGTGAGGTTTTATTTTTCTATTTCACTTCACACTGTTTGCCTCAGTTTCCTCATCTGTAAAATGAGCTAGAGAAAGACATGGCAAACCATTCCAGTATCTTTGCCGAGAAGACCCTGAATGGGTCACTGAGTTGGACGTGACTGAACAACAAAGGACAGATGACCGCTGAAGGCCAACCCTGCTGACTGTGATAAGGGACAGAGGCTACCCAGACCTAGGGAAGTGGCCCATGCAGAGAGCCCTAAACTGGGATGCAGAATGTTTGAGTTCTAATCCTGACTGGGACAGCAAATCCCCTCATTTCTGCCTGCTAAATGAAAAGCAAGTAGTTTTAGGTGATGAGCTATTTATTAAGTGCTTGGCAATGAAATCAATAAACATTTTAAGTAGGCTCTGTGTTAAATGCAGGAAATAACAAATAAGAAAAACAAAAATAAGGACAGCCCAGACCCTCAAGGAGCTTACAATCTAATGAAAGATAACCCATAAAAGGAAGCTGACGGGGAAGGAGGCACCAGGGGATGCTTGGGGGGAAGGTGAAATAATACCCTATAAAGTCGTAATCTACAGCTAAACCAGGGAGAGCATCTGATGGGAAACAGGAGCTGCAATCTAATGAAAGAAGATAACCCATTAAAGGAAGCTGATGGGGAAGGAGGCCCTGGGGGATGCTTGGGGGGAAGGGGAAATAATACCCTATAAAATCGTAATCTAGGGCTGAACCAGGGAGAGCATCTGATGGGAAACAAAGTTGAAGGCAGCCGGAGGAGAATTCTTGTTCCTTCTTCCTCCTCCTTACTTGGTAGCAGGTTCTTGTCATAGGAGTTAAAAACTGGCTGGAAAGTAGGCGCTCATCCATTTGGGGATGAGCAAACTGTGGTATGGGATTGGAATGGAATAAATGTAAGAAATGGCTGACCAATTCAGTGGGCCTTGGACAGAATTGTGTCCACTGATGTAGAGCAGAGTAACTGGCTGTGTGATCACCCTGAGCTATGTAAGAGTAAATTACAGATGGGGGGGATGCTAAGCTGAGGTCTACAAATTTAAAAAATGGACCATCATACATATATTTAATGACCAGAATATCATACTTTAGAATTAGTTAGATGCCAAAATATTTTGATAACTTGTGATATTCAGTATTTGACTGGATTCCTTTAAAATCCTAGTTCTGAGGTATTATTGGCTTCACCAGATGACCAGAGAGGTCCGTACAGCTTGTTCCGACAGACATTGTTGCCATTCTCCCATTTTTCTCTGCAGTGGCTGACTTGGCTTCCCCGCAGGTGCTCCACTGATTTGATGATAGCCATGATCAGAATAGAAGCTTCCATCAGTAATGCGCTAATGTTTGCAACATTCTTACCGTGTTTCTCGTTTGACCCCATCACTGCCATTTTGCAGATGAGGAAACTGAGTCTGGAAGGGGGTCCATGACACGGCCAGTGTTCTTGGCTTCTCCACTCTGCCCCCGGCACCCCCGTGGTAAAGCAGCGCGTCCTGGGCCGTCCCCAGCTTGTTAGAACGAATGGGAATGTCCGCTCGCCCCTGACCATCGTCTCCGTTCTTTGTCTTTCAGAGTGGCTGGTCCTCAGCAGGCCGGGGTCCGACGCAGTGATGACAGGGAAGCGGCCGCCGGGGCCTCTGGACCCTGTGATATACAATAAGTTGGCCATCCTCGAGGCAGATGCTGCGCACAGGCCGCCCGCGGGGCTCTGCAAGGCGGGCTCCCTGCCTGGCCCGGGCCCCGAGGGCCACCTGGGTTACAAGGGAACGTATTTCGCCTACCCCGTGGGCGGCCCCGAGGTGGGCCCGGACACGCTGGCTGGCTGGAACCCCCACATGGCCTCCTTTGGGGGGGTGATGGCTGGGCCGTCCCTGAGGGCAGACAGCATGCTCATGAACTGTCTGTTGTACCAGCGGGAGGCGGAGAGTGTTCAGCCTGTGGAAAAGAGCCGGGACCACGCGATGAGGAACCTGCTCCTGGCCCAAGAGAAGTGGACGGGCCATCTGGACCACCGCGACCCACTTCTCCATGCCACCCGGGGTTCCCCGTACCTGGGCATGAAGGGGCCGGGGCCGCCAGCCTGTGCCCCCCTGGCAGCCCCCAAGCCTGTGTACCGGAACCCCATGTGTTATGTGGACCCGGGCTATGGGCCACCATCGTGTTTGGCACTCGGAGCTCCGGGGGCTGAAAGTGGGACCAAGCGGCCACTGGACACGGACTGGACGCTCGCTGCACCCTTATTGCCTCAGGGCAACCCCCACTGCTCCGTGGCCTCCGCGGCGAGCAAGACTCAACACCTGGAGGCTACCTTCCTGCCTTTGCCTCAAACTGGGCCAGTAGGCAAGGAGTCGGTGGGCAACGTTTCCTCCTACCAGGTCGCCTTGGACAAGTATCGTGCCATCCGGAGTGCCCTCTTCCTAGATTCCAAATACCCTCCGCCCCCGCCGTATGGAGGACACAAGAAGGCAGCTGAGGGGCTCCCAGGCTCCTGGGCAAAGCTTCCACAACCTCCAGTCCCCCCCTACCAGGAGCGGCCACCCTCCCACTACCCACTGGCACTGCATGAGCAGCCTCTGCTGTACCCACCGGGATATCCGCCCCCAGAGAAGCCTAACAGCTCTGTTCTTTCCATGCAGTCTCCTAACCCTTACAAGGGTTTCGGCTATGGGGGAAGTGGGCTCCCAGGCACCTACCCACGGCAGCAGACACCCCGCGGGCCCTGTGTCCCCTCTTCCAAGCTGGAAAGCTGTGCCTACCCCACAGGCCCCATTCAGGTGAGCTCCCCTGGCCTGAAAGCTGGGACAGCTTCCTCCCACGAGTCTGAGCCACCAGCTACCCCCAAATGCCAGCTAGACTACTTCTCTCAGACGCCAGGGTATGCCTTTGCTCCTCGGGACAACCTGTCCCTTTATGGTCCGGCCCTGGGGGCTGGAGGGATGTCGCCTACCCAGGATGCTGCCCGGGGCAAACTAGGAGCTCCTCAGCACAGTGCATTCCAGCTCGTGTGTCAGCACGCAGCAAGTGGGAGGCCAAGTCTGAACCCCGGACCCCACGGGGAGGCTGCTTGTCCTGTCTCCCGCCCTGGGAAAGCCGAGAAGCCCAGGCAAGAGTCTGAGGAGAAGAAGTGGTTGTATAGCTTTGGAAAAGAAGAAACCAGACCCAGGCCTGGGTTGGAAGACCATCCCACAACACCCATCGTCATCCCCGACAGTCCTGCCCCAAAGACTCCACCTGGCACTGGCTGTAGCGACACAGTGCCTTCCCCCAAGGCGTGCCCACAGGAGGTACCTTCCCCCAAGGAGTGCCCGCAGGACCCAAAGCCGACGGAGGGCACCGCAGCTCCCTGCTCGCCACCCATGCCCATCATCAACAACGTCTTCAGCTTGGCGCCCTACAGGGACTACCTGGACAATCAGTGTGAGAAGGTGCCTGAGCTCCCTCTGCCCAAGGCTCAACCCCTAAGCACCACATGCTCCTTGGAGCCCTGTCCAGCTGCAGCCTCCGAAGCCTACAGTGAGCTGCCCAAGGAAGCAGAGAGCAAAGATGGACCAGAGGAGGAGAGCCAAGGACCCCTCCTCCTTCCGTGTGGGGAGCTCCGAGTGGAGCCGGGGACTGATCCTAGCAGCCAGTGCCCACCCAAGGAGGAAGTGGCACTGGATTTGAGCCTCAAGAAACCCACTGTGGAGCTCTCCAGTGGGACTCTAATCCAGGAGGGGCCCACTGAGCCTGCGCCGTCCTCGCTCGCGGCAGAAACGAACAAGACTATCCAGGAGGAACAGCACAGGCTTCCTGCTCCTCCTCCCCTGGTACCTTCCATGGTCGAGACTATCCCAAGGACTAGCTTCCACAGTTCTGTGGCCTTCATGTTCCGCAAGTTCAAGATTCTCCCGCCAACACCCCTGCTCACCATTGCCCCTGCCCCCGCCCCTGCCCCTGCCCCTGCTCCCACCCCTGCCGCTGCCCCCCCACTAGCTCCTGCCCCTGCCCCCGCCCCCGCCCTAGCTCCTGCCCCTGCCCCTGCCCCCCCACTAGCTCCTGCCCCTGCCCCCGCCCCCACCCTAGTTCCTGCCCCTGCCCCCGCCCCCGCCCTAGCTCCTGCCCCTGCCCCCACCCTAGCTCCTGCCCCTGCCCCTGCCCAATCTGCCAGCCTTCAGCTTTTCACACAGCCCTTGCAGGTGGCCTGTTTCAATATGGCTCTGCCAGAACCAACTCCCCCCGCGCCACCTGTTGCATCTGAGCCAGCCCCTGCTGCAAGCAAGGCGAGCAGAGGCCGGGAGGCTGCTCCCCCTAAAGTGGGCAGCACTGAGCAACGTTTCACGGGCCTCCATATGTCTTTGTGTGATGCCATTTCCGGCTTCGTGGCCCATACCTCACCAGAACAGCTCCGGGAATGGCTAGAGGAGGCCGAGGAGAGCCCATCTCTGCCCCTGCCACCATCTTCCTCCCCAGCCAAGGGCCAGAGCAGGCCCCGCCGGGACACGTGGCTCAGCTGTGTAGGTGTGAAGGGGCTCTTGGCAGAGCTGCTGGCCCAGCTGGAGACGTTCCTTTTCACCCACAGGTGTCCCTTCCCCCACGTGGTGCGGGCGGGCGCCATCTTTGTCCCCATCTACCTGGTCAAAGAAAAGTTGTTCCCCCGTTTACCCGGGTCCTCCGTGGACCACGTGCTCCAGGAGCATCGCGTCGAGCTACGCCCCACCACGCTGTCAGAGGAGCGGGCGCTGCGGGACTGCGCCCTGGATGGCTGCACCTCCCGCATGCTTAAGCTCCTGGCCCTCCGGCAGCTTCCAGACATCTACCCAGACCTGCTGGGCCTACAGTGGCGAGACTGTATCCGGAGACAGCTTGGTAAGGACTCCCGTCTTTTTCCGCCTTCTCTCTAGCCTCCCAGCCCTGGTTTTCTCCCCTCTTCTCCAATATTTTAGCCTTAGTACCGATACGGCAAAGTCTGTCTTCCTGAACTCGATCCCCTTCCTTCGGTTCTTTACTGGATACCCAACTTCTTGAAAGTCCTGAAAATGACTCCTGGTGGAGGAGGGGAGGCATTCAAGACTGTGTACAAGTGACCAGAGGCCTAGGCTGGCGGTCAAGGTTCCCCCACTGGTCTTTTATCTGCCTAGAGACGATCCTTCTCTCCGTCTGCCCTACCCCAGCCCCAACCCCATCTTCTAGGATCTGGGGTCAAATAAAGATTTCAATGAAAGTCAAATCAGGTTGATATGTAGATCGGCGAATTTTAGAGGCTCCTTGAGGGACATTAGTCTTTGTGTCCCCCTTGACGAGCCTGGCGCAGGGGGGCTTGATCCATATGTATTGTCCAGGGGGAAGCTCGGTGGCACCACGGACAGACCTCCCCTACGAGCTCTCTGAGCGTTGTTTATCCTCTGCGGGTCTCCGTTTCCTCATTGGTGGCTTTAGAGGCCATCGAAAGGCTTCTCAACGCTTGTCTACACTTCTGAGAAACCTGCCTGACCAGCAGCCTTAGACAGGACTTGGGTGTGCTCTGAGAAGCGCTCCCATGGTCCTTTGCTCTGGGAGGTCAGAGGGCAAACTCACTACTCTTCCCTCCCCCGCTAGCTTCAGGGGCTGTTAATCCACTTCTCTCAAACTGCCTGTTCTCTGAAATAGCCAGAATCATGGATGTTGAGGAGGTCTAGTGAGCTTTTCAACCAGCTACAGGCTCTACCCCGCGTGGCTCTGAAGAGCCATGACTTCCAGGTTGGCTTCCACCCTAGGGGAGTAATCCTAGAACCTCAGCCTCGGAGGGCACCCATACCTGAAGGGTGACTCCTTAACCCTGAGGGGTGAGTCATTGCTGAATCCTATCAAAACCAATGGGCTTTGAGTCACAATGCCCTGTCTTTAGCCATCTCTTACCATATGAATTTCACTTTACCCGTACTTTTTTTTTAAACCCATATCTTCTCTCTAAGAAGAAGGCAAGGGCTAGGCAACAGGGTTTTAAGTGACTTCCCCAGGGTCACCCAGCTAGGAAGTGTCTCTCAGGTCAGATTTGAACCCAAGTCCTCCCAATGGCACTCTATCCACTGTGCTGAGCTGTCCCTACTTATACTTTTCTGAGACTGGGTTCCTTTACCTTTAAAATGGGGCTAATAGGGGGCAGCCAGGTGGCTCAGTGGATGGAAAGTTAGGCCTAGAGACGGGAGGTCCTGGGTTCAACTCTGGCCTCAGCCACTTCCCAGCTGTGTGACCCTGGGCAAGTCACTTGACCCCCATTGCCTAGTCCTTACCACTCTTCTGCCTTGGAGCCAATACACAGTATTGACTCTAAGACGGAAGGTAGGGGCTTAAAAACAAATAAATGAATAAATAAAATGGGGCTACTAAGAAAGCAACACTGATCAAGAAGCTGCTAGAACATTCATTCCTGTGATAAACTTTGAAAATCACCTCAGTGATAAATAGTGATGGTTATTACAGCTTTCCCAAGAAGGCATTCATAGTAGGGAGAAAGGGTTGTGGTCCCAGAAAGGGGATGAGTGAGAGAGTGATTGAACGCTGTACCTACTCTCTGACTTCCCAGTATAAGATTTAAATTAAGTGTGCAAATACTTCAAGTGTTATTTTTATAAAGTTTATTATCTGACAAAACAGAACCACGGGACTAAGTTTCAATACCTGCTCAAAAATCCCCGCTCCACCAAAGTGCAGCAGGAAGGCAAGAGAGAGAGACGGAACTACAGCCAATTTATATCCTAGGTCAGCACGTAACAACAGGAAGTGAGTAGGATGCTGGGAATTAGTTTTGATGAGGATCATAGTGTTTAGGGTAACAGATTCTAGTTATACACCAGTGACCTAACAACCCCCCCCCCCCCATCTCTTGGTGAATCTGGGGGTGGAAAGGAGAAGGGGTGAATGAGCCAGACTGACTTGAAATTATCAATAGGAAATCCATCCTCAACTTGGATTTTTCCTGGATTTTAATAAATGGCAATAATGTGTCAAGAAATCTATGACTTCCTGTCTTATGTTGATGTAAATTGATATTAATGATCAAAAAGCTCATTGAGTGCTATCTCTGTTCTGTCTTTAAGAAAATTTTACATCATTTCTGAAGGGGCAGAATTTTACTAAATTCTTTTGTAGTAAAAGATGGTAGGATCTTGCATTCTTTACATCTTATAGTCACTTCTGCAATGGCCCGATTTTGTTTTGTCGCACCTCCTTCAGATTATCTCACCTCCAGGGTAAATCTTTCATTAATCTCCATAGCTTTTCCTTTTTTTTTCCTTCAGTGCCATTTCCACTAATTGTAACTATCTAGTTCTGAGGTAGAGGCTGAATGTGGAAACACCACGCCAAATGTCTTGGGTGTTGGGCACGAAGTATGTTATAAAAATCTTTTCCAGCTTTTATATATTAGCTGTTCTCTATCCAATTTCACAACCGCACCTCCCGTCACAACTGGCGTCCCAGGCCCCGTGTGCCACAAATTTTGCACCTCAGTCTTTGGACTTCAAAGCCACATGAGGGTACATCAATAGATGAAAATGCACAGACAATCGTCATTCTCGGTCATCGAGAGACTACTACTATTATCCAATTTCATCATCAAATTCCCTTTGACTTTGGTTAGTTGGGTCTCAGGCCACGCTTTCTTTAACTAGATTTTCCCTCTATAGCTTTTTACTGTTTTTAAAGGCAATATTTCCATATCTTTTGTAATATTTTTATAAGTAACATCCTTTACCAATAAGTTGTTAAAATAGTAAACCAGTGCTGCCTTTGGCTCTTTCCTTGGCATGTAAGTAAAGTGTCTACTGAAAAAAGCTATCTTGAGGCTTTTTTGGTTTCATTGCCATAATTTATTTATGTCAATTAAGCTTTTGTGTAGTCAGTGTCATTGTCTCTTCTTCATCCTTTTCCAACTGGTCGCCCGCAGTAACTTCTTTAAGTAGGTTGGATTGAGTTGTTTTAATTTCATGCCATCTCCTTGTATAAACTTATTTTCTAGTTTTCTATGAATTTTGATCTTTGCCCTCACCTACACTATGGCAAATACCTGTTAAGATTTTTTCATCTTCTTTCTCTTCTAATCTGACCTTCACTTGATTGTTAGAAAATAGATCAAAGATTTGGTTGTTTCCTCTACTGTCGTCTTTGAAGTAAAGTTCTCATCCTTGACCAGGCATTTGAAGGTCCTTGGTAATTTGGTCCACCTTTATTACCAGCCTCGTGTCTTATAACCTGTAGTCTTTAGATTTGAACCCACCAAGAAATATGAGGCCATTTCTCTGGGAATAACATTGTTTTTGTAGCGGATACATGCAGTCCCTGTCGGTGGATATTTCCAGAGAGGAGGACTCAGTTCCTCCCTCATTGCATCATCACAGGAGAGGTGGGAGGTCACAAGGAAAACATCAGCACAAGCACAAGCTTTCCCAAGTTCAATAGCTAGAGTTTATTTATTTCCCTTATTAAGAGAGTTCTTGTTTACAGATAAATAAGGAGCAGGTCTCTACCCTTACTCTAAGCACATTATCTTCAAGCCTGGGAATAAATTACTTTAGCTTGGCAATTGGCTGACCTTTGAAACCTGAGGTTTAAGAAAGGTTTCATATCGAAATGACTACAATTTAAACAAATAAAAATTAAAAAACAAACATAAATTTCCCTCATTCTCCCCTCTGATTTGTTGGGAGATGTAGTTTCTCCAAGGAATCATTTCAGATGTGATATTTCAGGATTGAAATATCACACAGGTACTTCCCTTTCATGGAAGGTCTAACTATGATTTAACATGTTAAAAAGATAGATTCATTGACAAGGAGCATCTCCTTTTTTGTGCAAGGGTCTTACAAAATAAAGGCACATAGGAAAGACATAAAAGGCATATATGACGCAGTCCATTATATCCAGGATCTCGCAGTCTCATGATGCAGCGGTCTGATTTCTTGGGACGTCTTCTATTCTGTCTCTCCCTTCTTAAGCCTTTTGGAATCATGCTGGCTCTCAGACCAGTTTCTCTGGCAGATCTGGTTTTCCTGGTCCCAGGCACTGGTAACATCTTTCCCATTCATTGTTTAAAAAATAAATCTTAATCGAATTTAATATAGTCACTACAATTTTTGCATTGAGCTAACTCAAACCTTAGGATTCTGAACTTAGTAGATTATACCTTTCAAGTTAGCTTCTGGGACTAAAAAATAAATCAACAGTAGGCAGAGATAGCAAGCCCCAAACTCTCATCTACTGAGTTGTCTCGAGGGGTATTACAGGAATTATGATTTCAGGTCAAATAGCTTAGATCGTACAAATTAGTAGTTTGGATGTTTTTTAGCCTTCATCTATTAGATAAAGATTTAATACTGTGTTCATAGATTTCACCAATCCTCTGCCCTAATTATAGAGTTGATATAAAAGGAAAAAGAAGGATATGGCTTTAAAAAGGGGGAAATGGTCCCCTAGTGTGATATAAACTTCAGGCAAGAGTTGTAGAGACAGCTGATTGTACAGACAGAAATTCCATCAGCCATGCTCAGATCGGCTAGGTGGGAATGTTTTCATACTAGAGAAATCAAGGCATGAGAAGCCTACCTCTGCCTATGCAAAGAGTTGCTCCTCCCCTTCTGTTTCCCTTGAGACAGAACTCTGCATGAGACATCATCTCATAGAGCTGGGCTCTTGGCACTGGGAATCCTTGCCTTAATAGCGTGTCCTGATGAATATTCCTGGAATCAAGACTCAAAATAATATCAATTTCAGTCCCACAAGATTTCACCTTAAATAGCAAGTTTTATTAACTACAGTTTATGGCTAAGTTATTTCTCACTTGGTGTTGCAGTAATGAAGTTTACCCCGTCATAAAATCTTACTTATATCTTCTCCTAGAGGCTAAACTCATCCTAGTATAAAACCTATTGTGAGAAATGAAAGAATTTATTGCATTTTGGAATTTCACATAAATAAGGAATATATGATATATGATAATTGTCTCAAAATTCTAGAAAAATATTGGCTAATTGCTTTAAATCTCCAGAATATATATATATATATATATATATATATATATATATATATATATATATATATATATATATATATACACACATGTAGCTCCAGATTATACTTCCACTGCAGAGATAATTAATAAATTATAATTAACCAATTCTATATGTAATAAATGACTAATTATTACATCCTCTGTTAATAATTGTCCCTCTGATTAAGGAGTCATAATTTTAAAAAAGGAGATAAGAATTTTCACTTGATATGGCTCTCAAGCAAACAAGGAAATTTAAATAGATCTCTTCAAATTTCTTCTTTAAAATATAGCCAATTAAATACTTGATAAGTTTTAACATTATCAATACTGTACAATAACCGTAACAATTATTTTACCATTTTCATAAAGAGTAACCAAGTATCTTCAGAATAAAACTTAAAGCTCTGGAGTTGAAATTAAAATTCAGAAAAACCATGCTTAAAATATTATAATGCAATGGGGCTGATAAAATAACTTCATAATTTAATAAACACTTTGTTTATTTTTAAAAGCTTTTCAAATAAATACACAATATTTTTCTAATCCTTTTCTAAAAGTTTAGTCCATAATCGAACAATATCCAGATTAAAGAGAAATATTTTTGACATAGTTTTGTAATTGTTTACCAATTTCATCTTATAATATCAAGAATTTAAAATATGAAATAAAGCTGATTGGCAAATTTTCAATTGAACTTATACCAAATTGCTTAAGCTTTGGTTAAATTTAGTTAGGCTAAAGTTTAACCTTTTGCATTGTTTATCACATCTAAAAACACTATATAAAATTATTTAATATCAAAGAATTACATTCCATTAAAGAAACAACAATAACAAGAATAGTTAGCATTATAGTGTTTGCCATATATATGCCAAGCAAGATATTAAGCCCTTTAGGTGCTTTTATTCTATTTTAATTCATCCATTAGACAAGAGGGGGAGTCATATGGACTGGATTTAAACTTAGACCTTTTCTGAATTAATGGATTTCCTGGAATTACCATTTTTTAAAATGTCAAATAACATGTATTATTATTATTTACATTGAGTTCTGATTCAATACAATTAAAACCCAGTAAGTCTCACTTCCCTGATTAATAAAGACCACAGTATTGTTTAGTAATACATTATTAATATATATGTTTTTTGTAATTTGTTTTTATATTTTATACTATATTGTTTATTGTTATATTGACATATTAATATATAGAAATAATATAATTGGTTTTTAGATTTCAAGATGCCATTAAATATAGATTCATAATCCCCAATAACATTATTTTAGTTATTCCCATTTTTATTATTATGTTATGTCATATTAATATAGTAACAATATTTTTGTTGATATTTGTTTATTATATTTTATATTGTTATATTACTATATTAATAACATATTATAGAAATAATATAATTGGTTTTTAGATTTCAGTGCCATTAAATATAGATTCATAATCCCCAATAACATTATTTTAGTTATTCCCATTTTATTATTAATGTGTTATATCATATTAACATAGTAACAATATTTTATTGATATTTGTTGTTTATTATATTTTATATTGTTTATTGTTATTATATTGCTATATTAATACCATTATATAGAAATAATATAATTGGTTTTTAGATTTCAATGTCATTAAATATAAATTCATAATCCCCAATAACATTATTTTCGTTATTGCCATTACTGACTCCTAGAGGTTGGAAGAACTCTTAAAGACTGAATGAGTAGAAATGAGTATAAAGAAGTTGTGCCTAGCTCCTGGAATTTGCCCTTTGCCCTGAAGAACTGAATATGTAAAAAAAGGCACATAAATTCAAAGTACCCTACCTTTTCCCTTGGCTAGGGAAGCTGAAACAATCTCATCTGAAGTGCCTTTCTGTCTCCTTGGTATCTAGGCTCTCCCAGCAGCCTCTGGCTGCAATCTTGTGTCCCAAGCCTTTGTGACAACATTCTTATTTCATCTCGGTGAGGTGGGTCAGGCTCTGTTCCCCAGGCAGAGATCAGCAGGATCTGATCAGTTTTCGAGGCTCTTCGCCCCATATTCTCTCCCCCCAGCTGGACATCTTGGGATCCAAGAAAAGGAGAAGTTCTGCATGTAAAAGCTCGCCCTTGATGCTTGTCAGTCAGCCTGCATTCCATGTAATGGTCAGACCTGATCTGTGATCACATTTATGCTAGGCGATGAAGTTGGCTAATGAGATCATTTAACCTCACTCCTTGCTTCAATTCCGAATAATAGAATCCTTTTGTACCAAGTGTTTTCATGTCTAATGCCGTAAATATTGCTAGATATAACCCACCTCTGCTGGCTCACTAAGTGACCCAAGGCGAGCCTCTAGTTTTCTCATCTGCCAAATGGGTGTAGCAATCCCCCCCTTGCCTTGCCTACCTTCCAGGGCATTTCTGAGATGTGAGAGAGAACCTTGAAAGCTGTAAGCTGTTCTGTAGAAGGGTTTATTCCGTTGGTTATTGCAGGCCTCCCTGAGCAGCCAAAGTTCTTTGCATGGGCTCTTTTGCGATTTCTAGGAGTACAAAGGGACCCTGAGAGCAAAATATTTGCAAGCTGCTGGGTGGATGTTGTGGGAGAGCTCCATGGTAATCTGCATCGGAAGGATGCTCTCAAGGAATTGGCCAGGCTCGTGAATATCTTTAAAAATAGGGAAAGTTGAGTTGAATGGAGGTGGGAATTTTCAGGTAAAGTCAGCCCCTCCAAGAGAAGGGGGGTCCCAGGAAGGAGGGGGATGATGCACAGGTGTGTCCTGCCTGGGTGTCTGGGGTAGAGTCACCTGGGCCCTTGATCACAAAAGAGGGTGAATTGCCTCTTAGGGAATGAATTGAAGTCTGAGATGCAAAGGGAAGGTACCTATTCATATTCATATCCATATCCATATCCATACAGGAAGCTTGGGGAAATGCTAAGGAAATAAATCTCTTTGATACTCCCTTTATCATACAATTCCTTCAGTTGCTTGTGACTTTCTTTAGCCAGCATTGCTGGGGTTCAGGAATGGGGAATTCCTCTAGACCTGGGGTGAGAAAGGACTCTGGCCCCATAGCTAATCTGATTAGAAAGAAGAGAAGAAAGTGGGGGGTGGGGGGCAGCTAGGTAGCTCAGTGTGAGAGCCAGATCTAGAAACAAGAAATCCTGGATTCAAATGTGCTCTCAGCTTCCTAGTTGTGTGATCCTGGGCAAGTCACTAGCCTGTACCATTCTTCTTCCATAGAACCAATACACGGTATTGAATCTAAGGTAGAAATTGACAGGTTTGTTTTTTTTTTTAAGCAGAAAATAAAATAATAATGAGCAAGATGAACTCACAACAAGATCAGAAGAAATAACAAAAAATAAACATTATGCAGTTATTTTTTAAAAGCTGAGGACACAAAAGAAATAGAGAATGACCTTTAACAATATAAAATAACCAAGACCAAATGGAAATCTTAAATAATTGATCTAGATATACAGGAACTAAAGGGGAAAAAACAATGGATTCACAGGAGAATTCTGCCAAAGTTTAAAAAGCAGTTAGTATCCATACTCTACAAATTATTTTCTTCGAGAAAGAACCTTACCAGAATCCTATACGAGACATAGTGTAGTCTTAATACTTGCCTAAACCAGAGAAAGAAAATTCTGTTTATTTATATAATTAGTGAACATTGACTCAAAACTTTTAAAAACAGAATCCTCTCAAAGGACAGTGATTTATCAATAATTATTCAGGGCTACAAGGATGGTTTCAGCATAAGGAAAACAATCAACAGTTAATCATATTAAAAGTTAAAGACGTTCAAAAGGCGTGCTATTTTTTGGAAGCACATGATAATCTCAGTAAATGGAGAAAGAAGCATTTGACAAATATAACACTTCTGCTAGAAATTCTACAAAGCACAGGCAGAGTGGCCTTTTGGAAACTATAAAAAGCATCTCTCTAAAAGCAAAAGCAAACATTATATGCAATGGGGAAACACTAGAACCTTTTCCAGTAAATGAAAGTGAAGCACGGATGCCCACTCTTCTCGCTCTTTTTTGATATAGTTCTAGAAATGTTAGCAAGAGCAAAGAGAAAGTCATTAAGGGAATAAAGAAGAGATAAAACAATCCCTGTTTGCTGATACGATGGTTTACTTGGAAAGCCAAGCCAAGCTACTGAGAAAATTAGAGCCCCACTTAATCTTTACAATTTTGTTACATTTACTTTTGATTTATTTTTTGGACTTTACTGATATTAAGTATCAGTTCTATGGCAGAAGAGCAGTAAGGGCTTAGGCAGCTGGGTTGGAGGGACTTGCCCAGCATCACATAGCTAGGAAGTATCTGGAGATCACATTTGAACCCAGGACCTCCGGACTCCAGGTCTGGCTCTTTATCCACTGAGCCCCCTACCTGCCTTTGGACTTTTATCTTGAATGCTACAGCAGTGGGAGAAAAGCTACCAGGCTGAAGAAGTTTGGGAGAAGTTCTGCTCTCAGTGGGATGGGTGGTGGAAGGAGGAAGACCAACTTGACCCAAACACTGGGGCCACATTGTTGAAATCCTTGAAATAGTCAACAAGAATGCTTTATATTAGAACATTCTCTGCTTCCAAAGTGCTGTCTTCCAGAGGGCTAAAGGCTCTCTTCTTAGCATTTAGTTTCTAGTCTTCATTTGCTTTGCAACCCCCTTCTTTATAGGTGGAGGTAAACTTTTTAACAACTCCTTTTCCTGAATTTCCTAAATTCCTGATTTGTTGGGTCACCATGAACAAGGCTCAACTAGTTTCAAGTTCCTGCCCCACCCAGACTTTCACTAGAATCATTCTTTCCTCCTTTGTTACTACATCTTTTCAATCCTCCCCTCATCCCAGAGAGCCATTCTTCAACCAAGAGTTTTTTAAAAACAAGAATAAAAGAAAATGGAGGAGAAAAAGATGAGCAAAACCAATTGTTTTATTTTTGTTTAATCTGAAAGGGTGTGCAGTAGCATTAGAAAGGTGAAGGGGAAGCTAGATGGCTCAGTGGATAAAAAGCCAGGCAGAAACAGGAGGTGTCCTGGGTTCAACTCTTACCTCAGACACTTCCTAGCTGTGTGACCCTAGGCAAGTCATTGCCTAGTCCTTACCAGTCTACTACCTTGGCTTTGATAGCAAAGCAAGATTTGTTTGTAAGTCCAGGCAGTGTCTCCTCATATCCTTTCTTTGGGAACAAGTGTACTCTTTGCAATGGTTTCATGGGAGTTCCTTGCATTTACATGATTGTAGTTGTATTCTCTATCTGTTATCATAGTTACTGTAGCCATTGTAGTCTCTGCCCTACCCTTCTTGCCTTCTTTTGCTACCCCCCTCTCCAGCTTCCTTCTGTAAGCCTCTTACTGCTCGGTAATTTTTCTGGAAAAGGAAAAAGCCTGGGACCAGCGTCCAAGGATATTGACTTATCCCCGGACCAGCAATTGTCATTCATCAGCCTCCCCGCTCAAGGAGCAGAAACAGATGGGCCTCCCAGAGTCCAGGAGCTCAGGAAGCACTTGAGAACAGGGAAGTAGGAGATGTGGGGAAGTAGGAGATGCGCACTATTTGGCTGCTGGGCTTCATGGGAAGGTTTAAGGGGGGACACGCACAAGTTTAATGTTTTTTTGGATCAGAACTTGTCTGTCCATTTTAAAAGATTTTGAAAGCAGATTTTGACAGCCCTCTGGAAAAGAGGAGCTTTGGGGT